>NC_030388.2:17978057-18292807 GCF_001625215.2 Daucus carota subsp. sativus
AACTAATTTTGACTTTAATTTTTCTCTCTTGTTTAAGGCTGATTAGTTTGCTTCCGATTTCCAGATATTTGGTGAGATGCTTGGATTTGCTGTTCTCATTCCATTTACGTTCAATTTGGGGAAATGTAATTTTGAACACAATTCTGCATCTAACAATACTTTCTCTTTACCTCTATACCTCTAATTAGCTTTTCAATTTTATAATTTTACATCAATTATCTTTTACAGTTTTTACCCTTTGATCAAAATGAACACAAAATATTGTTATCTTATGTATAGAAAATCATTACTTTACACAATATCTTCTTATGGTTTAAACAATCTTTCTATGAAAGATTGTGAGAGATTTACTGAAATTTATGAAAATCAATCTTAACAGATATTTATTTACAAATTAAAATTAACAGGTGCAATATAATTAATCTTATACTAGAATTTTAAAGATCATTTTTGTCAGAAAAAATTGATTTAAAAGATTGTGATATATTTTGTTAAGTTCAAAATGAAGCAGTTAATTTGATAGAACTTCAATTACAAATTAATATATTTATATTTACATATGAGGGGATTTATACGTTTATTAAAACTTCAACAAAATGATGATTTAAAATATGTATCACTTGGATCATATGTGAACTTGGAAGTGTATACAATCTCAAGATTGCTCATGGTACATTATCAATTTAAAATTACTTGGCATAAAATGATAATGTACCATAAGCACCTTCGAATTGCTAAAACTTGATTTTTCCACATGTTATCAAACTAGTTCTTATAATCTCTAGATTGCTCATGGTACATCATAATCTATTATCACTTATAAAATTGGAACACATATAATTTATGATGTGTCATGAGCACCTAAACATTATTTGAACAGCATTTTTCCTTTTTCACTAAAGAAAATTGAGGTAAAAGACCTCAATATTAAAACTGTGAATGCCTTATGCATACAACCCTCTATATATAAGGTTCATAGAGAACGGTTTCATATCAATAACTTTTAGTAACGTATCACTAAGATTTTACGACGGTTTCATATGTGTAACCCTCTCAATTGATTATCTTTAATAATGTATTAAATAGAAGAGATATTTGGTAACTTAATGAATCACAAAAGTCATCACTATGTCGTGTATACAGTTGTCTTATATATAAAAACAAAAAGAAGACAGCTAATAGTTAGTTGTTTAGTTATTATGTAATCATAAATAACATATATTATAAATTGATAAATATATACAATATTTATTTATTGTGAACCCTTTCATACCTGTAATCTCTGATAGTTTTTCCTTAGTACAGACACCCCTATGAAATATAAGTACTGTGCACGGTCTTTTATTAAAAAACATGAATACAACAAAGAATTAGTTGTTTAGGAAGTTATATATTCTAAAATAATATATATTATTATAAATTGAGAAAGATCTTGTATTTATATTATTTTTATAATTTTATAACAAATTTTCACTCTTTCCAATATTTTTCAATAGAATTGTTTTTTAGCACGATGTTAAGATCAAATTATAAAGCTTAATAATTTAAAGTGTGAGAGGAATAAATTATATTATGAGCACGTAAATTTAACTATATTTTTATTTTTAATTTTACGGCTATAAAACTAATATGTGTTTTTTATTAGCAGTGGTCATATTAGTGTTATTTAATAATGAGATATATTGTAAGAGAAGGTTGAATATAATTGAAATTATTTTTTAAAACAATTTCTTTCAAAAATTTGGGGATGTTTTGTTTGTCCAACTAAGACTATTTTATATATTGAGAAACTCCAAGTGTTTGAAACACAACTGCATACAAATGGAAGTGAGTTTACTTTAACAATATGTTCCTAAGAACTCTGAGCAAGTCTTTTCCTTCTCAGATGGATAGATTCATAAAAATGAATGACAATATATGGGTATATATCCAAGTATACAATCTTTGTTGGATAACAAATAAGCTAAATTCCATCTCTTGTCGGGATAACTCTCATGCTCATTCTTTACTTGTACATTTGTGTAAGTATTTTTTCTGTGACCGATTGTATTTTTGAATACTCTATTTTTTGTGTAGTACAAGTGGCAAGTTTGGAGTTCTTCAATGTGACACTAAGTCAAATTGAGTGCTTAATCCTGAAATAGACTTTACATTTTCTTATCAACCCATGTGACTCTTTTCATATTAACTAAACTATAGCTGTCAACTAATAAGCTCTAACTAAAGCGGTTTGATACATCATTGCAGTAGTTGTTAATACTTTTTTTGCTACCCATTGATAGTTTTCATACTTATAAGTGATAGCTTATTCTCTCTAACCCTAATGGGTCTCTTGATAGCAGACGAACCATTATTCTTCACCCCTTGAAAATTTTAATATAGCCATTAATCTTCACTTCACTTAAGTAATTTAACTTCACTTAAGTATTTAAGTGAATTGGAATATCTACAATATGCATCTCATTTAAACATCTATCGATCACACAACAGTACATTAACTTGTAACATGAAAAGCACCTATTTTGTTACGATACGTCATCCATATATACGTTGGCTCATTAACAAATACATAGAGAGAATGATATTAGTTATAATTAGTTATACAAAATTATAACAATTATTTTGACTTATCATCATGAACACGATATTTCTAATAATTTCCCGCAATTTAAATCTGAAGGAATATCTGATAATAAGTTTCGCGTCTTGAAGATACAAAACGCTTTCCAAATATTTACAACATGAGAGATTATAATTCAAATTTGTCTTCTTCTTTTGCATTTCTAACCATCTTCTCCATGTATTTTCTTTAGCTTTCCCTCCTTCTCAAGATGCCGTTTCCTGCATTAAAACGATTCTATTGAACATTGTTTTTTTCCTCTTCATTTGGGATCCCATTTTGATTAAAAATATCTTTAAGTGTGAGCTTTAGTTTTAGGGACTTCAATTCCCATACTAAAGAATCATCTAACACCCTGTTCTTCTTCTATGAACTCCATCAGTCATGTCTATCATTGTGTAGATGAAGATAAGAGTATTGTCATCTACACCAAGAATTTGGTGAAGTGCTGTGTTCCTAGTCTACTCTCCTCACTCTCTCTTTCTCTATAAAAGAAAAGGTTATTGGTGCATACTGGTCATCATTCTGCTCCCTGTGATTTTAAAATTTTCATTCAATTTGAATTTAATATTATTTAAGTTTCTTTTTTATAAATCGATCTAAATGGGAGATTATTGACCGATTTGTGCTTCAATGGATATATTGGTTCTGTTGTATTTTTGTTAATTACGGTTCAATCGATTTAGGCTTCAACTAATTTTGACTTTAATTTTCTCTCTTTGTTTAAGGCTGATTAGTTTGCTTCAGATTTCCAGATATTTGGTTGAGATGCTTGGATTTGCTTGTTCTCATTCAATTTAAGTTCAATTTGGGGAAATGTTAATTTTGACACCAATTCTCAATCTACACAATACTTTCTCTTTACCTCTATACCTCTAATTCAGCTTTTCAATTTTAATAATTTTAAATCAATATATCTTTTAAATTTTTAACCTTTTGGATTAAAAATGAACAAAATATGTTATCTTATGTATAGAAAATCATTACTTTACACAATATCTTCTTATGGTTTAAACAATCTTTCTATGAAAGATTGTGAGAGATTTACTGAAATTTATGAAAATCAATCTTAACAGATATTTATTTACAAATTAAAAGTTAACAGGTGCAATATAATTAATCTTATACTAGAATTTTAAAGATCATTTTGTCTAGAAAAAATTGATTTAAATGATTGTGATATATTTTGTTAAGTTCAAAATGAAGCAGTTAATTTGATAGAACTTCAATTACAAATTAATATATTATATATTTACATATGAGAGGGAATTTATACGTTATTAAAACTTCAACAAAATGATGATTTAAAATATGTATCACTTGGATCATATGTGAACTTTGGAAGTGTATACAATCTCAAGATTGCTCATGGTACATTATCAATTTAAAATTACTTGGCATAAAATGATAATGTACCATAAGCACCTTCGAATTGCTAAAACTTGATTTTTCCACATGTTATCAAACTAGTTTTTATAATCTCTAGATTGCTCATGGTACATCATAATCTATTATCACTTATAAAATTGGAACACATATAATTTATGATGTGTCATGAGCACCTAAACATTATTTGAACAGCATTTTTCCTTTTTCACTAAAGAAAATTGAGGTAAAAGACCTCAATATTAAAACTGTGAATGCCTTATGCATACAACCCTCTATATATAAGGTTCATAGAGAACGGTTTCATATCAATAACTTTTAGAAACGTATCACTAAGATTTTACGACGGTTTCATATGTGTAACCCTCTCAATTGTTTATCTTTAATAATGTATTAAATAGAAGAGATATTTGGTAACTTATGAATCACAAAAGTCATCACTATGTCGTGTATACAGTTGTCTTATATATAAAAACAAAAAGAAGACAGCTAATAGTTAGTTGTTTAAGTTATTATGTAATCATAAATAACATATATTATATAAATTGATAAATATATACAATATTTATTTATTGTGAACCCTTTCATACCAGTAATCTCTTATAGTTTTTCCTTAGTAAAAGACACCCCTATGAAATATAAGTACTGTGCACGGTCTTTTATTAAAAAACATGAATACAACAAAGAATTAGTTGTTTAGGAAGTTATATATTCTAAAATAATATATATTATTATAAATTGAGAAAGATCTTGTATTTATATTATTTTTATAATTTTATAACAAATTTTCACTCTTTCCAATATTTTTCAATAGAATTGTTTTTTAGCACGATGTTAAAATCAACTTATAAAGCTTAATAATTTAAAGTGTGAGAGGAATAAAATTATATTATGAGCACGTAAATTTAAGTATATATTTTTATTTTTAATTTTACGGCTATAAAACTAATATGTGTTTTTTATTAGCAGTGGTCATATTAGTGTTATTTAATAATGAGATATATTGTAAGAGAAGGTTAAATATAATTGAAATTATTTTTTAAAACAATTTCTTTCAAAAATTTGGGGATGTTTTGTTTGTCCAACTAAGAGATTTTATATATTGAGAAACTCCAAGTGTTGAAACACAACTGCATACAAAATGGGAAGTGAGTTTACTTTAACAATATGTTTCCTAAGAACTCTGAGCAAGTCTTTTCCTTCTCAGATGGATAGATTCATAAAAATGAATGACAATATATGGGTATATATCCAAGTATACAATCTTTGTTGGATAACAAATAAGCTAAATTTCCATCTCTTGTCGGGATAACTCTCATGCTCATTCTTTACTTGTACATTTGTGTAAGTATTTTTTCTTGTGACCGATTGTATTTTTGAATACTCTATTTTTGTGTAGTACAAGTGGCAAGTTTGGAGTTCTTCAATGTGACACTAAGTCAAATTGAGTGCTTAGATCCTGAAATAGACTTTACATTTTCTTATCAACCCATGTGACTCTTTTCATATTAACTAAACTATAGCTGTCAACTAATAAGCTCTAACTAAGCGGTTGATACATCATTGCAGTAGTTGTTAATACTTTTTTTGTTACCCATTGATAGTTTTCATACTTATAAGTTGATAGCTTATTCTTCTCTAACCCTAGATGGGTCTCTTGATAGCAGTTGACGAACCATTATTCTTCACCCCTTGAAAATTTTAATATAGCCATTAATCTTCACTTCACTTAAGTAATTTAACTTCACTTAAGTAATTTAAGTGAATTGGAATATCTACAATATGCATCTCATTTAAACATCTATCGATCACACAACAGTACATTAACTTGTAACATGAAAAGCACCTATTTTGTTACGATACGTCATCCATATATACGTTGGCTCATTAACAAATACAATAGAGAGAATGATATTAGTTATAATTAGTTATACAAAATTATAACAATTATTTTGACTTATCATCATGGAACACGATATTTCTAATAATTTCCCGCAATTTAAATCTGAAGGAATATCTGATAATAAGTTCGGTCTTGAAGATAACAAAACGCTTTCCAAATATTTACAACATGAGAGATTATAATTCAAATTTGTCTTCTTCTTTTGCATTTCTAACCATCTTCTCCATGTACTTTCTTTAGCTTTCCCTCCTTCTCAAGATTGCCGTTTACCTGCATTAAAACGATTCAATTGAACATTTTTTTTCCTTCTTCATTTGGATCCCATTTTGATTAAAAATATCTTTAAGTGTGAGCTTTAGTTTTAGGGACTTCAATTCCCATACTAAAGAATCATCTAACACCCTGTTCTTCTTCTATGAACTCCATCATCCAACAAGGTTTAAGATATATGTATTCGCCACACCATTAAAACCACGAGTCATGTCTATCATTGTGTAGATGAAGATAAGAGTATTGTCATCTACACCAAGAATTTGGTGAAGTGCTGTGTTCCTAGTCTACTCTCCTCACTCTCTCTTTCTCTATAAAAGAAAAGGTTATTGGTGCATACTGGTCATCATTCTGCTCCCTGTGATTTTAAAATTTTGATTCAATTTGAATTTAATATTATTTAAGTTTCTATTTTATAAATCGATCTAAATGGGAGATTATTGGACCGATTTGTGCTTCAATGGATATATTGGTTCTGTTGTATTTTTTCTTAATTACGGTTCAATCGATTTAGGCTTCAACTAATTTTGACTTTAATTTTCTCTCTTTGTTTAAGGCTGATTAGTTTGCTTCAGATTTCCAGATATTTGGTTGAGATGCTTGGATTTGCTTGTTCTCTTTCAATTTAAGTTCAATTTGGGGAAATGTTAATTTTGACACACAATTCTCAATCTACACAATACTTTCTCTTTACCTCTATACCTCTAACTCAGCTTTTCAATTTTAATAATTTTAGATCAATATATCTTTTAAATTTTTAACCTTTTGGATTAAAACTGAACAAAATATGTTATCTTATGTATAGAAAATCATTACTTTACACAATATCTTCTTATGGTTTAAACAATCTTTCTATGAAAGATTGTGAGAGATTTACTGAAATGTATGAAAATCAATCTTAACAGATATTTATTTACAAATTAAAAGTTAACAGGTGCAATATAATTAATCTTATACTAGAATATTAAAGATCATTTTGTCAGAAAAAATTGATTTAAAAGATTGTGATATATTTTGTTAAGTTCAAAATGAAGCAGTTAATTTCATAGAACTTCAATTACAAATTAATATATTATATATTTATAGATGAAGGGGATTTATACGTTTATTAAAACTTCAACAAAATGATGATTTAAAATATGTATCACTTGGATCATATGTGAACTTTGGAAGTGTATACAATCTCAAGATTGCTCATGGTACATTATCAATTTAAAATTACTTGGCATAAAATGATAATGTACCATAAGCACCTTCGAATTGCTAAAACTTGATTTTTCCACATGTTATCAAACTAGTTCTTATAATCTCTAGATTGCTCATGGTACATCATAATCTATTATCACTTATAAAATTGGAACACATATAATTTATGATGTGTCATGAGCACCTAAACATTATTTGAACAGCATTTTTCCTTTTTCACTAAAGAAAATTGAGGTAAAAGACCTCAATATTAAAACTGTGAATGCCTTATGCATACAACCCTCTATATATAAGGTTCATAGAGAACGGTTTCATATCAATAACTTTTAGTAACGTATCACTAAGATTTTACGACGGTTTCATATGTGTAACCCTCTCAATTGATTATCTTTAATAATGTATTAAATAGAAGAGATATTTGGTAACTTAAGAATCACAAAAGTCATCACTATGTCGTGTATACAGTTGTCTTATATATAAAAACAAAAAGAAGACAGCTAATAGTTAGTTGTTTAAGTTATTATGTAATCATAAATAACATATATTATATAAATTGATAAATATATACAATATTTATTTATTGTGAACCCTTTCATACCTGTAATCTCTGATAGTTTTTCCTTAGTAAAAGACACCCCTATGAAATATAAGTACTGTGCACGGTCTTTTATTAAAAAACATGAATACAACAAAGAATTAGTTGTTTAGGAAGTTATATATTCTAAAATAATATATATTATTATAAATTGAGAAAGATATTGTATTTATATTATTTTTATAATTTTATAACAAATTTTCACTCTTTCCAATATTTTTCAATAGAATTGTTTTTTAGCACGATGTTAAGATCAAATTATAAAGCTTAATAATTTAAAGTGTGAGAGGAATAAAATTATATTATGAGCACGTAAATTTAAGTATATATTTTTATTTTTAATTTTACGGCTATAAAACTAATATGTGTTTTTTATTAGCAGTGGTCATATTAGTGTTATTTAATAATGAGATATATTGTAAGAGAAGGTTGAATATAATTGAAATTATTTTTTAAAACAATTTCTTTCAAAAATTTGGGGATGTTTTGTTTGTCCAACTAAGAGATTTTATATATTGAGAAACTCCAAGTGTTGAAACACAACTGCATACAAAATGGGAAGTGAGTTTACTTTAACAATATGTTTCCTAAGAACTCTGAGCAAGTCTTTTCCTTCTCAGATGGATAGATTCATAAAAATGAATGACAATATATGGGTATATATCCAAGTATACAATCTTTGTTGGATAACAAATAAGCTAAATTTCCATCTCTTGTCGGGATAACTCTCATGCTCATTCTTTACTTGTACGTAAGTATTTTTTCTTGTGACCGATTGTATTTTTGAATACTCTATTTTTGTGTAGTACAAGTGGCAAGTTTGGAGTTCTTCAATGTGACACTAAGTCAAATTGAGTGCTTAGATCCTGAAATAGACTTTACATTTTCTTATCAACCCCGTGACTCTTTTCATATTAACTAAACTATAGCTGTCAACTAATAAGCTCTAACTAAGCGGTTGATACGTCATTGCAGTAGTTGTTAATACTTTTTTTGCTACCCATTGATAGTTTTCATACTTATAAGTTGATAGCTTATTCTTCTCTAACCCTAGATGGGTCTCTTGATAGCAGTTGACGAACCATTATTCTTCACCCCTTGAAAATTTTAATATAGCCATTAATCTTCACTTCACTTAAGTAATTTAACTTCACTTAAGTAATTTAAGTGAATTGGAATATCTACAATATGCATCTCATTTAAACATCTATCGATCACACAACAGTACATTAACTTGTAACATGAAAAGCACCAATTTTGTTACGATACGTCATCCATATATACGTTGGCTCATTAACAAATACAATAGAGAGAATGATATTAGTTATAATTAGTTATACAAAATTATAACAATTATTTTGACTTATCATCATGGAACACGATATTTCTAATAATTTCCCGCAATTTAAATCTGAAGGAATATCTGATAATAAGTTCGGTTTTGAAGATAACAAAACGCTTTCCAAATATTTACAAAATGGGAGATTATAATTCAAATTTGTCTTCTTCTTTTGCATTTCTAACCATCTTCTCCATGTATTTTCTTTAGCTTTCCCTCCTTCTCAAGATTGCCGTTTACCTGCATTAAAACGATTCAATTGAACATTGTTTTTTTTCCTTCTTCATTTGGATCCCATTTTGATTAAAAATATCTTTAAGTGTGAGCTTTAGTTTTAGGGACTTCAATTCCCATACTAAAGAATCATCTAACACCATGTTCTTCTTCTATGAACTCCATCATCCAACAAGGTTTAAGATATATGTATTCGCCACACCATTAAAACCACGAGTCATGTCTATCATTGTGTAGATGAAGATAAGAGTATTGTCATCTACACCAAGAATTTGGTGAAGTGCTGTGTTCCTAGTCTACTCTCCTCACTCTCTCTTTCTCTATAAAAGAAAAGGTTATTGGTGCATACTGGTCATCATTCTGCTCCCTGTGATTTTAAAATTTTGATTCAATTTGAATTTAATATTATTTAAGTTTCTTTTTATAAATCGATCTAAATGGGAGATTATTGGACCGATTTGTGCTTCAATGGATATATTGGTTCTGTTGTATTTTTTGTTAATTACGGTTCAATCGATTTAGGCTTCAACTAATTTTGACTTTAATTTTCTCTCTTTGTTTAAGGCTGATTAGTTTGCTTCAGATTTCCAGATATTTGGTTGAGATGCTTGGATTTGCTTGTTCTCATTCAATTTAAGTTCAATTTGGGGAAATGTTAATTTTGACACACAATTCTCAATCTACACAATACTTTCTCTTTACCTCTATACCTCTAACTCAGCTTTTCAATTTTAATAATTTTAAATCAATATATCTTTTAAATTTTTAACCTTTTGGATTAAAACTGAACAAAATATGTTATCTTATGTATAGAAAATCATTACTTTACACAATATCTTCTCATGGTTTAAACAATCTTTCTATGAAAGATTGTGAGAGATTTACTGAAATTTATGAAAATCAATCTTAACAGATATTTATTTACAAATTAAAAGTTAACAGGTGCAATATAATTAATCTTATACTAGAATTTTAAAGATCATTTTGTCAGAAAAAATTGATTTAAAAGATTGTGATATATTTTGTTAAGTTCAAAATGAAGCAGTTAATTTGATAGAATTTCAATTACAAATTAATATATTATATATTTACATATGAAGGTATAAAGGGGATTTATACGTTTATTAAAACTTCAACCGAATGATGATTTAAAATATGTATCACTTGGATCATATATGAACTTTGGAAGTGTATACAATCTCAAGATTGCTCATGGTACATTATCAATTTATAATTACTTGGCATAAAATGATAATGTACCATAAGCACCTTCGAATTGCTAAAACTTGATTTTTCCACATGTTATCAAACTAGTTCTTATAATCTCTAGATTGCTCATGGTACATCATAATCTATTATCACTTATAAAATTGGAACACATATAATTTATGATGTGTCATGAGCACCTAAACATTATTTGAACAGCATTTTTCCTTTTTCACTAAAGAAAATTGAGGTAAAAGACCTCAATATTAAAACTGTGAATGCCTTATGCATACAACCCTCTATATATAAGGTTCATAGAGAACGGTTTCATATCAATAACTTTTAGTAACGTATCACTAAGATTTTACGACGGTTTCATATGTGTAACCCTCTCAATTGATTATCTTTAATAATGTATTAAATAGAAGAGATATTTGGTAACTTATGAATCACAAAAGTCATCACTATGTCGTGTATACAGTTGTCTTATATACAAAAACAAAAAGAAGACAGCTAATAGTTAGTTGTTTAAGTTATTATGTAATCATAAATAACATATATTATATAAATTGATAAATATATACAATATTTATTTATTGTGAACCCTTTCATACCTGTAATCTCTGATAGTTTTTCCTTAGTAACAGACACCCCTATGAAATATAAGTACTGTGCACGGTCTTTTATTAAAAAACATGAATACATCAAAGAATTAGTTGTTTAGGAAGTTATATATTCTAAAATAATATATATTATTATAAATTGAGAAAGATCTTGTATTTATATTATTTTTATAATTTTATAACAAATTTTCACTCTTTCCAATATTTTTCAATAGAATTGTTTTTTAGCACGATGTTAAGATCAAATTATAAAGCTTAATAATTTAAAGTGTGAGAGGAATAAAATTATATTATGAGCACGTAAATTTAACTATATGTTTTTATTTTTAATTTTAAGGCTATAAAACTAATATGTGTTTTTTATTAGCAGTGGTCATATTAGTGTTATTTAATAATGAGATATATTGAAAGAGAAGGTTGAATATAATTGAAATTATTTTTTAAAACAATTTCTTTCAAAAATTTGGGGATGTTTTGTTTGTCCAACTGAGAGATTTTATATATTGAGAAACTCCAAGTGTTGAAACACAACTGCATACAAAATGGGAAGTGAGTTTACTTTAACAATATGTTTCCTAAGAACTCTGAGCAAGTCTTTTCCTTCTCAGATGGATAGATTCATAAAAATGAATGACAATATATGGGTATATATCCAAGTATACAATCTTTGTTGGATAACAAATAAGCTAAATTTCCATCTCTTGTCGGGATAACTCTCATGCTCATTCTTTACTTGTACATTTGTGTAAGTATTTTTTCATGTGACCGATTGTATTTTTGAATACTCTATTTTTGTGTAGTACAAGTGGCAAGTTTGGAGTTCTTCAATGTGACACTAAGTCAAATTGAGTGCTTACATCCTGAAATAGACTTTACATTTTCTTATCAACCCATGTGACTCTTTTCATATTAACTAAACTATAGCTGTCAACTAATAAGCTCTAACTAAGCGGTTGATACGTCATTGCAGTAGTTGTTAATACTTTTTTTTGCTACCCATTGATAGTTTTCATACTTATAAGTTGATAGCTTATTCTTCTCTAACCCTAGATGGGTCTCTTATAGCAGTTGACGAACCATTATTCTTCACCTCTTGAAAATTTTAATATAGCCATTAATCTTCACTTCACTTAAGTAATTTAACTTCACTTAAGTAATTTAAGTGAATTGGAATATCTACAATATGCATCTCATTTAAACATCTATCGATCACACAACAGTACATTAACTTGTAACATGAAAAGCACCAATTTTGTTACGATACGTCATCCATATATACGTTGGCTCATTAACAAATACAATAGAGAGAATGATATTAGTTATAATTAGTTATACAAAATTATAACAATTATTTTGACTTATCATCATGGAACACGATATTTCTAATAATTTCCCGCAATTTAAATCTGAAGGAATATCTGATAATAAGTTCGGTTTTGAAGATAACAAAACGCTTTCCAAATATTTACAAAATGGGAGATTATAATTCAAATTTGTCTTCTTCTTTTGCATTTCTAACCATCTTCTCCATGTATTTTCTTTAGCTTTCCCTCCTTCTCAAGATTGCCGTTTACCTGCATTAAAACGATTCAATTGAACATTGTTTTTTTCCTTCTTCATTTGGATCCCATTTTGATTAAAAATATCTTTAAGTGTGAGCTTTAGTTTTAGGGACTTCAATTCCCATACTAAAGAATCATCTAACACCATGTTCTTCTTCTATGAACTCCATCATCCAACAAGGTTTAAGATATATGTATTCGCCACACCATTAAAACCACGAGTCATGTCTATCATTGTGTAGATGAAGATAAGAGTATTGTCATCTACACCAAGAATTTGGTGAAGTGCTGTGTTCCTAGTCTACTCTCCTCACTCTCTCTTTCTCTATAAAAGAAAAGGTTATTGGTGCATACTGGTCATCATTCTGCTCCCTGTGATTTTAAAATTTTGATTCAATTTGAATTTAATATTATTTAAGTTTCTTTTTTATAAATCGATCTAAATGGGAGATTATTGGACCGATTTGTGCTTCAATGGATATATTGGTTCTGTTGTATTTTTTGTTAATTACGGTTCAATCGATTTAGGCTTCAACTAATTTTGACTTTAATTTTCTCTCTTTGTTTAAGGCTGATTAGTTTGCTTCAGATTTCCAGATATTTGGTTGAGATGCTTGGATTTGCTTGTTCTCATTCAATTTAAGTTCAATTTGGGGAAATGTTAATTTTGACACACAATTCTCAATCTACACAATACTTTCTCTTTACCTCTATACCTCTAACTCAGCTTTTCAATTTTAATAATTTTAAATCAATATATCTTTTAAATTTTTAACCTTTTGGATTAAAACTGAACAAAATATGTTATCTTATGTATAGAAAATCATTACTTTACACAATATCTTCTAATGGTTTAAACAATCTTTCTATGAAAGATTGTGAGAGATTTACTGAAATTTATGAAAATCAATCTTAACAGATATTTATTTACAAATTAAAAGTTAACAGGTGCAATATAATTAATCTTATACTAGAATTTTAAAGATCATTTTGTCAGAAAAAATTGATTTAAGAGATTGTGATATATTTTGTTAAGTTCAAAATGAAGCAGTTAATTTGATAGAACTTCAATTACAAATTAATATATTATATATTTACATATGAAGGGGATTTATACGTTTATTAAAACTTCAACAAAATGATGATTTAAAATATGTATCACTTGGATCATATATGAACTTTGGAAGTGTATACAATCTCAAGATTGCTCATGGTACATTATCAATTTATAATTACTTGGCATAAAATGATAATGTACCATAAGCACCTTCGAATTGCTAAAACTTGATTTTTCCACATGTTATCAAACTAGTTCTTATAATCTCTAGATTGCTCATGGTACATCATAATCTATTATCACTTATAAAATTGGAACACATATAATTTATGATGTGTCATGAGCACCTAAACATTATTTGAACAGCATTTTTCCTTTTTCACTAAAGAAAATTGAGGTAAAAGACCTCAATATTAAAACTGTGAATGCCTTATGCATACAACCCTCTATATATAAGGTTCATAGAGAACGGTTTCATATCAATAACTTTTAGTAACGTATCACTAAGATTTTACGACGGTTTCATATGTGTAACCCTCTCAATTGATTATCTTTAATAATGTATTAAATAGAAGAGATATTTGGTAACTTATGAATCACAAAAGTCATCACTATGTCGTGTATACAGTTGTCTTATATATAAAAACAAAAAGAAGACAGCTAATAGTTAGTTGTTTATGTTATTATGTAATCATAAATAACATATATTATATAAATTGATAAATATATACAATATTTATTTATTGTGAACCCTTTCATACCTGTAATCTCTGATAGTTTTTCCTTAGTAACAGACACCCCTATGAAATATAAGTACTGTGCACGGTCTTTTATTAAAAAACATGAATACAACAAAGAATTAGTTGTTTAGGAAGTTATATATTCTAAAATAATATATATTATTATAAATTGAGAAAGATCTTGTATTTATATTATTTTTATAATTTTATAACAAATTTTCACTCTTTCCAATATTTTTCAATAGAATTGTTTTTTAGCACGATGTTAAGATCAAATTATAAAGCTTAATAATTTAAAGTGTGAGAGGAATAAAATTATATTATGAGCACGTAAATTTAACTATATGTTTTTATTTTTAATTTTACGGCTATAAAACTAATATGTGTTTTTTATTAGCAGTGGTCATATTAGTGTTATTTAATAATGAGATATATTGAAAGAGAAGGTTGAATATAATTGAAATTATTTTTTAAAACAATTTCTTTCAAAAATTTGGGGATGTTTTGTTTGTCCAACTGTGAGATTTTATATATTGAGAAACTCCAAGTGTTGAAACACAACTGCATACAAAATGGGAAGTGAGTTTACTTTAACAATATGTTTCCTAAGAACTCTGAGCAAGTCTTTTCCTTCTCAGATGGATAGATTCATAAAAATGAATGACAATATATGGGTATATATCCAAGTATACAATCTTTGTTGGATAACAAATAAGCTAAATTTCCATCTCTTGTCGGGATAACTCTCATGCTCATTCTTTACTTGTACATTTGTGTAAGTATTTTTTCATGTGACCGATTGTATTTTTGAATACTCTATTTTTGTGTAGTACAAGTGGCAAGTTTGGAGTTCTTCAATGTGACACTAAGTCAAATTGAGTGCTTAGATCCTGAAATAGACTTTACATTTTCTTATCAACCCATGTGACTCTTTTCATATTAACTAAACTATAGCTGTCAACTAATAAGCTCTAACTAAGCGGTTGATACGTCATTGCAGTAATTGTTAATACTTTTTTTGCTACCCATTGATAGTTTTCATACTTATAAGTTGATAGCTTATTCTTCTCTAACCCTAGATGGGTCTCTTGATAGCAGGTGACGAACCATTATTCTTCACCCCTTGAAAATTTTAATATAGCCATTAATCTTCACTTCACTTAAGTAATTTAACTTCACTTAAGTAATTTAAGTGAATTGGAATATCTACAATATGCATCTCATTTAAACATCTATCGATCACACAACAGTACATTAACTTGTAACATGAAAAGCGCCTATTTTGTTACGATACGTCATCCATATATATGTTGGCTCATTAACAAATACAATAGAGAGAATGATAACCGTTGATTAGTTATAATTAGTTATACAAAATTATACCAATTATTTTGACTTATCATCATGGAACACGATATTTCTAATAATTTCCCGCAATTTAAATCTGAAGGAATATCTGATAATAAGTTCGGTCTTGAAGATAACAAAACGCTTTCCAAATATTTACAACATGAGAGATTATAATTCAAATTTGTCTTCTTCTTTTGCATTTCTAACCATCTTCTCCATGTATTTTCTTTAGCTATCCCTCCTTCTCAAGATTGCCGTTTACCTGCATTAAAACGATTCAATTGAACATTGTTTTTTTCCTTCTTCATTTGGATCCCATTTTGATTAAAAATATCTTTAAGTGTGAGCTTTAGTTTTAGGGACTTCAATTCCCATACTAAAGAATCATCTAACACCTGTTCTTCTTCTATGAACTCCATCATCCAACAAGGTTTAAGATATATGTATTCGCCACACCATTAAAACCACGAGTCATGTCTATCATTGTGTAGATGAAGGTAAGAGTATTGTCATCTACACCAAGAATTTGGTGAAGTGCTGTGTTCCTAGTCTACTCTCCTCACTCTCTCTTTCTCTATAAAAGAAAAGGTTATTGGTGCATACTGGTCATCATTCTGCTCCCTGTGATTTTAAAATTTTGATTCAGTTTGAATTTAATATTATTTAAGTTTCTTTTTTATAAATCGATCTAAATGGGAGATTATTGGACCGATTTGTGCTTCAATGGATATATTGGTTCTATTGTATTTTTTGTTAATTACGGTTCAATCGATTTAGGCTTCAACTAATTTTGACTTTAATTTTCTCTCTTTGTTTAAGGCTGATTAGTTTGCTTCAGATTTCCAGATATTTGGTTGAGATGCTTGGATTTGCTTGTTCTCATTCAATTTAAGTTCAATTTGGGGAAATGTTAATTTTGACACACAATTCTCAATCTACACAATACTTTCTCTTTACCTCTATACCTCTAACTCAGCTTTTCAATTTTAATAATTTTAAATCAATATATCTTTTAAATTTTTAACCTTTTGGATTAAAACTGAACAAAATATGTTATCTTATGTATAGAAAATCATTACTTTACACAATATCTTCTCATGGTTTAAACAATCTTTCTATGAAAGATTGTGAGAGATTTACTGAAATTTATGAAAATCAATCTTAACAGATATTTATTTACAAATTAAAAGTCAACAGGTGCAATATAATTAATCTTATACTAGAATTTTAAAGATCATTTTGTCAGAAAAAATTGATTTAAAAGATTGTGATATATTTTGTTAAGTTCAAAATGAAACAGTTAATTTGATAGAACTTCAATTACAAATTAATATATTATATATTTACATATGAAGGGGATTTATACGTTTATTAAAACTTCAACAAAATGATGATTAAAAATATGTATCACTTGGATCATATGTGAACTTTGGAAGTGTATACAATCTCAAGATTGCTCATGGTACATTATCAATTTAAAATTACTTGGCATAAAATGATAATGTACCATAAGCACCTTGGAATTGCTAAAACTTGATTTTTCCACATGTTATCAAACTAGTTCTTATAATCTCTAGATTGCTCATGGTACATCATAATCTATTATCACTTATAAAATTGGAACACATATAATTTATGATGTGTCATGAGCACCTAAACATTATTTGAACAGCATTTTTCCTTTTTCACTAAAGAAAATTGTGGTAAAAGACCTCAATATTAAAACTGTGAATGCCTTGTGCATACAAGCCTCTATATATAAGGTTCATGGAGAACGGTTTCATATCAATAACTTTTAGTAGCGTATCACTAAGATTTTAGGACGGTTTCATATGTGTAACCCTCTCAATTGATTATCTTTAATAATATATTAAATAGAAAAGATATTTGGTACCTTATGAATCACAAAAGTCATCACTATGTCGTGTATACAGTTGTCTTATATATAAAAACAAAATGAGGACAGCTAATAGTAAGTTGTTTAAGTTATTATGTAATCATGAAATATAAGTACCGTGTGCAAGGTTTTTTATTAAAAAACATGAATACAACAAAGAATTAGTTGTTTAGGATATTATATATTCAAAAATAAAATATATTATTATAAATTGAGAAAGATTTTGTATTTATATTATTTTTATAATTTTATAACAAATTTTCACTGATCCCAATATTTTTCAATAGAATTGATTTTCAGCACGAAGTTAAGATCAAATTATAAAGCTTAAGAATTTAAAGTGTGAGAGGAATAAAATTATATTATGAGCACGTAAATTTAACTTTATGATTTTATTTTACCGCTATAAAACTAATATGTGTTTTTTATTAGCAGTGGTCATATTAGTGTTATTTAATAATGGGATATATTGTAAGACAAGGTTGAATATAATTGAAGTTATTTTTTAAAAAAAATTCTTTCAAAAATTTGGGGATGTTTTGTTTCTCTAACTGAGAGATTTTATATATAGAGAAACTCCAAGTGTTCAAACACAACTGCATACAAAATGAGAAGTGAGTTTACTTTAACAATATGTTTCGCAAGAGCTCTGAGCAAGTCTTTTCCTTCTCATATGGATAGATACCTAAAAATGAATGACAATATATGGGTATATATCCAAGTATACAATCCTCGCTTAATAACAAATAAGCTAAATTTCCATATCTTGTCAGGATAACACTCATACTCATTCTTTAGCTTGTACATTTCTGTAAGTATTTTTTCTTGTGATCGATTGTATATTTGAATACTCTATTTTTGTGTAGTACAAGTTGCAAGTTTGGAGCTCTTCAATGTGACACTAAGTCAAATTGAGTGCTTAGATTCCAAAATAGACTTTACATTTTCTTATCAACCCATGTGACTCTTTTCATATTAACTTAACTATAGTTGTCAACTAATAAGCTCTAACTAAGCGGTTGATACGTCATTGCAGTAGTTGTTAATACTTTTTTTGCTACCCATTGATAGTTTTCATACTTATAAGTTGATAGCTTATTCTTCTCTAACCGTAGATGGGTCTCTTGATAGCAGTTGACGAACCATTATTCTTCACCCCTTGAAAATTTTAATATAGCCATTAATCTTCACTTCACTTAAGTAATTTAAGTACATTGGAATATCTACAATATGCATCCCATTTAAACATCTATCAATCACACAACATTACATAAACTTGTAACATGAAAAGCGCCTATTTTGTTAAGATACGTCATCCATATATGCGCCGGCTCATTAACAAATACAATAGAGAGAATGATAACCGTTGATTAGTTATAATTAGTTATACAAAATTATAACAATTATTTTGACTTATCATCATGGAACACGATATTCCTAATAATTTCCCGCATTTTAAATCTGAAGGAATATCAGATAATAAGTTCGGTCTTGAAGATAACACCATATTCTTCTTTTATGAACTCCATCATCCAACAAGGTTTAAGATATATGTATTCGCCACACCATTAAAACCACGAGTCATGTCTATCATTGTGGAGATGAAAATAAGAGTATTGTGCTCTACACCAAGAATTTGGTGAAGTGCTGTGTTCCTAGTCTACTCTCCTCACTCTCTCTTTCTCTATAAAAGAAAAAGTTATTGGTGCATATTGGTCATCTTTCTGCTCCCTGTGATTTTAAAATTTTGATTTAATTTGAATTTAATATATAAGTTTCTTTTTATAAATCGATCTAAATGGGAGATTATTGGACCGATTTGTGCTTCAATGGATATAATGGTTCTGTTGTATTTTTTGTTAATTACGGTTCAATTGATTTAGGCTTCAACTAATTTTGAGTTTAGTTTATTCTCTTTGTTTAAAGCTGGTTTGCTTAAGATTTCCAAATATTTGGTTGAGATGCTTGGATTTGCTTGTTCTCATTCAATTTAAGTTCATTTTGGGAAATGTTAATTTTGACACAAAATTCTCAATCTACACACTACTTTCTCTTTACCTCTATGCCTCTAACTCAGCTTTTCAATTTTAATAATTTTAAATGAATATATCTTTTAAATTTTTAACGTCCTTTTGGATTAAAACTGAACAAAATATGTTATCTTATGTATAGAAAATTATTAGTTTACACAATATCTTCTAATGGTTTAAACAATCTTTCTATGAAAGATTGTGAGAGATTTATTGAAATTTATGAAAATCAATCCTAACAGAAATTTATTTACAAATTAAAAGTTAACATGTGCAATATAATTAATCTTATACTAGAATTTTAAAGATGATTTTCTCGAAAAAAAATTGATTTAAGAGATTGTGATATATCTTGTTAAATTCAAAATGAAATAGTTAATTTGATAGAACTTAAATCATAAATTAATATATTATATATTTACATATAATCTCTAGATTGTTCATGGTACATCATAATTTATTATTAATTATAAAATTGGTACAAATATAATTTATGATGTATCATGAACACCTAAACATTATTTGAACAATATTTTTCTTATTTCACTAAAGACAATTGTGGTAAAAGATCTCAATATCAAAACTGCCAATGACTTGTGCATACAACCCTCTCTCAGAGCTTGAGTCTTGGTTCGATGACATCCCTACAGGTTCCCAAGCTGACAAGACGACAGAGGCCGCGCCTTCCAGAACAGCCGAGGCCGCGCCCTCCAGGCCGGATAAAGGGAAAAGTATTGTGATCGAGGACTCTCCTTATTCCCCTTCCAATTCTTCAGCTCACGAGGAGAGCTCTTCCGAATCCGAGGGCGCGCCCGAGGAAGGTTTTAGTGAGTTTGTCATTACTTCTCCTGACAGCTCCCCTGAACCGTACGAGCACCCCAAGATTGAAGCGTGGGAGGAGGATGTTGATTGGGCTGCACTTCCTGACAACGAGACCCTATCTCCTAGGGCTGTAGAAGCCATCAAGAGAAGAGCAGGCAAACTGGCCTGTGTAGACCAAGATTCCTTCATCTCCTGGGATGAACTGGAGTGGCTACAAGATTATTACCACATGCAAGGGAAGTCCGTGGTTCCCAAAGCAGGAATGCGCCCACACCGATTTGATAGGGAAAACATCAGAATCCCAAGAATGGTCACAACATTGAGACACGTTCCTCTGGGCGTGACTGCGCCCTTGCCTCAATACTACGTCGATCTATGCGACTGGTTCAAGGTCGCGCCCATCCAGTTGTCGCCCAACTCCTATATGTTGGCTGCGGGATTATACATTCTCTTTGATAAGGTGGGTCTGGGCGCGCCCTCCATGCGCGAACTAAGCCACTTCTTCAGACTTGCTCAAAGCCAACCCGGGTATTTCTACTTAGTTGTGCAACACGAGCACAATAAGAAGGGTCTCTCTGAAGGGAGAAACACTCATGTCAAGAAGTGGAAGGACACTTTCCTCTACACTTACAACACGACTCGTGTCACCACACAATTCAACCCTAACCCAGGTACAACCTCCCATCACACCATTCAGAGGGCGCGACCTCGTCCTCTACGGAGGGCGCGACCTCTTCACTTTTTATACTTAGGTATTTACTTTGTCTTTTACACTTCTCCTTTTTCTTCTCTAGTTTACCACGATAAGATCTCTCTTACCGCGAAGGAGGCTGCCCGCGTCGCCAAAGTATTCGAGCTCCCGCCCTTAGAACGAAACATCCCATCAGTGGTGACAGAAGAGAACCTAATAAAGGTCAAATTGCTGCCTAAAGAAGTGGGCACAAAAGTGGGATGGAAGAGGTTCATAGATGGGCGCCCTATTGGCGAGAAATCGAAAGGAACCAAGAGAAAAAGGGCTGAGTCTAGTGACTCAGAAAGCGATGGTGAGAATGGTAAGCCAGAGCCGCGCCCTTACCCCAGGGCGCGCCCTTATGCTTCTGTCATTTATTTTGCCACGTTTGTATCCCCACTCCCCTCGCATTTTGTACTTGTACTATTTTTCACGCATTTGCATGGTATACCTCTATTTATTCTCCTTTGTTAATACAGGAGGGCGCGCCCTTCGAAACTATGTCAGGTTCTAACCCTTGCCCTGGTTCCATCTTATGCAGATATGCCGCGTCCAAGCTTCCTGGGCAAGAAGGGCTCCGCTGCTCATCAGCCAGACAAGGCCGCGGCCTCTGGTTCCAAACATCTTCCAGAGAAGGGCGCGGCCTCGGCCCTAACTCGAACAATTCCTGATATTCCAGAGGCTCCCTCCACTGACCACCAGCCTGCCAAGAGGAAGAGGCAGTTGACCAAGGGCGCGCCCGTGATGAGCAAATCGGCGCGCCATTTTGCTGACATAGGGGACACCTATGTCGAGGATGGAGAGCTTGAAGCTTGGAGGGCCAAGCCTCAGGAAGAGAAGGATTCTTTCCTTTTGAAGGGCGCGGCTGAATTTCTGGTCCATCTCCATGACCGAGAGGAGCGCAGGCTGGAGGACGCGTCCTCACTGAAAAAAGCTGAGGAGAATCTGACTAAGCTGAAAGAGGATTTTCAGTCCCAAAGGGAGCTTCTGAAAAAAGCTCAAGAAGGCTGGAAAAACTCCCAGAAATTGCTCAAGGAGGAGAGGGCGCGCCTTGAACCCATCCAGAGGGAAGTGGAGGCTTTGAGGAAGTCCAACGAGGACTTAACCTCTGCCAACCAGGCCCTGAAGGAGAATCAGACTTCCCTTACTGCCGCAGAGAGGAAGGAGATCGAGGGCGCGGCCTTTGATGATGGGGTTAACAGCTACGTTGCCACATTCGTGGCAGGCGCGCCCTCCTTCGACTGGGCCAAGCACTTTGGCTCCGGGATGGCGCAGTGGGTGGAGGAGTTCAAGGTTGAGCAGCCCAACCTCATTGCTACAAAGAAGGCTGAGGTCGAGGAGGCTTTGGCTGCAGAGGCATCCACTCATCAGACCGCTGAAGAACGGGCGCGCCCTCAAGACAATGTCGCAGAGGACGCGGCCAACAACCAAGCTTCTTGATTTCTTTACCCTCTATTTAAACAGATTGTGAGGTGCGGGCCCTCTTTTAATGCCTCGCAGGTTGTATTTAACTAACTTGTATTTGTTTACGAGACCTTTAATTTATCCGGGGGCGCGCCCTCCGGTTAATGACATTAATTTTCCGAGTCCATTCTTGCTTGTATGGTTAATGTCCCCCGTCAATTATTGTTGTTGCTGTTAACTTAGCTATGTGACCTTATTGCGTCATTTCATGTGGCGAAGACATTGTTTCCTGCTTAAAATCACAAGCTTATAGTTTTCTTTAAGTCCAGCCTTAGGCTAGGGCGCGACCTTTCATGTATGATGCTTTTCATAACCCTTGAATGGAGGGCGCGGCCTCCGCTTGCCTCAGCATATTTCCCAAGGTTTGTATCGTTATACCTATAGCGAGGGTGTTATCCCTTAGGGCGCGCCCTAAGATTTTTAAGCAGTACCTTTACCGTGGCTTTGTGAAACTGTCATTGCAAATGTGTCTTATCTTTATCGTTTGTCCACGGCTTTGGATTATGACTATCACTTTTGGATATGGGATTAAGCATGTCTTTTGTTAGAAGGGGCGCGGCCTCCGCTTTATTAGGGGCGCCTCCCTGTGATAGAATATTTCTATCGTTCTTATGGTACAGGTTCTTTTGCTAGTATACCAACGGCGCGCCCTTCTCCTGCCTTAGAATATTTTAGGGCTTGTACCCTTGTGTTATCAGCCAGGGCGCGGCTCAGAAGCCATTCTAACCATAGTTGTTCAGAAACAATCATTCGACACAATCTTTTTGTGGAAATAGAGTGGCTCTAGGCCTTTATTAAAATGGTTAAAACGTGACATGGCCTCGGGCCCATACCTACATACGATAGAGATAAAGCGCTCGAGTACGAAACCGCACCCGTCCCAGGGGGTCTTTGACCCCAAGGGGACATAAAAAGACTAGCAAAAAACCTAAGCTAAGAGAGAGCATATATGCACTACTACTCCCCTAGACTAGGGGTGACATCTATCAGAGAATGACTTGTGCATACAACCCTCTATATATAAAGTTCATAGAGAACGGTTTCATATCAATAACTTTTAGTAACGTATTACTATGATTTTAGGACGGTTTCATATGTATAACCTTCTCAATTGATTATCTTTAATAAGCATACAAGCATACGTCACTTATTCACCTTAAACATGTACTCATCTTCCTCTTTCAATTGAATTCAACCTCTAATTCTGTAAATTTCTTTTACCAAATTTTTAATTTTTATTTTTTAACTTTATGTTTGTCTTGTGTACAAGTTCACTTCAAGTACCAAACAAGTTCATGTTATATAATTTAACAAAAAAATATTTATTTTAATATAATTTTGAAAAAAATCATGAGTATGTAACTCAATTTGAAATGAGTCGTGCAAATAAGATCAAAAATTTGTCAATGATCCACTTTATATATAATATGTATTGAAACGAAGTAAATAACGTTATTGATAATCAACCCTTGTAGTTTTTATATGTAAGTAAGTGCATATAAATAATATTACTGGGTGTTGGCCCTCTGTCACAATTTTAAGAAATAATGTACTAAATATCATGTTCCGGAAAAATGGCCTCAAATGTCACTTCACAACGCTACCTCATGTCATGTTTTGGGGTCTGCTCAGTAATGCCGGTTCGTCTAGCGTCTTCAACCTTTCTAATCTATAACAATTCAGTTTTATTGAGCATTTTTAATATGTTTTTATTATTGAACGTAATTTTAACTTAAGTTCACATAGTTGGAAAATATCAAAAATAGCATATAATGCCCTAACACATCACAATTCATTTCTTGAGTTCGCTACCGTGTAGCATAATAAGTGAAAACGTTATATAATATAATATTTTAATATGAGATTTGGGACCATTTTCTATGGATGTGATATTCGGGGTTATAGATTTTAAATTTGTGATATTCCGAATCTTTATTTTAAAAGTACAAATTCCTTCGATCAAACATTCGAGTTATTGTTTGATTCATCAAATAATGACTAGATGTCCAGATCGTGTCGGTATTCAAATTTTTAAAAACTTGCAAAAAATGAAATGCTGGTTATGGTTGGATATGTGACTTGTTGGGAGTTGGGTGTTGGCTGCAAGCTAAAGTTAAAGTCTTCGCTGTCTTGGACTGATATGTCACACTTATATGTGAAGCGTAATGTTAACGGCCCTACAAGTTAATTTATGTTGTTATCAAATGAACAGGAATCATGTGACTGGTTATTAGTACACCTGTGTGATTGATTTCCACTTGTGTTTATAGTAGTATTTCTAGTGATTAACATGTCATGTATAATTAATTTTGCAAAACGTTCCTTATCAGAATGTGAAATTGATAAAATGTAGCATTAAACTCTTCCGTTTTCAGCCCATGACTTTCTGAACTTAAAAATATCTACCGAAGCAGTTCATCTTTTAGGAGATAAATGGTCCTCCATCAAACCTCGTCCGAGATACGTTACATCTCGGTAAGATTTGTTTATGTCTCATCCTTGTAAAGCCACTTCCAGTACGAAGTACATGATATTGTTTTGTTTCAAGGATGTTATTCCACAACAATCCATTATTAATAATAATATATGTCTGCGGACATCAGAAATCCTAAAACGAGTCATTTTTTTGTTGGATACTACCGCAAACCTTATATATGCATCAAATATTTCGGGTTAAGTTGTTTAGCAGCCTTTTTTCTGCTGACAATACATCCTGACACATGATTGTCATGACCCAGACCCTTTTAACAGGTTGCTAGAGTGGATGGAAATGTTGCAATAGAATGAGTAAGATTAAGATGGAGAGCACTTAGAATATTGGCACTCATATTTCAGATTGTAAATTGTATTAATAGGAAAAATGACAAAGTTTATTGAAATGACACCAGGGAAACTGTATAAAAGAAATGTACAATTCCCTGACATGTGAATGACGGCTATAAATTGGTAATCTGTGTTCTCCAAATGTGCAAGAACTGGATACTTGCGGGAAACATTCAACCATTTTTAACCAAACAACTTAATGCATCTATGTTTATCTACTGATCATACATCGAACGTAGTATGGAGGCTCGTTTAGAGCAAATATTGCAGTGGCCGATCCTCCAACTCTTTTTTTTTTCTGTTGAACTGCTTACTGCTTCGAAACATGAGAGACGAGTTCCTGTCACAGGAGTACACAATGTGAGACCAGTCAGTTTGCAACTATGGAAAACAGCAACAGTTAATGACGTTTGTTAATTACCTACTGCAATAAGGAAATGGAAGGTGAATTAATGAAATTACCTCAGAATAACGCTTGTGGTCATGGGAGACATTGGAAGTTTTTACAATAGTCTCCCACTTGGAACTAGTTGAGGAAGTCTTCCTATTTATCTTCTTAGACTGGCCATGTGAAAAAGGATTTCGCAAGGATATGGAAGATAGATTACGCCATAGCCAAGGCTCAGAAGGTGATTTTGGTAGAGGTGGGGGTAGAGGTGATTGAGGGAATCCGACGCCTACATTTTTATCATCATTCACTTTTCCAGAATTCTCAGTTTGTGTTGCCAAATTCTCAGCAGGATGAACTATGGAGCATTCCAAGGACGCGGCTTCATGACCGAGATTTGCATCCTGTTTCATAACTTTAATGTTGTCTGCTCTACTTTTGAGATTCGATATACAACCAGAAGATGCCGATCCTGCTGCTGTAGACCCTATGTTTGTAGATTTTACCATCTTAACAGTGTCTAATGATTCTGGCATGCGAATTTCTTCAGTTCCTCTGCTTTCCCCCAAGTTCTCTGTCGAAAGTTTCTTAAGCAATTCTTCTTCCGAATCCAAAATTGGCAGTTCTGTATTATTTACCAAATCTATGTACAAAATTCTTTCAGCTAAACTACTTAATATATCTGATTCCCGTTTATACATCTGATATGCTGAGATGTCACGAAATTTATCAAACTCTTTGCTAGTTAAATTGACATTACCAGATTCTGTAGTTTTGACCATCTTCGGTACACCAAGAAACCTTGCTCCGTCATGAAAGGGAGACCGGGGCTTTTCATTCCGATAGGGAGATATACAACCACTCCTTGAGCGTGTACGAGGAAGTAAACTTTCTTTTCTGTATGAATCAATAGAATGACGAACCGTATTGGCACCAATTAATTTACTCTCTATAAGTTCTTGCTGCTTAACTCCAATTTTAATATCATCCCAGTAATTGTCCTTTAAACTCTGCTGCAAAGTCACAAAATTGTCAGTATAAATGACAGTTAAGCACAGAAAATAATGAGGATAGCAAGTTGGATAATTACCTTCTCTTGTTGAACTTGTGGTAAAGGGCCACTGTGAGCTGTTCTGGCCATTCTTCTAACCTCGGAAGCAGATGAAACAGGACTTTGGGGCCTGGATTTCATCCTTGGCACTGGATCAAGAAAACGCAAAGACTTCTTTGATAATCGAGGCAACAATCCACATGCTAAACCAGATCTTCTATGACGATAATCATCTCCGTCATCCTCAACTTCACTAAATGCATTCCTCTTGTAGGGACTGTATTGTGGTGCTGTGTTAGACCCGTATCTTTCTAGGAGGGGCCTTAATTCTCCGCTGACAATCTTCTTAACATTTCTTGACGCTTGGCTTTCCACAGATTTCTTTTTCTGAACATATTTTGGGGTTTCTATAATCATAGCCCTTGCAGCAGGCAAAAAACGAGCCATCATAAGGTCTAGAGTTTTTTGATCAGCCCTGAAGGTTTTGGATGATTGCGTAAATGGACCACCATTGCTACTTGAATCAGTTATACTGCAGCTCCCAGAAAACGACTCTGTCTGCGAGAGTGCGTCAAGTGATTCTAAAATTGCATCATCCCCGTCCTCAGAATGACATCCTTCGGTCATACCAACAACACTCACGTTTTCATTTAAAGGCGATGCTTCCAGTTGAGGCCTCGAAAGGTTTTGATACTCAAGTAATTCCCCTGAGACACGCTTTCTAATATCAAATGCTCTTCCTGGTGGAAATCTGGGACTAGGCAAAGGCTCTTTTTGAGACAAGGCCTCTCCTTTTCCTTCCACTTTAGGCCTCCCCGGAGTTCGTTCCCACTCAAAAGGAACTGCAGCTGGCTTAGTCAGGTCAGTTAATTCCGACACTGATCTGCGTGGAGGCACAGAGAGCTGCCTAGACGACGGTGGAGACACTGATTTGCGCGCAGGAACAGCCAGCTGCTTACACGGTGGTGGAACATCCTTATCTTTTCTTTTAACTCTCACAGATAGAAGTGGCGCATTAAAATTTAGTTTCTTTCCCTCCATTTAGTAGATCCTATCTGCTCTCTTTACTCTTGGGCTCAATTGTCGATTAAATTCGTGCCACTACAACGAAGAATGCAACGAAAACAGAGGTTAGTGTTATAGTCTTTCCACTATCCGGGCAACTAAACCAAGAATATACTAAACTTGAAACTACAAACTTCTAATCCAAAACAATAAAAATAACACATACAACATATACTATTGAAATGGCTGTTTCTTTGTCAATTGAACAAATATTTTCTCAATGCATAGAAGTCCAAAATCAAACAAAAGGGTAACAAAAACAATCAGTTAATCAAATATAAAGCTACTATGTTGGAAATCCAGAAAAACTATGACTAAACACCATGTTGAAAAACATACATTTACCACTAGATGAATCCGCAATATAAAAACTAAAATCGCGCTTGTATGCACAAGACTCTCGTATCAGAAATCATCTAACTTCGGTATAGTCACTTGAACAGACTTATAATGAATAAAACAGGGAAAACACAGTAGTTCCCCAACTACATCACTGCACTAAACAGTATTCAACTTAGTTTAACTACCAACTAGGCCATACCATACCAATTCATAAACACCCAAAACATCAAAGCAAATTCCGAAATCTGACCAAGACAAAACATAAGAAAAAAAGAGTTCAAATATTTCATACCCGTGTAAAAGATTGTGTGACTTTTAAGTGACCGTGAATGACGGGGAAAAAGAGTAATGCAATGTGAAGAAGAACAAGAGGAGGAAAAAGGCATGAAAACACAATGCAAATGCAAGTGTTGAAAGGTTGATGTTAGTTTGATGATAAGTGAGTGGGGCTGAGATTCAAGAGTTGAGACTAGACAAGTGTTTATTTCACATGGTATGGGGATATTGTTATCAAAATGGAAATTTGTCAGTCACGGATAAACCGTTAAGTTAGAAATATAAGTCACTTAAAGGTATGAAATTTATTTCGCGGGCCACAGAAAAGAACCGGCCTCTATATTTTATGGAACTCTGTTGAATCAATAATCTACAACTCAAATCCAACTTCTCCATGTAAAACCCACTTTTTGTTTTTAACTCTTTTTGGTATTCTTTTCTTCTGACTTTAGTATGGGATGGATGCTTCATGTTTGGTATTTACCATCGTTGTCCACGTAGGTGATTATATGTAGGGATTCGATTAGATTTTCATATTTTAATATATCTCTGTTTTTTTTACGGGAGGTGTCAGGTTAAGGAACACCTTTATTATTTTTTGTTATTTTCTTGTATAAAATAGTTAACATCTAAAAAGTTAAAAGCTTTGTTCCGATTTTAAAACAGTTGTGTATGTTTCGTTTTCTTCTACGATATTCGGAGAATGGACTAGGTTATTATAATTATGTAACTAGATTTGAAAAAAAAAAAAAAAGATTCTACTTCTTGTTATCAAAATAATTTTAGATCTGTTAAATTTCTGTTTGGTTGAATTTAAGAAATTTGGATGACTCAACGGTGAGTATGAAGTGATCTGATTGTTCTGAGTTGTCAAAGTTATAATTTCTTTCGCTTGGAAGTTGTAATTGTATGTATCAAGGGACCGGGATGATTTGTATAAAATATAGTTTCAGAATTTATTTTAAAATTTTTTATAAATATTTAAATATTAATTTTCTATAAGAAAAAGAAAATTTTGAAAATTAAGTTACATGTGTGTGTCGGACAGTGAAAAATGTATACAAATGTGAGACGGAGAAAATATAAGATAAAAATTAAACGATATGAACAGTCTCTTCTACAATATGTTTAGCATATTAAATATTATAAAATATTTTTTATAAAATATTAATTGAATAAATGTATATCATACAATATATTGTATATAAAAAATATACAAAACATAAGAAAACACGTATTACTCGATACATGGGTCTTCGATCCACATTACGCAAAATATAACTTATTTATCAATATAGTAGTTCATTATTGAATATTTTTCCGGACAATTTTAATCTTCAAATGAAAGTCACATCCATTTATCGGTATTTCAATCCTCTCATGTCATCCATTTATAGGCAGAAGCAATGGCGGAACCAGGATTAATAGTTAGGGGGTTGAAATATTTTTTCATCCATACTCGCTTAAATAGCTTTTTCAATAAATATCATCATACGGGTAAAACCAGAGCTAACTCAATCAGAAGATAAACTAAGAGATAAGAGTGTGTCTGTGTTTCTTAACAATCATGACAGAAAGATTTCATATATTTTTGAAGTCCAGATTAATGTTTATCCGCTCTCACGTCATAGATAAAATTGTCTAACTGATTTGACAACAACTAGAGGTCTAGTAAAGAGAACTCCTTTGGATAAAATTATGTCAATGATGTGTGCATATGACTTTTGACTTATGAGAACATGTCCTAAAGCTTCTTCATATGAGTTCTTTAGCCAAAATTTCAAAGAATATAGAGATGAAATGAACTCCAACAAACTCCTAGCACCACTTCAAAAATTTGGGAGCGTATAAATAGATAGAGAGCGTATGTAGGGAATATTGTTAGAGCTATTGTGCAATTTTACCTCTTAAATAGTTAAAAGTTGATTGTTTATATATTTTTTTAGAGAAAAGTTAGGTCGTTTGTTGAAGTTGCTCTTAGGGAAAAGTTAGAGAGTTTGTTGGAGTTGCTCTTAGTGTATCTGTTTGGATGTATTTGTTTATTAGACTCTTTTTAAACTAAGTGCATTCTCTTTTCTGATTTCAAAAAAAAAGTGCATTCTCTTTTTTTTTCACAATAAATCTTTCTCTATGACATTTAGAATTCAGCAGGGCTAAAAAAAATTATATTGACATATTACTAATTCAGCTGGGGCTGAGAAAAAAATATACACGATTTTTTTGAGATTAGGAGGAGCTCTAGCATCTCCTAGCACTCCTCTGATTCTGCCACCGGGCAGAAGAGTATATACCTCAAGTTGAGTTCTACATATTTAATTTGTATATATGAGTTAAAAGTAATTCTATCAAAATAAACTAAATACATCAAATTTAGCTTTTAGCATGTGTTTATGGACACATACCAGCGAAAGTCAAAATAATTTGTAAAACTCAACCTGTATAATAAACAAAAACACCTGTAAAAAATAATATAAAAGTAAAAATCTGCAAGACTCGGAACCTGTAAAATGGAAGACAAAATAGTACCCATAGAGTTAGAACTTAAAGTCACTAGTTTCGAACCCTTTGTTTGAATCACATGTTGTCTTGCCAGATTTAGTTCTCGTTGGAGCTGTGTGAGTTATAAGTAGAACTACATCTGACAATCAGTTCACTCGGTACAATTCTGTATCTGATTCTAGTAAAGTCTCATAAATCTTGAAAAGATAAAGGAGGGCTATTTTCCTACAAAGACGGCGACCTATTTAAGTATTTAATTAACACTCGACTAGAGGGAAAAACCCAATTTAAATGTAACCCTCTCAGATGCGAAAGATGGAAGAGAGCAAGTTCAATCAGGTGCTGTATTAATAAAAATTGAAAATGATTACTTCAATAATGCCTTATATCTTATAATAAATTAGAATAATATTATAACTTATTCTAAATATTGAAAAAAAAATATATTGAGTTATACTTGTCCACACAGTAAAAATAAAATAGTGGGATTCTTAATATAAAGTTAGCTTGAAAAAAAAATTATATTTAAAAAAGAAGGATACTTAGAGTATAAATTAAATTTAAAATAAGATTATCACCAATTATAAAAAAGACATGTTTTTAGTTAAGTAACAAAAATTATCTTTAAATGCTAAATTATAGTATAATTAAAAATTATATCTGCTCAATGTATCTCCCTACACATAAGAGCATCTCCAAGAGATAAACCTGTTAACTATATCATGCAATCTAAGTGCATATTCGAAACACTCCAATCATTCATCCATTAGCAAAAAAATATAGTAAATCATGATGATGAGTTATATTGTTGAATCAATATACCTTTTATAATGTAGATGCTCTAGGAGCACCTCCGACAGTAATATCTAAATTTATTAGTTATAATGCTTACCTAAATAGATTTACAATTTTCTTGTAAACATAAAGATATATACTCCAATGGTGTTATATATAATTATTATAAGTTAAAATTATACCTAATAGTTTTTTTTAGTTAAAAAAAAAATTATTGAATGATAATTAGTTATCCATAATTTTTTTTGATGAAGGTTGATGGTTGGAGTGAAACCTTTTTTACATATTATCTAAAAAGGCCATCTAGATGACACATGGATTTTTGACACATAGATTTTTAGCTAACGGTTTTCAACCTCGCGGATGCTCTAAATAATTATAAAATACAAAACTTATTCATGTTTATTTATGTATGCAACAGTTTTTATGGAAATTAATTACCACTTATTATTTCTTACTATAATTAGTTAATATTTTGCTATATATATACTATTATCAAAAATTATTCTTTAAAATTAGTATTGAAGGTGCCATATTAATCTATTTCGTTGAAGAGCATGATGAGGTAATTGTAAATGCTAGCAACATTTTTCCTTTTAACTTATATTTTATTTCAACTTTTTCTCTTAATAAAATCTTTTTTACAAAATTATATAGAATTTCAATTAAAATTATTGAAACACAAGATATAAGTTACATTATTCAAATATTTTACTTACTTACAAATCATAGTCTATTACAATCCGCGTTTTATTTAAATTTTAAACCTTCTTTTAAAGTTAAAAAAAAATAAAAACCTCTTTTAAAGTCATACCATCCTATTTATACCACATATATTATCATTATATCAGACGTGTCTTATTCAGTGTATGTTGCAGCGCCACCAGAAATGGTCATTCATTTTATTTTATTGGTAAGCATGTGAAGTCTGAACACTCTCTTACGATCAATTATTGTGGTTTATTCTTTCTCGTGTTATTTCTTATAAGAATCCTTCACATTTTGTCTTTTATCTGAGCTGAATTATAATCTATATTAATATTGGAAATGACCAGCCAAGCCAATATGGTCTAGGGTTCGTGCAATAAATTTAAGAGAACTACTTATAATTAAAATCCAAAAAGAATAATTTAAAGGATTGGAGTTTTCGACTTACAAAATTATGATTTATGAAACCACTTGTGTTATCTTAAAATAAGTGCTTAATATTTATAAACGAAGAGTTATTAATAAATAAGAGGTAAATTTTATTTTATGTATTTGGATAATTTTTCTGATATTTACAAATTATTCGGTATAAAATTAATATAATAATAATATATTATATACATATTGGAAAATAAACTTCTAAAAGTTGTCACCAAATGTTTAATTAAAATTCAATGACTTATCACAGATCTAGTTAAGACGCATGTAATTATATTAAATTAGCAAAAAATATATATACTACATTTATAACTTACTCCCTCTGTCCCCCTCAATTGTTTACATTGGAGGGGGACACGGAGACCAATACAATGTATGAAAAATGAGTAAAGTTAGATGAAAAGTGGGTAAAGTGATGGGACCTACCTCCCCCTCAATTGTTTACATTGGAGGGGGACACGGAGACCAATACAATGTATGAAAAATGAGTAAAGTTAGAAAAATGAGTAAAGTTAGATGAAAAGTGGGTAAAGTGATGGGACCTACCAAATAAGGGGTGTAATAGTAGTTTTTATTGTTAAATATGAGATTGCAGGGTAAGATAGTGAGTGTAATGATGAGAAAAATTTATTATTTATAGTATCGTAGAAAAATGAGTGAGACACCTCAGAATAATAACTATAAAGAAATGAGAGGGACTGAGGGAGTAATAATTTATTTTGTGATGAAATATAAGCAACGAGGCTGCTTCTTGCATGTGAGTATCTATATAGATTTTGTTTGATGACTCAAGTGTGTCTGCCATTAGCGACCCTATACTCCTATAGTCAATCAATCAACCCGATTTTTTGTTTAAAGCAACTCTGGGACGGTACAAAAATTGATTGAATATCGACTACATGACAACTCTGACATATTCTCCTGCCCCCTTGTTATATTGAAAACTCTGCATGTTACTCTACAGTTACGGTCCTCGTCACGAATGGTCAAACATATACGTTTTCTTATACTGTAAAACTTTTATGGGTCCGGATCCATGATAACCGTTTGTCAAGCACTGTTTATATAATACTCCTCTATCTTTCTAGATTCTTTACGGTTTTTTCTTTTGGAGGTCCCTCTCATTTTTTTACATTACAAAACTTTTCTAAAATAGTGAATGAGTCCCACCACTTTCCTACTTTTTCTTCCTTTTCACACTACTTTTACACCACTATATCTCTTTTATATACTCCCTCTGTCCCATTTTAACTGATGTTTGACTTTTTAACACGTATATTGAGGTGTAAAAAAACAATATCTACACTCAATAAAAAATTTCAATTCTTATATCAAATAAAAGTTTAGACTCTAAACTTTTATTTGATATAAATTTTATAAAACATAATCATGTTTAGATGTAATTTTTTTAACATCTTAAAATACGTGTAAAAAAGTCAAAAGCAGTTAAAATGGGACGGAGGGAGTATTAAAAATCAATGGATCCCACCACTTCACACACTTTTCTTTCTATTTTCCACTACTTTATACATATTTCTTAACATCCATGCCCAAACTCAACGTAAAATACTGAAGGGGATGGAGGGAGTACACACTATCAGGATCGTTGGATTTCTATTTGAAAGGTCCGGATTGAAATTCTTTTTTTACCGATCTGCTATAATTTTCCGCGGAAAGGAAAAGCTCTGATCCGCGGAAAATTATAGCGGATCGGTTAAAAAAAATGCTTTCATCCCCACATATCTAAAGGCTCTTAAGCTGTGTGTTGGATAAAGGCTCCATAACAATTGCTTGTTATGGACCAAAACCCAACTTTTATATTTAAAAAATGTTTATACTTGTTTATAGAGAAGAAGATAGATGGAGACGCTAAAAACTGTGATACTTGTACAAACTTTTTATCTTTTCTAAAATAGAGAGGAAATATTTTTCTTTTTGTTTACTTGAGAATAAGAAATGGTGCAAGATTTTCCGGAGAAGTGAGTCCAAATATTCCAAATTTCATAATTTAAAATTTTACATTTCATTTACAATTAATACCAGGCCTCATTCGTTATCGTCCTTTATGAAACTCAAACTTTCAGCTCACTATTTATGATTTGATTTGCACTTGTAACTACTTCCCTCCCTCATTCGGTATAGGTTTACTGTTTACGGGTATGTTGTACATATTTTGTACTCCCTACGTCCCCCTGAGTAGTATACATTGGTGGACGGGGACGCGGCACGGACTTTAATACTCCTGTAAAGTATAGTTGTGTAATTTATTTTTAAAATTTTCTTTTTCTGAATTAAAGTTTGGATGTTATATTTTTATTCAGAAAAAGAAAATCTCAAAAATAAGTTACGGAACTATATTTAATAAGAGCATTGAAATGCGTGTCGAACAGTTGAAAAGAAACGTATACAATTAAATGGGACAGAGGGAGTAATTTTTATAAAATATAGTTTAATAATATTTTCTTTAAAAAATTTGAATAAAAATTTAAACATCAAATTTTTATTTAAACAAAAAGTTTTTTTAAAAAATATTAAGAAACCATACTTCAAAAGTGCCTTAAAAAATGTACCAAAAAAATAATTATGATTGAATAAAATATTAATATCTGCTAGCTTTGTATGTAGCTATACATTTCAGACGTACATACTTGAATTAGACGTACATACTTGAATTTTTGCTAACGGGTCAGTGCATAAAGAGTGATGTATATGTATGGTCATACTCAGATGTCCCATCAAGTGTAGTGATGAAAAATCAATTTTTCCTAATTCTCTTCCCTAAACAAAATAAGGTCACTGAAAATATGTCACATGCACTAGTAATCGAATATCAAAACGGAACTAAAAAACCATAAACAGCATGAAATCGTATCAAATCAATAAAAATCACACCGATATTTTGATTTTGGTTAAAAAATTTAAAATCGAATACAAACCGAATCGAACTGTAATAATATTTTTATTTATTTATTTATTTATTTATTTTATACTCCCTCTGTCCCTCTCATTCCACACTTTTGTGAACCACACTTTTGTGATATTGGTGGCGGTTTTAGTTAAAAACCGCACCAAGCACACCCCAAACGTGCACCATCGAAAAAAGAGAGTAGAGAGAGAATTAATGAGCCCATGAAATTTGTATTACTCGGTGCAAATTCTTACATTCAATTTAGCAATCTATTAATAGTAAAATAAAAGGGAACATGTAATCGATATGTATAACAATTTCTTCCCATCTATACTATAACCCAACTATTAAAACATTGACCACATGACAATTAATCTATAACATTCCTCTTTGATTATGATGATAGTGGGGATCATAGATTGCCTCGTTAAAATCTTGTCAAAGAAAATCTCAGTAAGATAAAAATTTTGATGAAAGAAAAAGAGTACATCACTTCTTGGAACAAAACATCAATCACTGAAGTTTTGTTATAAACTTATAGCGTATTCTTGAGTCGACACATTCAAATGTTATGTCGCAGCTTTGTAAATGTTGAATTTAGTAACGATTTTGTAAATAAGTCTGCAAGATTGTCACATGATCGAATTCGTGGTACATCAATTTCATCATTTTTTAAGCTCACGAGTGTAGATGAATTTTGGTGAAATGTGCTTTATCCTGTCTTCTTTGATATATCCCTCTTTGATTTGATCAATGCATACAGTATTATCCTCAAACATAACAACAAGACTTTTCGTGATGTCTAGTAATCCACACGATTCTTGAATATTCTTGATAATAGATCGCAACCAAACACATCTTCTACTTGCTTCGTGAATTGCAATTAGTGTTGAGTGATTTGTTGAGTTTGCTACTGTAGTTTGCTTCTTACAATTTCAGAAAATGATTGTACTATAATATGTAAATACATATCCGGTTTGTGATTTTTCGAATGGGTTTGACAAACATCCGGTGTTTGCATATTCAATCAATTGAGATGTCGAATTTTTCAAAAGAATAACCCAAGTTTAATTGTTCTACGAAGATAACGAAATATATGCTTAATCTCATTCCAATGTTTATTTATTGAAGCAATGCAAAATCTAGTCAATAAATTGGCAATTTTGGTCTTGTATCATTCACAAGATACATAAGTGCACTTATTGTCCCAAGATATGGTATTTCAAGACCAAAAAACCTCTTCATCATCTTCCTTTTTTTAGGAAAAAAAAGAATAATCATAAAGCATAATATTCCGTTAATATTGTGCCTTAAATATTGATAAACAAAAAAACACTCATAGTTACGTGGACTCCAAATTACTGTTAGGCCCAACATGAGAATAGTTTGGAGGGACTGTGGCCAAGGACCCATATTTAAAAAGGGCCTAATTTTCATATAGTTTATAATATTAGTATTGAAAAAATAATCTAAGCATAATTTTTTTATTATTAATATATTTCACGCTTTACAAATCATAACTCCTGTGCCAAAATGATTCGATTTCTCCATTAGATGGCAATATCTACAATTTTCATAAAAATGTTCATAATAATTATTGGCATGATTACTAAACTCATTAACTTATAACTTTTTTAGTATATCTCAAAAGAGTTAAGTTCTATGGAGTACACAAAAATATTGGAGTATTGGAGTTAGGGCTGAGCATTCGGTCGGTTCGGTCCAGAACCGGACCGAACCGAAAGAACCGAAAACCGAATTAGCATTTTTTCCTGGACCGAACCGGACCGAAATTGTGTTATGGACCGAACCGGAACCGAACCGAAATAATTCGGTTCGGTTCGGTTCTACCTGTAAGAACCGAATTTTTCTACAAAAAGAATGAAACAGCAAGTCTTATAAATTTAAAATCCAGTTCACACACCAAACAAACTGCAGGCTACAGTTTGAAATAAGCGTGGAATGATGCTGGTTTGTTGATGTGCAGGCTTCAGACATTTATTCTCCGAACATCAGTCTCCACGCATCAGTGAGCATCAGTCTCCGATGCTTGATTACAGATATTTGGATAGATATTATAAGTCGTGTATGCTGAATCGCTGATTGCTCCTTGTGCTTGGTTAATGGTTACTGACTTACTGGTTATATGTTAGGGTTTAGGCGGGGGCGACTGAAAGGATCTGGGTGTTTGGCTGTCTGCTAGGCTAAACATATCTGTATAAATTTTATATTTAATTAATATAAATAGTTCGGTTCTTTCGGTCCGGAACCGAATTTTTTTCAAAAGAACCGGACCGAACCGTAATTTAATTCGGTCCGGACCGAAAAACCGAAAAAACCGAATTTCTGGAAAAAAAGGAACCGAACCGGACCGAATTTTCACAGTTCGGTTCGGTTCTTCGGTTCCGGTTCGGTTTTGCTCAGCCCTAATTGGAGTACAAGTTTTAATTTTTTAGTTTAATCATAAATAATATATTTGATTATACAAATTTATATACAATCTATCATTTATAAGTTGTCTTGCACATAATTGTCTATCAATCTTTAATATCCTTCGACTTTAACAAGTATTAACATTATTGTTCTGCTTATTAGTTATATTGCAGAACTTAGAGTCCTGTAATTTATAAAAGTCATTATTCTACCTTTTGATTATAATGTTTATGTTGTGTAGAACATAATGTGCATGTTATTAAATGTTTACGAATATTATTGAACAAAAAAAATTGAAATTTAGATGAATAGATTACATTTTATCCAACTTTGTACTCCAATACTCCAATATATTGTGTACTCCATTGAACTTTACTCTATCTCAAAAATCAAGTTGTTAATATTAAACTCGCTTAAAACCTTGACTTTTTTTATAATTTTAGTATTTATTTCCTCAAAATTAAGTAGTTAATAATCTTCTTAAAACCTTGACTTTCTCATAACTGTCAATTCTTTCGTCTCTGTTCTCTACAGGATACTTATGATAATCAGGTATTTGATGTTATTTTACAAATAGCAAATTATAGTAACGCCATGCTATTTGCGGGTATTTTGTACTTCCAATGTTCCTTGTCCTCAATACGTAGCTATTTTGACTTTTTGCACATATTTTAAGTGGAAAAAAACATAACTTTGCTGCCTGTTTTTTCAATTTGTTCCAACAAAAATATAAATAATAAATTTTAATTCATAAAAGAAAAATTTGTAAAATAATTTATGACACTGTCCTTTCTATAGATCTTAAAAACATGCAAATAATCAATATTAATTTGAATGGAAAGAGTAGAGGAGAAAATTTGATCTCTCCAAAATTTTTGTTAAAAGGCCCCGGTTTAATATTGGGTTAAATATCACTTTGGTTACTGAAGTCAGTCCCATGTATCAATTCTTTGATCAGTTTGAACGAGATCTCATCTGTACCATTCTAGTAACAAGTAATGACACTCCCGTTAAGTTGACTTGTTAACTTGACGGAAATGGTGACTTGACACTTAACAGTTGGACACAATGTCATGTATTGCTGACATGAACTCCAACAGATATTAAAGATTGTTTCTACAGTCCATTCGGGCCAACCAAACTGGCAATTTCTCACAGGTCAGTGCCTTGTTGCAGAGCTTGTAGATGGTAATAAACACATTACCGGAGAAGTTCAAGACGAAACTTTGATGCACAAAACCTATGCTGCTCAACTGATGGGTGGATAGGCATCCTTCTGCAACTGCAATACTAAGTGAATATAATACTACAAGGTTAATGTAAAATAATGATATTGTATTAAATATCAAAATAAATTTGTCATATTTAATAATTAGTTTTGCACATATGATTTATAATATATTCTCTCGTTACAGATATTGCAATGTTTATTTTTGTTTCGAAAATTACATTTAAATTAATATAATATGTATTTTTCAAACAAAATATTTTTAAGTAATATATAGACAACATTTAATTATGTTATTTTTAATGAACACGTTAAATATTTTTTTTAAGATTAATCTAGTGAAAAGACTTAAAGAATTAATATGCCCAAAATATATATTTTAGTGAGATTTATAAAGATATTTTTGTTATAACGAAAAACTCGTTAAACATGTCAAAGAATTTTAATATTTCGATTTTAATTGTTTTCACTTATAACACGTGCAAAAGCATGAGTAACTTTTAACATATTTAATTTTAATTTAATTTTGATTTTGTGATAATTTTTAAAATTTATTAAATTAACTTGTGAGAATATTATTTTATATTTAAATTTATTAATAATATAACATTTTTATTTTAAAAATAAATATTGTCTAAAAATATAATTAACTTATACTTATTCATACTTATTCAATTTAATATTATTTTATTTCTAATAATAAAAATAATCACTTAGCTATTTGTATTTGAGAATTCATGATTGTATTTAATTATAATATTTTTTTAAAAAAAAGAAATTGTCTTCACATGGATGTTCTGGATTTTGCAGGAGTTACTGCTGTTTTAGATTTTACGGCGATTTTGTGACCGAGCACCTGCAAGCAACCCTATTAACAGAATATATGTATGTAAACACCTGGATTGCCACGTACAGGGCCAGCTTAGTGCCAAGTCAGTACCGTCACTTTTTCCGTCAGGTCAACAAGTCAGTTTAACGGGAATGTCATTACTTGTTACTAGAATGGTACAGATGAGACCTCATTCAAATTGATGAAAGAATTGATACATGGGTCTGAATTCAGTGACCAAAGTGATATTTAACCCGTTTAATATTTTGTCTAGATCATAAAAAATACAAGGATTGGACCTGATGACTCTACATGCACGATAGCTGGCCGACTGGAATAAATGAGCATTCCTTCGCCAGCAGGACATGTTGTGCATGCTTCGTAGTCTATGCAACGAAACACAGCTTTAACGGAAAAAAAAGGCTTAATGACCTTTCAGCTTTCGAGGATTGTATACATTATCTGATGCGGCCTTGATATTTAAAGTCGTTCGATTCAATCCTCCAAGTTTCCGAATGTATCTTTTAGCATGAGAGAGCAAAGTGCAGATCAGTGCGGTTTTATGGTAAAACCGAAACCAGAACCGCATACCCTCGGTTTTTAAAAATTAAAACCGAAACAGCCGGTTCGGTTACGGGTTCGGTTTTAAATATCTCGGTTCGGTTACAGTAACTTCGGTTTCGGTTACAAAACCGCATACACAAAAAATAAAAAACAGAAATCTTCCTTCATTCAAAATACGAGGAATTGATATTATACAAGATTTATAATAGATTAGTAAAATAAAATCTCTACAATAGGAAAAATCTCCTGCAACAAATTTGGTAAAGCATAAGCTGCTAATGATTCCAAGCAAAAAACATGTGCAAGTCTTTCTCATTAATCTGTCCACTGCACTTCTTAGATTGTCACTGCCAGTCTGCTTATGCCATACCTATAAAAAATGATATCTTCAGACTTCAATCATCGATTCAAATTGAGTAAATAGCACTTTGGTGGCCTATACTATTTTGTTTTTGCACTTTGGTGGCCAAACAATAAAAGTCATCAATTGTGTGGCCGAACAAATCTTTTTTTAACAATTGAAGGGCTCCGCTCGCTGAGACTGAACGGCGTTAACGGTCGTTAAGGTTAGTTTTGTCATTTCAACCTCTAACGTCTCTTTTTGGGCACTATATGTATAGCTTTTGTGTGCAGCAGTGGTTCTTCTAACCCTAGAAATTGAATCTTTCCTTCCCAAACCACTTCAAAATCAGCAAGATGAATCAGCAATGTTCGTGTGGGAACTGGGCAGTGGAGAAGACGTCATGGACGGAATATAATCCGGGGCGACGATTCCTCACTTGTGTCAACGGTAGGTGTAATTTTTTCAGGTGGAATGAACCAGAGTTCGATGCCTGCAGTAAGAGCGTGATAAACGGACTACTCCGGCAGTTGAAGAACAAGGACGACGAGCATTTCGCTGAGATGATCAAGGCTAAAGATGAGTACCAACATTTCTACAAGGAGGAGCTCACAGAGACACAAAATGAAGCTGCCATTTACAAGGAGAAGATGTCTGAGTTGAAGAAAGAATCGAGACAGTGGAAATTTGTGTGTGTGTGTTATTGTTGTTGTACGTTTTCCATTACTGGTTTGCACCAGTTGGTAGGGATGAAACCAATGTGTAAATCTATATGTGCAATGTAGTTTAGACATTCCAGTAATGTAATGTAATGCAGTTGTGGTAATAAAATGCTAGTTCTTTTGTCGAAAGCAACAACAAAATGTGTCCAAAACAAACTCAAATTTCATACCATAGTGGATCTTAATCTTCCATACATAATCCAGAAGATCATAATCGTTTCTAAATGTCATACATAGCATTGATAGAAGATTACAAAAGGAAATTGTTCTTAAATAACAACCAGATGACATAACAAAGTTACTATATCTTCCATCCTGGCTTTGCACTCATCCTTGTTTTCTTGGCAGCATCAGATTGCAGCTTTTTAGCTGCCTGTAGCTGTCTTACTGTAGTTACTTCTCTGCTTCTCCAAGTGAATGTTTTAGGTCTGATAGGCACCCTTTCTGCACTGCTACCTTGCTGCTTACTTGCATCTGCATTTTTTGAAGGTGGTGGATGACTGTCTCCATCTTTTGAAGGTGGTGTTGCCTCTGTCTTTGGGGGTGGTCCATCTCCAGCATCATTACAAGGAGACTTACCCTTATCAACATTTTTTTGTGCATTCTATAATGGCAAATGTAGTCATTAAATTGAATATAATGATGCAAATGTAATGGCAAATGTAATGATGCAAATCTTACTTTCATTGGACATGTTCTTGAGTTATGACCTGCTGCTTTGCATGTCCTGCAGGTGACCTGTGTCCTTCCAACAACTGGTGCCCTTCCCTCTTCAGCTGCTTTCTTCACTTCATCACTTTTCTGTAAGAAAATATTAACTGTGAGAAACATTAAAATCAAGAGTCAATAATCTAGTTTATAGGAAATGAGATGGACCTTAGCAGGACATGTCCTTGAGTTATGATTGGAGGCTTTGCAGTACTTACAATTCATTTTTAAGCCCACCCTTGGTAGTTTTATTGCATCTTTGGGGATGTCATTGGTTCTATTTCTCCTTTTCTTGGGCCTGCGAGCTTGAACCCTTAAAGTAGGTGGTAGTGGAAGTGGTTCAGGTGTATCTTCCCAAAATTCAGGACCTACAATTGGCTCCAATGTATGACCGTAGAGATTTAAATACTTGTCCTTCTTGTAGTAGTCACTAACATGGATATGCATAGGGTCACTCCTAAAATTTATACATGCAGATGCATGATAACAAGGAAGTCCTGTTAATACCCATTTCCTACAGGAGCAAGTCTTTTTTTGCAAGTCAACAACCAATTCATCTCCACCTTCTGAGCATGTGACACTGTAAGAAGTCCCACCAGATCATGTCACAACACATCCACCTGCAAAATGGAGGGCCCTGCATAACATACTTATGTTAGTTGGAGGAAATCATGATATACAAAATAGAGGGCCCTGCATAACATACTTACTTGTTCAGTTTTTTTTTTGTGCACCGAGACATATCACAAAATCCAAATTCATCATTTTGTCTCTTCTCACTTGAATCCTTTTCATGACTGATTTATGTATCTCTCTGAGCATGGTGATTATTGGTAGATCTCTTAATTTTCTGATGCTGCTATTAAAAACCTCGCAATGATTGTTAACAAACATATCACTGCAAGGTGTTGTCCTAAAAGCAGACATAGACCACTGCTCTCCAGGTTTTTGATCAAGCCAATCAAAACATTTACTTGAAACCTAAGTACAATTGAAACAATAAAATAAGATAAAAAAACAGGATCAGTCCTAGTATTCTCATCATCAGTAGAATTGCATGCCATTCTTTCATCATCACTATCTGCATAGACAGTGGAATCACTAGCAGATGACTTCTCACTAGCATCATGCAGGTCTTTATCCACATTTGTATCATATAGCAAGTCATCATCAGAGTTATCTTGGTTAGAACTGTCACAATGAAAGGTATCATCACTACTCTCTTGTGATTCCAATACAAAATCAGAGTCACTGTCAGGATTTGAAAAATATTTGTCTAAACCCTCAAACTCCCTCACTTGTTCCTCTGTTTCTACCTCACATTGGGTGCTACCAGGAAATTGAGTGTTGTCAAAGTCATACTCATCCTGATCATTAGGATCTATTGGCACAGTCATCCTAGGTGTTGTCTCTTTCCTTGGAGCAACTGGCTCTTTAGGTGTTAGTTCAACATACTGCACATCAAGTTCATCAAGGTTTGTCTCAGGAGGAGGTGCAGTATTTAGATGTGGCATAGTGGACACATAAATCTCTATGAACTTAGATGGGGGTATAAGTTCACACATGGTCAACAACTCTGCATCACAGTCTATTGGAAACAATCCCCTCTCAAAATTAGTGCCAGGAAGCTTATACCACATTACATGAAATCCACCTTCTACCTCTATTTCTTTGAGCATACTATATATCTCAATAAGACTAATCTGATCAGCATTACAGAAGTCAATGTAATCTATATCACCACCAACATAAGTCCTAGGCTCATCAGTCATTTTACCACCATGAAATATTTTAAGTGTAAAGTCATCAGGTTCTGGAAGTAAGGCACACATTTGACAATAACCCACTTAGGGCACTGAATAAACAAAGACTAAATAGCAATTCAGTGGATCAATAAACAAGCATAGTCATTTTAATAAACAAGCACATCTTGAAATGTGTAAAAGCCCTAAATATAAAATCCCTAATATGAAGCTCCAAACTGTAAAGGCAATGCAATTAACAATAGAAAACGACTAATAATAGACAGCAAGTCGACAACATAGGTTATATACACAGATTTCACATGCAAGTAGTTAGGTTTAGAAGCTCACCAGAGTAATCGGGGCACTCGTGCGGGTGATACACAGCAGCATCCTCCTCAAGTCTTCGAAACCAACTCATTTTCCTTTAACAGCGAACTGATAGATTTCTTTCCTTGCTCGATCGCGTTTTGAGCTAAAATGGGGGTAATAGGTCTTGGATTTGGTGGGAAAGACGAATGGGTTTTTTATGTTATGTCTGTGTCAATACATTATATCACTGATGGCGTTTGTTTCGTTTTAACGGAGAATGGGCGGAGCCCTTCAATTGTTAAAAAAAGATTTGTTCGGCCACGCAATTGATGAATTTTATTGTTTGGCCACCAAAGTGCAAAAACAAAATAGTATAGGCCACCAAAGTGCTATTTACTCATTCAAATTCTATGTTAATATTTAGATTAAAGACTGTGTTTACACTGGCTAACATAACATCTGCAATATAACTATAAACTCTAGCCCAACTACGAGAAAATGGACTTTTAATTCGTATAACTATAAACTAATCTTACATATATGTAATATTTATATTGAAAATTAATATTTTTTATAAATTACAAATAATATATAATATATTTATTTACTTAAAAAATCGGTTCGGATCGGATTTTTTCGGAGGTTTGTAGCTATAATCGGAACCGAACAATCGGTTTCGGTTTTTAAATTTTTAGTTCCGGTTTCGGTTCGGTTTTATACGGTTCGATTTATAGCGGTTTTTAGAGGTTTCGGTTTCGGTTTCGGTTTCGGATTCGGATTTGTTCGGTTTTTTGCTCAACCCTACCTTTTAGCCCTTATGGCGTATACCAGTATATAATGAGGTGAACAAAGTTGACATTCACACGTGAGGGTTAAAAGTAACATTAAATATTGAGGGTTAAAAGGAACATTTAATGTATTTTAATGTATTATTTAGGGGTTAAAACTCAAAAAGAACGAGATGTATACTTTAGGGTTAAAAGGTACGCCCAAACTTTACCCCGAATATCAATTGTCAAGTTTACCCTCCGTTATACACCGTTATTTGAAAAAAGGGCTAAAAGGTACACTAGTAAAACTTTAAGGGTTGAATCGAATGACTTTAAACATCGAGGCCGCATCAGAATATTCATCCAAACTTCGAAGGCTAAAAGATCATTAAGATAAAAAACATATCTATACTATATACTATACTATAATAAGCCAACATGGGTATAATTTGTAGTCCAAGTTTTTAGTTATAAACTTTTTTGGTTTGGTACTCTCATTTTGGTACTACAAGTCTACAAATGTGGAGTCTATCTATTAGTCTTACATTGTTAAACAGTTTCAAATACTAAAAACACTCATAACAATATATTATCATATAATATTTCATTATAAAAATTATAAATATACAATTTTGAATATCTTTTTTTAACCAAGAACCTTTATATAACTTTTTTTTAAATTTAACATGTTTTATTTCAATATAAACACGAACCATTACATAACTTTTTCTAACTTTAATCTTGAAAGTTTCTGTTGTCAAAAAAACCAAGATTACAAACTTACGCTGAAATTCGATTGATTAGATTACTGAATCTTTCAAAGGTATTACACGATCATCTATGTTTGGTGAAAATTTGAATTTTATGATTTTTTTATTTTTAAATCTACATGTACTAAATTCGGATTAAATGTACCAAAATCCTGATGTGTGTGTGTTAGGGTATTTTCAAGTAATCAGGAGAAAAATATAGTCAGTTGAATAATATAATTTAATTAAAATTCAATCCATCAATATTAAAATACTAATAAAATGATGTTAAAATTTAAATTATAAATAATAAATTATAAACTATATACCTACCCGTGCGCACGGGTTAAAGGCTAGTATAAGATAAAAAAGCAGAGAAAAGAGAGCGTGGCAAACAAGGACACATAGCAACAAATTAAAACTAAAGTCATAGGAAAATATTACACCGAGTATGTGTGGTGGCAACATTGGGCTAGAGAGAGAAATTCGAACCAAAAATTTAGAGAGAGAGAGAAAAATGCAATCAAACGTAGGAGGAGAAAGCTTTTTTCACCCTCTTTCAGAAAATGGTGGTGGAAGAGAGGCTCCTCTTCTGAAATCATTCTGAAAAGGGCAGTCAAGAATTCACAATATAAAAAATTGTGCTAAATTCTTTAAAATATTTAATTTATCATCATCACATTTTCTTGGACACATTTCCAAGAATTGCATGCCATTGAATTAGCCGCTGGGGAATGCAAATATTTGCAGCAGAAACAACTGGATTGTATTCTTTTTGGACTGCCTCTTTTGCCCTTTTGGTAGGTTCTGTCTTTCTCTTTACATTTCGCATGTTGCCTTTTGTTTAGGCTTGCTTGTGCATGAGGTTATTCCTTGGTCATTTTTATTTCTTTTGATATTCCATAAATGTGTCATTTTTTGTTGTTTTTTACGTCGAAGAAGATTAATTATTATGTTGTTTTTATTGCAACAGGGTATCGAAACAGAGCTGTGACATAGACCAGCTCTAATTTGGTCATTGCAGTAAGAGGGGGCTAGCTAGTTTGTGTGTAGTGCATTGTTTTGGTATATATTTGTTTGTGAAATTATACAAATTTGTGTTGTTGATGTTGAAAAATCTTAAGTCCGAGTAGTTTTTGGCTCGGTGGGGGGTTTATCTAAAGAAAGCTGGCGATTTTGTATACCAAATTGTACAGAATCCTGGCTGTTGGCAGATATTATCACTGCCTCCACCGTTGTGGCGTATGAGCGATGGGGGGAAGATGGAACACAAGTGGAATTCAGCTGATCTGCTTATCGATTTTTATTCTTGTCTTGAAAATTCAAGGACATTGCTTGCTCAATTATGAAGGTATCATCTTATGTCTATTGCATTTTTATGTGTGTTTATGTGTGCTTGGTGACTCGAATTTGTCACTCATATGGTTTGAAATGGAATACAGGATTTGCATTACTTTCATTTCGTGCTTCGGTTGTATCAGATCCACTAGGTGCTTTATCAGACTGGAATCCTGATGACTGTAACCCATGCCTGTGGTCAGGTGTTCATTGTGTCAATGGTCGAGTGCAAATGCTGTGAGTTTAAGAACTGATTCTTGTTGCAACAGTCTGTAGATTATGTTAATTGTTTTAGTCGTATATATGGGCAACAAATATAGAAATTTATGTAGGTCACTGTTAATGGTAAAATGGGATTGGACTAATGTTCCTCTATGAAACAGGGATCTTGCTGGGCTTTCACTTCAAGGAGGCTTAGCACCAAGTCTTGGAAAACTTACTCATTTAAAAATCCTGTAAGTGTGACGGTATATTGTCTTACATTGCCGGATTTGTATCTTATGAGCTTACTTTCAGTATGTTATTCTCATGTTGTGGTATATTAAAAGCCATATTTCCTAGTTTAAATACATCTTCAATATTGCAACAAAAGCGATTGCTTAACACCTGTGCTCAAGGAATTTCACTTTGAAGTATTAGTTTGTTTAAAGAACAAAGAATATGTGTGTTCGCTGTGCTTGTGTTTCTTCTTGTGTTTGTGTGTGTGTGTAATATTACCGGTGCATCAAGAGAACTAAATCTCTTGAAGCCAATGTATGTGCGTCAATTCTGAGTTTGCTTAGAACTTGTTGTAATTTATGAGGTCAGTTATGAGATTCTAATGCCGAGTACTATTGTTTAATAATTTGTAAATAATATTTTGTGTGCTGTTATAATTTTTTAGATCCTACGAAAATCTTTTAATCTCTTATCGTCCTTTTGAATTGGCAGAATACTCTCTCATAACCAATTTTCTGGTTCTGTCCCTAAGGAGTATAGTGGTCTTCCAATGCTGGAGATTATGGACTTACGGAGTAATAGTTTGAACGGAATCATTCCATCTGAGATTACAGAGATGCCTTCACTAAAGTGTTTGTAAGTTTATCTTCTGATTTGTATTTGGGAATCAAAGTTTTTTTTATCTTCATTCCATAATAGATGAGACCTGTAACTTCTGTATACTTAAACCAGGTTGGTTCAGAACAATAATTTTGAAGGTGTAGCATCTAAACAGAACAGAAACATCGATATTTCCACTAAACTGCTTTCTGATGGAAAGCATGTATCTGGTGCTGCCGCTGAATACAGTTGTGTAAATAGAAAATTGGGGCACCGGTAAGATATGTAAATTTTTTTTGTGACAAATGATAATGCTACAAAGGCTTGTGAAATGTGTGAAATTAAGTACATTTTAAATGTCTGCCTTTCTTAACAATTTCTGTATGTTATGGACCGTATTTGCGTAAGTAGCCTGATATGCAGAATGCAAATTTTCATATATGTTCCAGCAAAGGTACTGTCGAATTGTTTGTGATCTATCTTATTCATTGTGTAGCATCTTTCACTGTCATATCTTATCACTGAAGAATAAAGAAGCGTTCACAAAAGCAGAAACCCGGCTGAAAGCAGAACTCGTCAGCACGCAGATCCAAGAGACACTGAATCATTATCTCCGTATGTTGCCTTCGTAAGAATCCCAGTTTCATACCATGCGTGTTAATTTCATTTTGTTTTGGCTTTCCTTAAGGGGTGTTTTATTCACTTACGAAGATTATTATTTATACCCTCCCTTTTTTCTCCTGCTGGCGCTTCATTATGTTTTGTTTATGTTAATCTATTATTAATTTTGAAGGCCCAAGTTTGAAGAAAGTCTCTTTACAGATGATGCTGAGGTTTTCTGCAATAATCCCCGAAGTATGTACAAACTAATACAGATAAAGAGCATTGCTTGAAAATTTTACCCTTCTTAGTATACTGATTAGGATTTTAATACGGCAGGTTCTTCTGAGTCACATAACCTAGATAACACTGTACGTCGTAGGCTAGCTGAACAGTCCAGTAATCTGGCTGCTGCTCCAGCTACCGGTGCTTCTGCTGCAGAGCCTATTATTGTTCTTCCTAGTACTAGGAGTAGTGGATCATTTCCTGCTGTCCCGAAGGAAAAGAAAGAACCTTTGCACTCTCCTGCACCTGCGCCTCCTAAACATCACCATTCTGTTGCTCAACCTCAAAATGCCAATAACAGATATTCCGGAGATGAGTGGAAATACATAGTTGGAATATTAGTTGCTGTTTTTTTCGCGTTGCTGGTCACATTCATATGCTTTGTCTGCCGTAACCTGGCAGTAAAAAACATACGTCCTTGGAAGACTGGATTGAGTGGACAATTACAGAAAGCATTTGTGACAGGTATCATTTCCAAATCTAGTCATCTAAACCAAACAATTATGCTTGTTAATTCAGAAAATGACATTAAACTTTTTGGGTCAATTTGGATATACTACGATTCTACGAATGCTGCAGTGGCCTCTGTGTTATTCGTAGAACTGATATTCACTAGCATGTCAGTTTGTTATTAATATAACTTGTACTATCCGATCTTGATTCTATAGGCATGATGCTTATATAAAAATTACAGGTGTTCCTAAGCTAAACCGGGATGAGCTAGAAACTGCCTGTGAGGATTTCAGCAACATATTTGAAGCTCATGATTCCGTCACTGTCTATAAGGGTATACTATCTAGTGGAGTTGAGATTGCTGTTGCCTCAACCTCGATTAAATCTCGTAAGGAATGGTCAAAGAGGTCAGAATATGTCTATCGAAAGCAGGTTAGTTGTTTACATAAGCATCAGATAATATACATGCTGAACAATAGGTTTCATTTCAGCTATTGCTTTCTTTTGCATCTTTTTAGATTGATTCACTCTCACGGATAAACCACAAGAACTTTGCCAACCTTATTGGTTACTGTGAGGAGAATGAACCTTTTGCAAGGATGCTGGTATTTGAGTTTGTGCCTAATGGGACTCTATTTCAGCATTTACACAGTAAGTATTCAATTATCTACACTGATAGTAATACTAATTGGTGGCCTAACAAGAAACACTGGCAATATCCCATTGAATGTTATATTTTTTCAGTGAAAGAACTTGAACATCTCGATTGGAATGCACGGGTGAGGATCATCATGGGAATAGCTTACTGCCTGCAATATATGCATGGCCTAAATCCCCCAATGCCACATTCCAACCTAAAATCACACACAATCTTTTTAACTGAAGATTATGCTGCAAAAGTATGCTTCTATCTCATATTTATAATTTTCGCATGCATAAAGGTGCATGGATTTCCTGATTTACATTTAGATGTTCTTTGTTCTTAATTTCTGTTCTCCTCTGACTTCAGATTGCTGAGACTGAATTCTGGAATGAACTTCAATACAAATCAAGGGTGTCTACAAGAAAAGAATCGGGACATTGTGATCTTCCACCTCCCGCGGATGTTGAAACAGATGTCTACAATTTCGGAGTCCTGCTGCTGGAGATAATATCAGGAAGGCTCTCATTTTCAGAAGAGCAGGGGCACATTGTGACCTGGGTAAATCAGAATTACACTTTTCACGCGAAAAAGCTTTTAAACCTTTATAACTTGCCACTGAGAAACGTAATTGAATCTTTTCAGGCCTCTAAGTACCTAACAGACAAACAGAAGTATAAATGTATGATAGATCATACTTTGAAAGCCTTCAAAAATGATGAGCTTGAAGTTATCTGTGATATCGTCCAAGAATGCATCCACCAGGATCCTTGGAAGAGACCGACTTTAAACGAGATCATATCCAGGCTGCGAGAAGTTATCAGAGTATCAGCAGATTCAGCTGCTCCAAGACTCTCTCCCCTTTGGTGGGCTGAGCTGGAGATTTTGTCAGCAGAAGCAGCATGATTTGGAACTCTTCAGGTTGTAACATGTATCACTGATACACCAAGTACAAATAGACCACCTTCCTTCCCTACTTTTCTATAGAAATATCGATCAAGTAGGACTCGTAAATCCTAATGATTGTTCTTTCTTTGAGTCACTAATACAATATTTTCGAAGCATGGAATTTTCTAGCTATAAATTTAAAACTCTACAAAAATGAACTACGGGGGTGTTTGGTTCATGGTTAATGAACACGGTTAACAGGAATCAGAACCTTAATCCCATAACAAGTGTTTGTATTAGTTATTTGGTGTTATGAAATGGGAACTCCAATCCTTTTAGGTGATTAAATCATACCCTTCTCACCCTTTGGGTTACCCTACCATTCTCATTCCTATTAACCCCATTCCCATTCCCGATTCCAATTCTCAACCTTAATCTAAACGTCCCTTATGTAATCAAGAATGACTAATCCAATTATCACGTCTACAAGAAGAAATGTTGCAACACCTATCCGGAATCCGCATGCTTATTGATGACAAGTAGATGCGAGTTCTTTTTTATGGATTTATATTTTTCTAAAATTTAAGAGCCATGTAAACATAGATTAAGTGTACACTCAAGTTGAGGTGAGCTAGGTCCTGATAAAAGAAGAATTATTCTGAATACAAATATTCAAACAAAAATCTATTCTCTTATCTGATTGTTATTTTATTTAGAAATTCAATGGCAGGACATAAAACATGATACTGTGTACATCGACGCCATGGTTCACTTGCTATAACAAAATTTAGGAAAGGGACAATAATTTGCTAACCACACCAGCTGATTTGTTATGAGTTCTGTGAGTGACACAAAATGTAGTTAAATGAATTTAAGCCACAAAATAAAATAATTTGTACCGGTCATAAAAAGGAAATTTGTAAGATGTTCTTGAACAAATTTGTGATTCACGTGTGTGCACATGTTATGCGATTGTTGTATGCTTTCACTTTTATTATCATCCATTTATCTCAACCCATCATTTTCTGCCACATACATTTCATCTATATCTAAATCAATATAGTTAATATTTGTTATTTCTATATAAATAACTTTAAAATTATTTTATTGAGGTGACATATATGTCACTAGAAAACAAATTTAAGAAAAATATATATATATTGCAAACATAAATTTGAATTCCAATTCTTTTCCAAAATTATGAGTTACATTCAAATTATTGGGGTTAACTAAATTTTTTCTTTATAACACATCAATATTGCAACATCATTATATATATATAATATTCTCGAATTCGAGGATATGATGACCAAATATAATCTCCGAGAGGAAAGAGTTCAATGAACACAACTTTGATTTTTGTTATTTGGATGATTTTTAATAAATCCACATATATCTATATAAAAAATTCAGAGAAGTGTGGTGTCATTTTGAGAAATTTTTTGGATATTGTTTTAATTATCTAACACTAATTTTCTATTAAAACAATACAACAGTCTATTTCCTTTCATTATTTTCATCAATTAATATAATTACATATCTATAAATATAAAATATAATCAATACTCTTATCCCTATACTCTTTAAACACAATTAATCATACATACGAGAAAATTCATCATTCTATCGATGGTACTTGTTGAGCATAAACTAAATTCACTAATACAGTTTAAGCCTTTAACGTTGACACTATAGGTATGTCTCTTTTGTGTCGGGTAAACACTGACGCTTAAAGTACTCTACCATACATCGGTCAAAGAACGACGTCAAAGAGGATTCAACCGACGCTTAAAGTTGTATATTAGCGTCACATAGTCAAAGAGCCGACGCTAAAAAGGGTGCCTATCATGCCGGGTGGTCAAAATGTAGTCGCTAAAGTCTAAAGATACATATATTGCGTCGCGGGTCAAAGTATCGACGCTAAAAGGTATGTTTATAGCGTCGACTCGTCAAAATATTGTTGCTTAAAGGTACATGTATTGCGTTATCGCTTGATAAAGTGCCGACACTAAAAGGTGTGTTTACGTTGGTTGCAATATATGTCTTCGTAAGAGACATAAATTTTTTAAATTAAAATAGATAACTGAAAATTATCTCAAACACTAGTTAAAATATATAGTATGCGAACAAGAAGTACCTAATACTAGTATAATAAATATAAGAGGGTCTAAACATATTCAACTTATATTGATTTATATAAGATTCACTCTTTTGACATGTATATATATAGTACATTAGTACTCCACTATTAAGTGTCAGATTTATTTTTTGATAATTTCTTTCACGGTTATTATGGTTACGCGTTGCTTGCTACTAATGAAGGATCAATATTCTCCAGAGGACAACTCCTGTATTAACAGTTATGTATATTGATAATTATCTGTGTACTTAAAATTGGTTTGTACCTTTTGTACATCTTAACGAATATCTTACTATATATAGGCCAAGAATATACAAGGTGATCAACCGTGGTTTCTAAAATGTTGTGCAAGAGATCATGAAACTTTTTTCTTTTCATTTACACATAATATTATTGACAACTTGATCTTTCTCCCAGGGACATTCTTGATCACTGCTTTGTCAGGGGCAATAGCCCTTTTCCTTCTTTATTCTTGGTTGTAATTTCCAAATTTCTATACACTTGTATCAAATGAAGTGAAATATAATTGCCATTCTGTTTCTCCATTGTTCAACTGGTTTCAGAAATGGAGAAAAAGGGGGCAACGTTGATGCACAAATATGAGCTTGGAAGATTGTTAGGCCAGGGGACATTTGCCAAGGTCTACCATGCTCGAAACCTCGAAAATGGGCAGAACGTTGCTGTCAAGATCATTGACAAAGAGAAAGTGCTCAAGGTGGGATTGACAGACCAAATTAAGCGAGAAATCTCTGTCATGAGGCTGGTGAAACACCCGAATGTGGTTCAGCTATTTGAGGTCATGGCTAGCAAAAACAAGATTTATTTCGCCATGGAGTACGTCAAGGGCGGGGAGCTTTTTAATAAGATTGCCAAAGGTAGGCTTAAAGAAGATGCTGCACGCAGGTATTTTCAACAATTAATTGCTGCGGTTGATTTTTGTCATAGCAGAGGCGTGTATCACCGCGATCTAAAACCGGAGAATCTCCTTCTTGACGAATATGGTAATCTTAAGGTCTCGGATTTTGGATTGAGTGCATTGCTTGAGTCGAGAAGACAAGATGGAAAGTTGCACACAACTTGTGGAACTCCAGCTTATGTTGCACCTGAGGTGATTAATAAGAGAGGCTATGATGGCGAAAAGGCGGATATTTGGTCCTGTGGTGTCATTCTTTTTGTTTTACTGGCTGGTTATCTTCCTTTTACGGATAAAAATTTGATGGAAATGTATAGAAAGATTTGCAAAGGGGAATTCAGGTGTCCGCAATGGTTCCCTCCTGAAGTCCGCAAGCTTCTGTCAAGAATTCTTGATCCGGATCCAGTCACACGAGTCACATTGGAGAAACTGATGGCGAATCCTTGGTTTAAGAAGGGATTTAAGCCCATCCCAATCCCGAAGACTAATTGTAATATGCCTAGTAGTAACACACCGTGTAGTGTTCTTGAATTCCCAAGCATCATCGATTTGGAATCACATGAAAATAACGAGGAAGCCTCAACAAGCTCTTCCATGACACCGACGCCATTAAATGCTTTTGAACTTATATCCCTCTCACCAGGCTTTGATTTATCAGGATTATTCGAGGATGATAAGATTGAAAAATCACCATCCCGGTTCACGTCACAGGAATCTGCATCATCAATAGTGTCGAAGCTGGAAAAATTAGCAGTGACAGAAAATTTTAAGGTTCGGAAGCAGGACGGGAAAGTGAAATTGCAAGGGAACAGAGAAGGGAGAAAAGGGCAGCTAGCAATCGACGCAGAAATATTCGAAGTAACGCCATCGTTTCATGTCGTTGAGGTGACAAAGAAATCTGGTGATACAATGGAATATATAAAATTTTACAACCAAGATTTGAAGCCTTCTTTAAAAGATGTGGTATGGAACTGGGAGGGAAGTGATCGACAGTAGCCTTAACAACAGGAACATGAAAGACATCTATATACCACAATGTTGTCTGAGGCACATGTTATATGCACAAGTTAGTTTCATGCTATTTTCTTTTCTTGTTTTTAGAGTTTAATAGCTTCTTAAGAGACTACATCAGCAAGGCAGAAACACTAGCAGTTGTTAAGGTTCGTATTATTCACTAGGACGGTCTCTAACAGAGTATATTTATACACACATATATGCACTTGTTGGATTTTCTCCTTGGGAGGTAGTCTTCAATGAGATAGTAGTGCAGATGTAAATTGTTGGTAGAAAATTGAGTGAAGTTTTAATGTTAGATTATATATATTTGTATAATCAAAACTTCAAAAATAAAAACAAGTTGCTAAAATAGCTAGGATTTTCAAATCTTCGAATTCTGACTTATAAATCGGAAATTGACTTATAATTTTTTACACAGATGATACGAATAAATTGCAGAGTAATTTAAATGTGAACTTACTCGTCTAATTAGTATACATAAAGTACATTTGATTAATCACTTATAATGCTCGGAGGATGACTAGCATGGATGCATTTGAGGTGATGCATTGTTCGGTATATTTTAAGATATTTGAAATCCTATCAAAATCCTTGAAATTTTGAAATATTGTGTTTAAAATCAAAAAACCCTCGTTAACTTTGCCACATTTTATCAATTAATCCGCATAAAATCAAAATCATATACAATCCATTAAAATGCATATACTATATAAAATTCATAAAAATCCCAGTTAAAAGATAAATACAGTACAATGATGCAATCATCACATTTGGTTGTATATTAAACTGATCTTGCAAAAGAAAGTGAGTTGATGCAACAGAATTTGCAAAGCAAAGCAAGACCTGTAAATTTGGACAATGTCAGAATTCATAACATCAAAAGAGTGCTTGATGCAAAAGGGAGTTGATGCCACAGAAATTAGCATTTGGTTTATGTACAAACACTCAAAAGACAATTACTCTACCTCAGTGCAAAGACAGAACTCAGGGCATTTACTTTCTCAGCAACAACCACTGCAGGGCAGATAACCACCACAACAGACATACCTGCGGCATAATACAAGATTAATTTGCACACAGTTAAAAGCTGCAACAGCAAAAACAAGGAAAGGAATTTTTTGTACCTCAGACATATCATCGTAAAGAGCTCCCCTTCGAAGCATGTATGATGCACATGGTGCACTGCAATCGGATCGAACGGGAACTAAAAATAATAACATTAATTAGTTATAAGTAGGGGCGGAATCAAGGATCTAAACCCTGTTTACTCAAAAAAAAAAAAAAAGGATCTAAACCCCGTTGATTCTCGAAAATCAATACAAATTTTTGTAAGTCACGATTTGTAGTTAAAATGACTTAAATTTTTCAGACTGATCTCCAATTTTAGCGATTTTAGCCCCGGCTATTTTGGAAATCATGGTTACGGCTTCGATTATGCATGAAACATTTATAAATTTGTAGTTTAATACACCAAAAATATTTGTTTATATTTGAACAAAAGTGCGATCATAGATGTTCATCACACAAGATATCATCATAAACATTCTGCAAATTCTTCATAAATCTGATGTACAAACAAAGCTAGAAACAATCAGTATGTTTAAATCATTGAAGATGCATGCATATGCGAATTTTGCGAACAATTGCACAATCCTAATCAATCATCAAATGGTAAGTTAATTTTTTATTTATACTTTATGACCATTAATGATTAGTTACCTCTGTTTGGATTCGTCTACTAGCTAAACTTTTAACTTTCAAACATTCATATTATTGTTTTTCACATTCTTGAATTTTTGGACTCATGATGACAAGAAGCAGCATAGAATCCAAAATATCACATTCAAAACACTATGATCCAATTTTTACGAATTTTACACAAAGGACTTTTTTGGGATCAACTATTGCGAAAGGTAAATAAATCATGAAAGACTTTCGTTAGACAACACAAAATATTACAACGTTAGCCTGAAAACTTTAAAGCTTTAAATAATGTATATAATGTATATAATTGATGGTATAGGATCGAAACAGTGAATTGAGTTTAGGCATCAATCTCAGAAAACTTTAAATTGACATATGGCCTTTGATCTGCCACCCATTCTTGCCGTGCAAAATCTTCCCTGGAATGAAAGAGAGAATCGAACAGTGTCCCAGAAGAGGCCATGTAGCTAGCCACTTGACCACAGATACATGTTTGTCAAGCAACTCATCCTGGCTATGTAAGTCCAAATCATTCAGTCTTCTATGCTCCACATATGTTTCTTGGAGCCTCATTGATCTAAAGAATTATCCTTCAATAGATTTTTATACCCCAATCTGAAGCTATATGGTCCTTAAGGTGTTACATCTGAAAATGTGGAGATAAAGTATCAAAGTATCAAACTTGATTACAACTTAGCTGGGGACCAATTCGTATAAAACCACACCGGAGACATTAAAAACATAATTTCATCAGTCAAATTCAGATGCTGAAACTGGAGAATTTAATAAGAGCAAAAAGCCAAAACATCAACTACATATCAGTATGATACAATAAACATGCATTGAGAGTGCAATAGTACAGGGTGTCCCAATCGGCACTAAAAGCTACCAGGTTAGGCCATTGCAAGGTATAAACCGATAACAAAAAGAAATTTATTAAGTAAAACTATTGTTCTATTTCCTATATCAGGTTTTACATCCTCATAGAAATCTCTACACTTTTCTGTACAAAGAGAAAACGGTATCTTTTGTTTTTCGGTCAAGTAAAATTGTAACGTTTTGCCAGAGTGCATCAACTATAAAGCTATATCAACATTGAAAACAGATGCTGAGCTGTAGTCCAGCCAAGCAGTCTGACTAGTAAAATGAGTTAAAGAGATTTACAAAAGAATCAACATTCTTATATTTCCTGACCAAGATAGATCTTGGAGAAGTTTAAGTCATGCACGTAGATAGTTTGAGCTAATTTTAAATAAGTATTATAATTTGAGCAACAAACTGAAGCCACGAAACATACCACTAACCATCCAAGTAATAGGAAATCTCAACACTTTGGCATCAGATACCACTGGCATATATATAAGATTCTAAGTGAGCATTGGATATTATTTTCATACCGTAGCTTTGATTACGTTTTGATCTGCATTTTCATGCTTATTACACCAGGCAATGGTCCTGGTCAACATCTATATCGTGTTTGGCTACTTCAACAGCTGCGTTCACCAAACTTCTGTTACTTTCATCATTTATTTTGACACCAACATATTGTACTCTGAAAATAAAAGTGTGTCTGTTCTTTGGTAGCTGCAAACAATATTACCATTAGTACTTGAGAAGCTGGAACAAAAGGAAGAGAAGACCTGCTAAATGGGAAAATAATTTCTTTTATATCATCTAATAATTTCAATCAATAAAGCAAATACCAAACTTAAAACCGTGCAACTATGATTCTCAGATTATTAATAAAGTTGTGTAGCCGAGCTGATTAATGAACTTTTTCTTATAATTGTTCTCCTCTTCCATAAACACAAATGAAAGTCATATAATTTCTGCAATCCCTTCCATACTGCTGCAACCACAGAGATGCAATATGTTGTGGGTACTCGATGATTTTTTTTTCCATTTATTATCCTAACTCAATTATGATAAAAAGAATACAAGGAAACTAGAAGCTCATATCGAACATGTTTATAATTTGAGGTGATCTTATTTATCACAGAACAGATTAAACATTACAAGATACAAACATATATGAAGCTCCAATTAAGAGAATCAGTAACAAAAAAGAAAACAAACTACCTATACAAAGGTTCCAAAGACAGAACAAAAGCAGAGAGAAAAGACCGTACCCTTATGTCTCTCTTTCTATCTCCTATTCAGTATCCGAAGGCACACGTGAGGGTTCTGCAGACTCCAACGTCTTAAGATTCTGCAATGCCGGCCTCAATTCTTGATCAAAAAACTCTTCATACTCTCTTTGGTCTCCGCCCTTCTTCTTCACTTCTACCACCCTCAACGATGGTGTCAGTTCAAATATTTCGGCACCAATTGATAAGGGGCCCTTAACTCCTTCCTTAGAACCATCAAAACTCATCCTGCAATCTTTCTTCCTCACGGTAAAACTGACCACCTTCGCAACGTCCTCCAGTCTGGATATTATGTCAGGCACAGGTGCATCCGACACAAACCTTGAATGCTTCCCTTCTTCCTCAAACAACCCTGACAAATCAAACCCTGACGACATTGAAATCAAATCAAAGGCATTCAAACTAGCCGGTCTAAGTAAACGAGGGAACCTCTTCCGACTCTCCACTTCTGATTCTGTCTCGGATACAGAAGTATCCGACATAGAATTAGTCTCATCATCCACATTATCTTCAACACTACACAACTTATCATCCTCAATATAAAACTTAATATGTTTGAACCCCTTTTTAAACCACCTATTATTCATAATCTCCGGAATTGTCATCCTAGTTTCCGGATTAGTATCAAGAATTTTTGTCAACAACCGAGTCAATTCAGGCGAAAACCATCTAGGACATCTAAATTCCCCTCTATAAATCTTCTTATACATAATCATTATATTTTGATCATGAAATGGCAAGTAACCAGCCATTAACACAAACAAAATAATCCCACAAGACCATAAATCTACCTTAGCTGCATCATACCCTTTTCGCCCCAAAACCTCAGGAGCCACATAAGCAGGGGTACCACAAAATGTATGAAACAAACCATCCCCCCTAATCTGTTCCGAAATGGCACTAAGCCCAAAATCCGAAACCTTAAGATCACCATTTTCATCTAACAAAATATTTTCAGGTTTCAAATCTCTATGAAACACCCCACGAGAGTGACAAAATCCCACAGCTGAAATTAATTGTTGAAAATACTTTCTAGCCACATCTTCCTTTAATCTACCCTTAGCCACCTTATTAAAAAGCTCACCACCTCTCACATACTCCATTATAAAAAAAATCTTAGATTTCGTAGCCATTACCTCAAACAGCTGCACAATATTCGGATGCCTCACACGTCGTAAAATCGAAATCTCACGTTTAATGTGAGCGATCAAACCACCCTTAAGAATCTTCTCCTTATCAATAACTTTGATCGCAACGCTTTCGTTTGTTTTAATGTTCCTTGCATGATAAACCTTTGCAAAGCTGCCGTGGCCGAGAAGTTTTCCGATTTCGTAGCGGCCTAAGAGGAGGTCTTCGCCTTGTTTTCGTGTCGTGTTTTTGGTAGGAGTTGACATGAGTCGAGAGAATTAATCGAGGTGGATTTTTAAGGTGAAATTGAGGTGGAGAAAGTTGACATGAAGAGGGGTTTGATGTGTTTTGTCAGAATGTAGTTTCCGATGTTTGTGTTTGATCTCTTGTTGTTGTTTGGTGGTGGTTGATTTGTAAAGTAACGACGATTTCAGTGCCAGCAATGTGGGTATATATAGTGGGGTTCGTACATGTGTAACAGAAAACATAACGGACAGATGTAATGTACAAATACTTAACGTGCACCGCTGATGATAAGTAGGCAAGGCTCTCCCACTCTCCAGCATTTTGAAAAGTTGCATTTAAACATTAGAAAAATCAACATCCGAAAACACGCAAAAGGGAAGAAACTGGTTCCTCCTAGTTAGAGCTGTTTAACGAACCGAGCTGTTCGCGAACAAGCTCGAGCTCGGCTCGTTAAGAGCTCGTTCGGCTCGGCTCGTTAAGTTAACGAGCTCGAGCTCGAACACAAAAAATTGTTCGTTAAGAAAACGAGCTTGAGCCGAGCTTTTAGTATGTTCGGCTCGAGCTCGGCTCGAACTCGTTCGGCTCGAGCTCGGCTCGAACTCGTTCGGCTCGAGCTCGGCTCGTTAAAGCTCGAAAAAAAAGAATATTTTCATAATAATTTCGTAATATATATATGTTATTGAACGCCGAATTCAACATATAATATATCAAATCGATCATGAGAATATCAACTATAATATGGTACCATAAAAACATACTAAAAATTTTATTTGGCTTGCTATTTTAAGAGTAAAGTAGCGGTTTGGCCTTATTTTTCTCTAGCTCGGCTCGGCTCGGCTCGGCTCGGCTCGACTCGACTCGGCTCGTATTTGTTCGTGAACAAGCTCATGTTCGGCTCGTTAGTTATCGAGCTCGAGCTCGAACACACTTTTTTGTTCGATAAGAAAGCTCGGCTCGGCTCGGTTCGATAAGAAAAAATTTAAAGCTCGGCTCGACTCGGTCAAAACTCGGCTCGGCTCGGTTCGTGAACAGCCCTACTCCTAGTCGTGCAGCTTACTCCATATTCTCTGTTTCTTTGTGTTTCGGATTTCACGATGATGATTACAAATCAGCAAATAACAGCTTGCCCAGAGGATCGATGACGCCGGCCAGGATTGTCGGGGTCGGGGTTGTAAGAGGGAGGGGAAACGGCTTGGTCAAGACGGCGGTTAAAGTTTACGCACTCGAGGCTGCGCCTGCGTCGATCATAACAAGGGAAGATTCTGTCTTTTTCTTCTTGTTTGTTTACATGCCCTACTTGTATTTTGTGGCTTGTCATAAGCACTAATATGATAAATTAAAGGTAATAGCCTAATGTTCGTGTACAGACTACGTAACCTTGTGTGTGTATGAATGAGTGACATCGCAATCTCTTTCTCTCTCTCATATTATCACATGTCTCGTTGGAATTTCTATCTAATTCATAAATTTCATGAAGATTATATTTGTTTCGTAATTCCAGATAAAAGCAAGATCGGATGATAGGATCGATGGCATGCTATACATCTTACTCAATTTTGATCAAAGCGGTCGTGTGCGAGAGAGATAGCACAGAGGTGGTGGCCGAGGGTAGCGGCGACGGCGGTTCCGGGATCGGTTAGGAATCCGGTTTGAAAAAGGAAGGCGTTTATTGTGCCTCGTAATTAGGCGTTAATTGTGCCTCTTAATTGAGGGCTTAATTTGTACCTCTTAATTGAAGGCGTTAATTGTGCCCTAATTGAGGGCGTTAATTGTGTCTAAATTAAGGACATTAATATTTTATTAATTGTGCCTTAATTGAGAGCTTAATTGTCTCAATTATGAGTTATCATGATTGTGAGAATATTTTGATATATTCTGTTATATATATATCGACTTATATTCTTCTTGTTTCCTTTGTTTTATTTTCAGGATTCTTGGAAGAAGACCGGTTTTATTTTCGGACATTAAAGTTTTATTGTCTAAATTTCCCCGGTCATCTTGCATGTCCGACGGTTAGATAATAAGCTTTCTTGAATGAAAGAATTATCACGGTGAATTGCCGATTCATATTCGTTGAGATTCATTCTCATTTTCAAAAAAAAAAAAAAACCATTAGAAAAATCAAACCAAATGATACGTGACTCGAAAATATAATATATTGGGGCCGTTTGGGTTAGCTTAAAAGAAGTGATTTCTTGCTTAAATTGAAGAAGTGGAGTAGAAGTGAGAAGTAAATAAGTTAATAAAGTGTTTGGAAAAGAAGCAGAAGCTGTGAGAGAGAAGCTAGCATTCTCAGCTTCTTAAAAGTGCTTCTACTTCTTTACACAAACGGGTTAAAGAAAAACAGAAGCCAGAAGCAGGAGTCACCTCTGCTTCCCAAACAGGCCCAATTATATCCCCACTTATCCCATATTCTCACTTATATCCAAATATCCGGATTACATTTCATATTCAGTTCGAATGTATATATAAGTTATAGTTTTAATATATTATATTTGTAAGTAAATAGTCATGTTATATATTTAATATCTTATATAAGTTTAATTTTCACAAAATTTGATTTATTTCTCAGGCTAGTGCATTAATTTTCAACATATAAATTTAATAAATTATATATTTATGAAAATGTTTTATTTCGTAATTATTATGTTTCTATATTAATATGTTAATTTTAGATTAAATAATAATCATTTAAATTATTGAAGTAAAAATTATATTTGCATCGTAATGGATCATAAGTCGTTTATATTTTGTGGATCATAAACTACACGGGCAGGAGATTGAAAATATGATATTAACTCGTATTAAAATAATTTTATATCTTATTTATCTTGAGTCCTGAAAATTGTCATCTATAGGTATATATTGAAATGATTTGGTTTATTTCAAAAAAGTTATTAACATTTATAATTATTAAATTATAAAATATTTATTGATTTATTTGTCTAGATAAATATATATATATATATATATATATATATATATATATATATATATATACACACACACACACTCTATTAGATATGAAACTAGTAATATAAATATAAACAATTATAAATTAACTTTTAAAGTGATTATATACATTTTAAGATTAAATAAGTTAGTAAAAGAAGTTAATATTTTTAATTTTTCATATTCTAAACTTATAAGTCAAAAGTAAATTATAAATTTATTCTAATTTGATTCTAACTTATAAGAAAAAATGACCCACTAAACCCATCTTATACGTACTTTACCTTTATCTAAATAAAGTGGAGAATCTGTTAAAAAAATTCGAACTTATGAATATTTACGAGAAGTGATTATTGCTTGTTTTTAACCATATTTCTCCCTAGGTTATCCGCACCTCTTGAAGTCTCTCACAATTCACAAATGGATAAGGATCAATTAATACTAAAAACATTAAGTGTGCATGTAGTACACAAGAATCACTAAAGTTTCTTTATGGACAGTTCAACCATCGAACTTGCAAAAATGGACAACCCAACCACTACTGCTAAACCACACATATATCGACTCTTTTCACTCATTCATAGTCATGCTCAACGGTGAGAGGACACCTCCGTAAGAAAACCTAGATAATTAAGATTGAACTTACACTTTGAGCATCGATCTCTAGCAGCGTCTTAGATAGATTCCCCGAATATATACTAAACAATTCAAATTCAAAAAGTAAGGATTCTATATTGATTGACAACTCCAATAGTAATCCCTATTTGTGTTCCCTACTATTATTTTAGTATTAAATTAAAATTCTTTTAACAAAAAAATAATAGAAATATCTGGGAAAGAGTGTGCAAAAAGTGAGAGTTTAATATTAATTTAATCATTAAAAAACATATAAGGAATGAGTTAGGGATTACCTTATGAAGAATGAAAAATAAAAAACTAAAGTTTAGGAAATGAGTAGGGACTCCGCTGGAGTGAATTTTTGTCCATATTCCTTAAATCGGGATGCTCTAACACCTCGACAGTGTAAAAGAAAAGGGCAGGTTGTAATTTTATTAAATTAAGGGGAGGGAAACACTAAATTGAGGAGTAAGGAGTGTTATGCTTGGTTGTGGGATATACTATATTCTTATATACGTTGTATATAATTTTATTCTCATATTTAATTGTTTTTTGTATTGATTTGGATCTTCATATAATAAATTTTAATATTTTATTATAGGAATAAAGAATTCCAAAACGTAAAAGATTTGAGGAAAATTAGCTCTTTTAAAGTTAAATTAGAGGAATTTCGGAATTATTGATCTATACCCAATTTTTACGTTGTTTGGGCCGTATCTTGAGATCTGAACATCAAATTTGAACGATCTTATAATCCACATGAAACTTATAAAATTATCTTTCATCCTGAGCTGATCTAATACGAAAAATCCAACTGGAAAGGCCCGTAAACAGAAGAGAAAAGAAAGCCACGGATTTTGTTAAATCTGGTTCCATTATCTGATATAATTAATTGCACTGGTAACTCAACTTCTTTTTTAATCTTCTTAATATGATCATTAATGACTTCAGCCACTTTATTTTTTGAATATAAGAACAATACCCATGTGTATTTGGAGTAGTCGTCGACTATCACTATAGCTATCTCTTCCTAAAAAATGGACATGAAATTGACTGATCCAAAGAGAACCATATGGATCAGTTGTAGGGGTGTATCAATGTTAGACATACATTTGCTTTTATGCGATGCCTTCTCGACTTTCCTTTTTCACATGCATCGTAGAGTCCTTCTTGACAGACTTCCATCTGTGGAAGGCCTCTCACCAATTCCCTATTGACTAGAGAATTTATTGTCTTGAAGTTCAGAGAACTTCCGATGGCATAACCAGCTTTCACTAGCAGAGTCCTTACTATAGAAACACTTGACCTCCCCATGGCTTGTTGAGTAGCTGTCGGCTATAAACAAACTTGACTTTCTTATTCTGCATAGAATAAGATCCTTATCCTTACAATTTTGAACCAAGGATGATTCCTTGTTAAATGTTACATCATATCCCTTGTCACAAAACTGACTGATACTTTATAATAAATTGTGCTTTAATCCTTCAGTCAAAGAAATATCTTCAATGATGAAATTACCAACTTTCAGTTAACCATATCCTGTTGTAAAATCTTTGTTGTCCTCTCCAAAGACTACAATCGGGCCAATCCTCTAAATCACATCCGTGAGCAAGAATTTTTCTCCTATCATGTGTACTCTTGAATAGTCACTATCAAGCACCCACACAACTTTGCTTCTTTTATCTAAGTCATGTAAACACAAACAAAGTAAACCTTCTTTTGGTACCCAAGCTTGCTTGGGTGTAGGGGTTTAGCTGTAAGCATCTATGTTTCGAGAGAGAAAAATGATGGTAGAATATATAATGTAGAAGAAGTGATTATTGATTGTTATTAGCCATGTTCCTCCCTAGGTGTATGTCCGCTCCTCTTGGATCTCTCACAATTTACAAATTGATAAGGGTTAATTAATACTCCTCCATTTTATAGTTCTGTTTATTATTTGTACGTATTTTGAGACTTCTCATGTAAAGCATAGTTTCATAATATTATTTTAATTTATTTATGTTGAATAAAAATTTAAACGACAAATTTTTATTCAGAATAAATCAAAAATATTATAACACTATATTTTATAAAAGTCTCAAAATGCGTGAAAAAGATAACATAAAACACCTGCGGGGACAAAAGGGTCCTAAAACATTAAGTGTGCATTAATATACACAAGAATCACTAAAGTTTCTTTATGGACACAGTTCAACCCTTAACTTGCAAAAATGGACAACCCAACCACTAGTGCTAAACCACCCATCGATTCTTCCACTCATGCATAGTCATGCTCAACAGTGAGAGGACACCTCAGTAAGAAAACCTAGATCATTAAGATTGAACTTTCACTTTAACACCTCAACAATGTAAAAAAAAAAAAAAGCAGGTTGTAATTTTATTGAATTAAGGGGAGGGAAGCACCAAAATTGAGGAGTAAGGAGTATATATATATATTATATATATATAATTTATTCTTATATATATATATTATATATATATATTATATAATTTATTGTCATATTTAATTATATTTTGTATTGATTTGAATTTTTATATAATAACTTTTAATATTTTATTATAAAAATAAAGAATTCCAAAGTGAAATTAACGAATGTGATAGAAAATAATTATTTTGAAATTAAATTAGATGAATATCAGAATTGTTGGTCTATACCCAATTTCTACATTTTTTTGGCTGTATCTTGAGCTCTCGATACCAGATTTGGACGATCTTACAGGCCACACGAAGCTTATAAAATTATCTTCCATTCAGAGATGATCTAATAAGCAAATTCAACTAGAAAGGCAAGTAAACAGAGGAGAGAAGAAAGCTAAGGATTTTGATCACCATATCATGTGTTTATTTTCATAATAATCACCATATCCTTGTGTTGGAAATACTGATTGTTATAGCAACATAGAGGCAGTTATATATCATATTAAACAAGCCAAGGCCAAGCAAGTTGAAACAAAACGTGAAGGTAAAATACATGCATGTCAGTGACTGTAAGACTAGAGGAAAGAAAGAAGTTGTACCAGTAGCCATAGCTTGAGGCAAGAACATGTACAACAAGAAAATCACAAGAACAGCTGAGTCGTCAGGCCTTATACGAAGACCTGACTGCTCTTGAAGAGATTATTGCCCCCACCTGCTGCACTGGGGATGCTTGCAACACCTCCTCCAGGATAAAACAGCTCAGAGCTTTGAATTACAGCACCTTCGAAGCTCAACCACGACTAGCTCCTCACTCGCCGGAAAACCAACTACTGACTGACTTGTGTTTGGGAGAGAGAGCAAAGAGGAAGAAGAGAAGAGAATGTAGGGTGTGGTGTATGAAACTCAGCAGCTTAGTCCTCTATTTATACTAGAGGCTAAGTGTAACTGACCACCCCAAATTTAATATATGAATTTAAACTGCACATTTAAAATAAATCGTAACAGCTGATTTATTATAAATATTAATCCTCACATTAAACCATCCGTTTTAATTTCTGAATATATATCATCAGTTACAAGTCCAGGTTCATTGTATCTGACTTAGCCCAATTATGCAATCCGACCCAGTCCAATTGAGCCCAACAGACACAACCCAGCCCAACTGATAAATAAATTCTAATTAAAATATTATATTAAATCAATACGAAATAAAATTCCCCGCCCAGGTCGCCTCGCGTACGCGAGACGCCGAGACATTCGCCCAAATCGCCCTTCGACCCGACCCGTCACGTGACGTGACGTGCCGAGCCGAGCCGAGGCGTGGCGGGGCGGGGCGGCGGCGGCGGCGCGCGCGTGGGCTCGTGAGAACACCACGCACCATAACACACCTTAGTAGTTATGCACTACCCATGTGTGTTATACTATATAAAGCCAACACCCCTTTTATTTCTTTCTATGTGGGACAAACACATTCTCAAAACAAGCTTTTCCAAGCTACTAACTTCAACTTCATTTCTCTTATGGATTTCATTAAGAAAATTCTTAAACCCATACATGAAAGTTTAAGTCCCGATATCTAGAACCAACTTCCAATCATTAGATTATGGAATTAACAACAAGAACATAATAAAATTATGAACTTAATAACTCCATTTTCTAACAATCCCCCACAAATCCATACAGAAATGCGTTTCAGGTTTCTCATCATGACTTGTTTTTCAGAGTCGGTACCCTTCCGGGTTTGAACCCTCCTAAGTTCTCTACTTCAATGGCTACCGGATTCAGATGGAATATTGCACCTTGAATCTTAATCCGTTGGGTGTAACCACTTTCCATAGACAACAACAAATCAACGGCTATGGAGCCAATCTACGGCTTTGAGACATTAATGGTCATGTCTCGATCCTGTTCGTCGAATGCTTCAAGGAATAACCCTTTCCTCTAATTGCGACCACACAATTACATTCGCTTAGCTGGGCATCTCCAGAGATATACTGCTAATATCTCGTCTAACGACTTGATCCCATTCAGAGTTGTAACACTCTTACTTTCTTAGCAGTCACAGTACCTTCTAGGTTTACAGGGGATAGACTCAGATACATGAGTATCATCTATGTAGCAAAGGTACTACCAATTCACCCTTACAGCTTGTTATTACCACATTGAATACACTTCGAGGGATCTCCTCTCATGTGTATTGGGTTCCCACTGTTGATGAATTATGATGGGTTGATAGTCCCATCCCCAACCTTGACTTAAGGACTACTGCAGGTTCCAGTCCTTTAGTCAAAGGATCAGCTATATTATTCTGAGTTCCTATGAACTCTATAGCTATAATCCTATCAGACACTAACCCCCTTATAGACTTAAGTCTAACTTGGATGTGTCTTTTTGTTTTAGCATTATGCTTCTTACTGCTAATCTTGTCAATAGTTGTTCGACTATCACAATGAATAGCAATCGCAGGAAGCGGTCTGCTTACTACAGGTAACGCGGACATAAGCCCATGTAACCATTCAGCCTCCGTCCCAGTGGCATCAAGTGCACACAACTCAGCCTCAAATGTCGACCGAGTCACAATAGTCTGTCTAGTCGACTTCCAGGATACTGCTCCACCCGCAAGGGTAAACACATATCCAGTCACTCCATTGGAACCAGACTTCTTAGCTATCCAACTTGCATCACTGTACCCTTCAAGTACACCAGGAAATCTCCTATAGTGTAAACTAAGGTACATTGTGCCTTTCAGATATCTAAGTACTCTATCAAGAGCATCCCAATGAGTTCTGTTTGGACAGCTTGTATATCTAGCCAACTTAGACACAGAATATGAGATGTCTGGTCTAGTACAGTTAGCAAGATACTGCAAGCTTCCAATAATCTGAGAATATCTTAACTGAGACACGGGAACTCCAGAAGTATTCTTGACAAGGGCAACTTTAGAATCATAGGGTGTACTAGCGATTCTACACCGTGAATAACCATATTTCTCAAGTATAGATTTCTCTATATAATGAGATTGAGTCAAGGTTATTCCTTCAGTTGACTGAATCAGTTTGATTCCAAGAATCACACTAGCCTCCCCCATATCCTTCATTTCAAAGTGCCTTTTTAAGAATGCTTTTGTCTCGTTAATAATCTCAATATTGGTTCCAAACAATAAGATGTCATCCACATATAGGCATAAGATGACATACTCACTGCCTTTAACTTTGATGTAGACACACTTATCGCTTTCATTAACTTTAAAACTGAATGGCAATACAGTATCATCAAACTTTTTATGCCAATCCCTAGGAGCTTGTTTCAAGCCATAGATGGACTTAATTAACTTACATACTTTCCTTTCATTTCCAGATGCAACAAATCCCTCAGGCTGATCCATATAAATCTCCTCTTCAAGATCACCATGAAGAAAAGCCGTCTTTACATCCATCTGATGGATGATAAGACCATGGACCGAAGCCAATGCTATAAGCATACGGATTGTTACCATCCTAGCAACCGGAGAGTATGTGTCAAAGTAATCAATTCCTTCCTTTTGCTTAAACCCTTTTGCCACCAGTCTAGCTTTGTACTTATCTATTGAGCCGTCAGGGTTTAACTTCCTCTTGAAGACCCACTTGCACCCAATAGTAGAGCACCCAGGAGGGAGATCAACCAACTCCCATGTTCCATTAGAAACAATAGAGTCAATTTCACTCTTTACAGCGCCCTTCCAATGCCTAGACTCCGAAGAGTCCATAGCCTGTCGGAAAGTTAAAGGTTCGTCCTCGACATTGTAAGTGATAAAATCACTTCCAAAATCCTTAACTACCTTTGCACGCTTACTTCTCCTTGGTTCCTCTACTTCATTAGGAATAGAACTACTACCAGGTTCCGCCCCCACATTTGTCATCTTTTCCACATAATCGGGAATAGAACTTGATGTGTGAGTAGGATCATTGGTCTCTTGAGGTATACCAGTCTTCATAGGGTAGACATCCTCAAAGAATGTAGCATCACGAAATTCAACTATCGTATTAACCACTATACCATCTATGTCAGATTTTATTACTAAAAATCTCATAGCTGTAGTGGTCTCAAGATAGCCCAGAAAGATACAATCAACAGTCTTTGGACCTAGTTTCTTTCTCTTGTGTTCAGGGACAAGCACCTTAGCAAGGCACCCCCACACACGAAGATACTTAAGACTAGTCATCCTGCCTTTCCATAAATCTAAAGGTGTCTTATCCATGTGTTTCAGAGGAACTCTATTCAAAATATGGCAAGCCGTATTTAGAGCCTCTCCCCACATGTATTTAGGCAACCCAGAGTTAATAAGCATACTATTAATCATATCTTTAAATGTTCTGTTCTTTCGCTCAGCGACCCCATTAGACTCAGGTGTGTATGGTGGAGTAACTTCATGAACTATACCATTGTTTTCACAAAATTCATTAAAGGAGTTACTTGTATACTCACCACCTCTGTCAGATCTCAAACGTTTAAGTACCTTACTAGTTTGTTTTTCTACTTCAGTTTTATATATAATGAATTTACTAAGTGCTTCATCCTTATGTTTAAGTAAATAAACATAACAATATCTATTACTATCATCTATAAAGGTAATGAAGTATCTAAACTGGTCCTTAGTCAACACACCACCAAATTCACAAATATCAGTGTGTACTAAATCTAACAAGTCTGAATCCCTAACAATGTTATGAAAAGGTTTCCTTATTTGTTTAGCTGACACACATACTTGACATTTAGAATTCTTTTCTATGGTATGTTTTGGAATCAACTCTAAGTTCATCATATTCTTAAGAGCACCAAAGTTTAAGTGACCTAGTCTAGCATGCCATAAACTTGAGGATTCAACACAATTCACAGAAGGAAGAATAACATTATTTAATGTACCCAAAACGGGTTCAGCATTAATTACAAATAAACCATTTGACAAGTAACCCTTGCCAAAAAATGTACCAGTGTGAATAAGAACTACTTTATTACATTTGAAGGAAATTTCAAAGCCATTGGAAACTAAACAGCTTCCACTTATTATATTTCTACGCATGTCGGGAACATAATGCACTCTAGTTAGGGATAGAATACGTCCAGAAGGGAACTTCAGGTCTACGTTTCCTATTCCATGTACTTGAGCAGCACTAGCATTCCCCATCGTCACTGTCAAGCTATGACTCTGTTGATAAGATACAAATAGACTAATATCAGCACAAATATGCACATTAGCTCCAGTATCTATCAACCATTCATTTGACAGATAGGTAGAAAATAATACAGGGTTGTAGGAAACATACCGGTCTGCGTTGGTTTCAGAAGCCGTGGCCTCACCAACAACCATGTTCACTACGGGCCCACTTGTAGTTGCAAGCACAGCATTCGCTTGTGCTACCACCTCAGCCTTCTTCGCCTTCTTTGTAGGGCAGTCCTTACTCCAGTGCCCAACCTGCCCACAAGACCAACACGGTTTGTTTGCCTTGGGTTTCTTGGCCTTGTCCTTGTCACTCTTAGGTTTATTAGTGCTAACTTTCTTAGCCACACCCTTCCTTTTCTGTCCTACAGTGGCTACATTTACCTTCGAGCTCCCGGCCTCAGTTGGCATCACATGTCCTTGTTTGGACTTGTGTTGTTCTTGAACCGAGATGTCCAGCATAAGGTTGGTCCAGATGATCTCTCCTTTCTGTCTTTTCAGGGAGAGAGAGAACTCCTCCCAAGACTTCGGAAGCTTTTCAATCACACTCATAACCTTGAACTTTTCAGGGAGATCCATTCCGGACTCCTTCAAAGCATGCACTATCATCTCGAATTCATGCACTTGCTCAGTCATGGACTTGTTGTCCACCAGCTTGAATTCAAGGAACTTAGCCACAGAATACTTCTCAAGACCCTGAGAGTCAGTATTATGTGTCTGGTCCAGCTTCTCCCATAAGAGTTTTGCAAAGTGGGCTGAGAAGGATGGTGTGGCCAGGGCGGCCATTCTGGCTGCTCTCACTAACACATTGTTTGATGATATTTTACCTTCACGTTTTGTTTCAACTTGCTTGGCCTTGGCTTGTTTAATATGATATATAACTGCCTCTATGTTGCTATAATAATCAGTATTTCCAACATTCTTGAAGAGATTATTGCCCCCACCTGCTGCACTGGGGATGCTTGCAACACCTCCTCCAGGATAAAACAGCTCAGAGCTTTGAATTACAGCACCTTCGAAGCTCAACCACGACTAGCTCCTCACTCGCCGGAAAACCAACTACTGACTGACTTGTGTTTGGGAGAGAGAGCAAAGAGGAAGAAGAGAAGAGAATGTAGGGTGTGGTGTATGAAACTCAGCAGCTTAGTCCTCTATTTATACTAGAGGCTAAGTGTAACTGACCACCCCAAATATATGAATTTAAACTGCACATTTAAAATAAATCGTAACAGCTGATTTATTATAATGTAACAGCTGATATATATTAATCCTCACATTAAACCATCCGTTTTATATATATATACTTTAATTTCTGAATATATATCATCAGTTACAAGTCCAGGTTCATTGTATCTGACTTAGCCCAATTATGCAATCCGACCCAGTCCAATTGAGCCCAACAGACACAACCCAGCCCAACTGATAAATAAATTCTAATTAAAATATTATATTAAATCGATACGAAATAAAATTCCCCGCCCAGGTCGCCTCGCGTACGCGAGACGCCGAGACATTCGCCCAAATCGCCCTTCGACCCGACCCGTGACGTGACGTGACGTGCCGAGCCGAGGCGGCGCGCGCGTGGGCTCGTGAGAACACCACACACCATAACACACCTTAGTAGTTATGCACTACCCATGTGTGTTATACTATATAAAGCCAACACCCCTTTTATTTCTTTCTATGTGGGACAAACACATTCTCAAAACAAGCTTTTCCAAGCTACTAACTTCAACTTCATTTCTCTTATGGATTTCATTAAGAAAATTCTTAAACCCATACATGAAAGTTTAAGTCCCGATATCTAGAACCAACTTCCAATCATTAGATTATGGAATTAACAACAAGAACGTAATAAAATTATGAACTTGATAACTCCATTTTCTAACACCTTGTTGGGAAGACATGGGATGGCAAGCCTGGGACACATAGACCTTACTATCATTATTTTGGGCGTTTTTTGATGATCCCTTTTCCTCCCCTCACCACTCCCCTTCGTCACATTTCAAATAGCAAGCACTCAAACAGATATTTTAAATTCTCAACTTATCAAATAAATCACGTTAAGTTATACATATACTCAACCAAACGTGATCTAGTTATAATTTCATGAATTAGTTTTTCGAGTCTGTACGCTTTTAGTATAATGAACTCCGTTTACCAGTTCAAAGAAATGCGAATTCCTGGACAATCCATAATCTTCCGGCACTTTGCCACGTCTGTCGGTTCTGGTTCAACAACATTTTTCAATGGCCGGTGATATCTATGTTTTTTACTTAAACATGCTTGTTATTATAGAACTGCTATGTCTCAATCTTTTGTAAGCACATAACCTGGTGCTTCAAGTCAACCATCACTATTTTGATGACGACTTCCTAAATCATTAATAGATAATGATAAGAACTTTCGAGAAATATTAAACGTCCAAGTTATCACAGCGAGGAGCGATATATCCATTATGAGCCTATGGATATTGCATATATGCTATCATCATTAGTTAGTTAGAACGACAAATACTATAAAAATGAATTTTATAATGTGTTGTTTATTCTAATCTGGTATTGGCTCTTGCTATTGCTCAAACAGCATGCTAGATTGCTAGTCATCAGGTGGACGTGGATCTGCAACATTTTGACTTAATTTAAAGAAATATTTATTATCTATAAATAAGAAATTATTTTTAAGTGAAAAATAACTCTTATGTATTGGGATAGTTTTTTGAATAGTTTTATTTTTCTTTTGCTAAATAATTTTTTGGATAATTACTACTTACATTACAGGGAAAACAGGTCAAAATCGACCAACAGAATTGGTCGGTTATGAATGTAATCGGTCGGTTATAAGCCTAAAACCGACCGATCAAGGTGGTCGGTTACGTCAATTGGTCGTGTTTAACATTTAAAACCGACCGTATGGGTAGTCGGTTATGTGCCGTTGCATTCCCAGAAAAATGGTCCCACTTGATGGTCGGTTTTATCCGTGACGGTCGGTTTTAGGTGGTCGGTTTTGATCTGTTTTCTTGTAGTGTTATTAGATATAAAAGGTATTAGTAAAATAATAAAATAATATAAATTATCTTATAAGATGATCATATATATATATGTAAAGTCAAATTTCATAAAAAAAATCATAAACAAAAGCTAACTTCTTAAACTTCTCATAGAATTCTAACTTAGTAAAAAGAATAGCTGATTTCGACTTTTAAATCACAAACCGGCAAATAGAAGCCCACGCAAACATACACTTAAACTTTAATTACATCCGTATATAATGATTAACGAGCTTCTTAGATATCATAATAAACAACACATTATTACAAAAAACAACTTTGAATTTAACACGCGCATATATATATATATATATATATATATATATATATATATATATATATATATATATATATATATATATTGATACGAGGGTTCTTACATAAAAACTGAAATCTTGTTGGAAAATTATAATATTTTGAGTTCTTTTAATACTTTGAATTTTTACTATATCATGAATCAGACATTGGTCTCGTAAATATATATGTAGATATTGATATGAGGGTTATAATTATTAAAAATTAAAATCTTGTTAGAAAATTATAATACCTTAATTTTTTCTTGAGTTTTTCTAATATCTTAAACTTTTACTATATCATGGAGCAGACTTTAATCTCGCACCGAAATTTCACATTCTCATGTCCCAAATATTTTCATCAAAAACGGGCGAATGTTATAGAATTATAATAAATCTCATCATAAATATTATCATATAACTTCTCATATTATATAATTTGCTAAAATGACTACATAACAAATAAAGTATATATATTAATAACCTTTTATGCAATTTAAATTGGAAGTTGTATACAGTATCATTATTTTGCAAAGTGCCTCTCATTCTTTTTCTTTATTATTTTTAAGTACGCACATGGTAGGTATTAAGAAAAATTAACAACTTTCAAGCGTGTACGTAGAGAAGTATTGAATTGTAAAATGAGAAGATATGTCAAAGCAATGAATTTTTTTTTCTTGCTAAAAGTCAAATAAAAGTATATGTACAATGGGGGTTATATATGGTGCATTTGAGATGTTGCCCCACTTATCCTTTATAACTTATGTCCTTCCAATGACTTGATACTTATCAAATATAGCGATCCCCGATTTTGGAGACGTTTAACCACTGCTTAAAAGTCGGGTTTCTGTTTTATAAGTTACAAACACGTATTCGTATCGTTTGTGTAAAAAGTTAAAAAGTATTTATAAAAAACAGAAAATACTAATTTTAATTTATTTCATGACTTCTACTTATTTTCCAAACACATTTTAATATCTTATCAGTCTTATCTTAATTGATTCTAACTTCTGCATCACCTTTTTTATTTTAAGCAAAAATTTCATTTAATTTAAACTGATCCAAATGGCGCCTTTGTTTGAAAACAATTACAAGAAGGTGACGTCCGCTTATGACTTAAGTAGCTCACTCCGTTTTAGGTTTGGCGTCACTTTCAAAAGAAAGAAATATATTTTAAGTTAATTGTCTATCTCAATTTTCAGTAATATAGTGTATTACATTATTTGTACTTTCAAAACTATTACTTTTTTTTTAATTTATATTTTCAAATTCATTGTATCCCACGTATCGTTGTGATTATAAACGAAAATTTTGATCAAATATTTTTTATATGTGTAATTTTTTAAAAGTATATATATAATTTCAAATGAAAACACTAATAAACGAGAGAACGACAGGTATATGAAATAATTATTTATATTAAATTATTCCAAAATAGGTGTATGAAATAATATATCGTATTGAATTATAATAATCGAATATTTTTCATATTGCTTATTTATTTCTCGTTATCCTTTGTAATCATTTTCCCTAAAATTTACATGTCACAAATTGTTAGATTTAATATTAAAACATATTAATATAAATCATTAAGTTTTATTTCCCATGTACCATGAACATATTAAATTTTAACTTTTTATAATATAAGTATATTACTCATAGAAATATAAACAAAAACACAATAACATTATATTAACTTTTATAAATATAATTATATATAAAAAATTTATATAAGAATCAAAAAAATTAGATTTTTTTCATAAATACCTAAATTGCGGGAAAAAAAATTAGAAATACTTTCAAAAAAGAAGATATTTTCAAAAATATCGACTTTTAAATAATATTTTCATAAATACAGTTTGCAACTGTTGCAACTATGATTGCAACATCCACCAAAATCAACCACTAATGTAACTTCAAAAATTAATACTTGATATCATACTTGATTTGCATAACCAGTTGTGCTAGCGAACCCTTACTCATCATATTCATGACTCCAAGATCCATCACGGCCTTCTGTGCTAGTGTAAATCAAATTAAGGTGATTATAGCGGAGTTTGAGATCGATACAGTATATTCTAGTCATGATCTTTTTTAAAGGATCAACCAGACCTTATGAACATGCTCTTATTCAAGAGTGCTTCATATACTAACGACGATATACAAGAAAAAGTCAAACTCATGAACGAGGCAGGAACAAGTCTTGCTAATTCAAGCAAAGTTTATCTCGAAAGATTATTAAGAAGCGCGTGTTCTCTTGACTGGCATGCCCCTAGGTAGTATATAATATTTTATGTTTGCTAATTAAAAATTTTGTAGGTGGAAAAGTTTGAAAGAATATTGAAATACACCTTTATTAATAAAGACATATCCTAAGATTTTCTAAGAACATCAACTAGCCTACAAGGCGCATCACAAGGTTATACTTAATCTTTATTACTTTTATTTTTGTTAATACTGCTTAAACTTGTACATGATGAAAATAATGTGAAGGACAAAGATATTTGAAAGACGTGTTTTATCCTCATAGGGTGCGCCTCGAATTCCAAAGTCATGTCGCTAGGATTGATATTTTCTTAGAGGCGCGCTTTTCCTTAAAAAGGTGCGTCGTGAGGAAATAATGACGTTATTGTTACTTTTGTTGAGGAAGTTGTATATATAATTTTGTGTAGGGGAAAGTGGAACATTCTGTAGAAGCTGTCTATTTTGATTAGGACGTGCCCTCTAGTTTTTAAGGATGCATCCTGATATCTGCAAAATCTTTGTTTATTCATAATCTTGTCTCATCTACTTGACAGAATCTCTGTTCGTGCAATTCTTACTGGTACATTTAAGATCTTTTAAGGGATAATCTAGTTATCCATGACCAGCTTTTCTTATATGCTTCGAATTTTAAGCATCCACGATCCGTTCTGGATGTCATCCATGTTTTACTATGAATAGTATGATTATTTGTATATCCACAATACACTTACGAATTCTTGATATGCTCTGGATAAAACTTTATATTATTGGCTCACAAATTTTCCATCGAGTTTTAAATGTATTAATACATTGGAGGGCCTTTTACATTTCCTCATCGAGCTATAAGTCTTGGGACCCGTACGTGCAATGCGCCGGAGCTTTGTTTATGTTTAAATCATAATAATATGCATGATAATAATTATAAGACCCCTTTTGGGATGATACTCTATAAGTCTTTGACTGACATGTGTAAAAGAGAACTTTTCAAAGTGTGATGTTTGAGTATTCAATTGGCGATCATCACTTTAATATATTGATATTTAGGTCAGGGCGCATCCCAACACAAGAAAAATTAATGGAACATGGTATAAGGTGATTTTTGAATTCGCTAAACAATATTAAAAAAAGTGAAATAAAATATGATGAAGGAGGAGAGCACGTTCTTTCATAATGTCAAAAGTACTTAGGTAAGATACTACATTTAATAAACTAAACTAAGTGGGATTGAAATTTAGTTTTTCCAAGACAAAGAAGGCCGCACCTATATGAAAATAATGAGGCGCGCCTTTCAACAACATTACATGAAATTATTAATAGGGGTGTATCCTTGTAATAAATATGATCCACTATGAAATTAATGATATTGTTGAAATATCATGATACGTCGTCCTTTATATGTTAACCGCTAGTAAAAAGAGCCATAGTGCTACCCAGGCGTGTCCTCAAAATCTTACGAATGCTAGTAAGTGTGTCAAGAAATGATCATGAGAAATTGAAGCTTATGCGATGAAGTGAATGCGCCCACCCCTCAAATATAAAAAGTTGAATTATTATAACGATAAGTATATTGAATGAAGAGTTATGACGAGCATATATAACCGCACACATAAATAATGATATAATATGATCGACCAAATGAATATGTGAATACGAAAGAGGATAGGGGGCATGGCCCCACATGAATGTATGGTGGCTTTTCATTATTATCAAAGTCCCTCAAATTCCTAATATTAAAGGGACCTGGGGTAGTTGTTATACCCGAAATTTGACTACACTCTAATGGGTCGGGTCCTTATTGTCAAGGCCTTAGGTCCATAAGATTAAGAAGACTAAGAGTAGGATGAACACCCCCTAGGAGGTAAGGGCGCACACATAGAGCATCTCCAAGACGCGGCCTCTTAAAAGCATGGCCTTCGAAGATAGAATTGTGGTCAAGCAAAAGCGTAATGTAGGGAGATGGCGCGTCCAGTAAGACACGACCCTCGGAGATTTATGTTAAGCTTGTGGTTAAGCAAGAGTGTAATGTCGGAAGAGAAAGCGCCTATTAAAGCGGCGTGACCCTTGGAGGTTTATGTTGTTAGGGCTTGATCTTTGAAGACCCCTTCAAGGAATAACATCCAATATATCGGAACCACCTCAGTAAAAGAATTCTGGAGACCTTAAAAGACTAGTTCCTAAACCACTACCTTGACTTTAGGCTTATCCTCACGAGACCACTTTTGATCAACTTAGGTGTTATGAACTCCAAAAACTACATATGTGTGATCCTTATAAATACCTGGTACGTAGGCATATTTAAAAAATCGAAAGTTGAGAGTCAAGAACAACCTATAATCCTTTTGATCTCAGCCCCCATAAACACATAACCATCACATTCCGAAACAAAACCGGTGTCACAAATTTTGATTTCGGTCATAAAACTCATTGTTGATTACCAAATTTCTCCATCAACAAATTATAATATAATTTAGAATTAATTGGACTATTATTGTATTTTCCGGCACCTTTTTGACCGGTCCGTGTCTAGTGTTTTCTTTATGAATAATAAGGTTCGTCTATAATCAAAATCATAGTCTTGACTTGTAACTAGTCAGTGCCCACAAGGATCTTTTTCTCTTATTTCCTTCCTATTGTCAAAAAGCTACAAATTATGAAGACTTGCATAATCTTGCCCACATGTATATGTTTTATGTGAAAATCAATGTGATTGTCACGGAGATAAACTGTGAAATATGGGCTTCTGGATGCCTGACCTTATCTATGTACCACGCACGTATCCTATTTATGCAGAAAATGATCTATATAATGATGATCTAGTAAATCATGCAGTCGAAACTTTGTGTATCGCAGCCTTTTTAAATTGAGATGGTTATTAAATATTATATAAAGTGGCCTTACCAAAATATTCTTAAAGTGTGCCTCTAGTTTTGGTTCCGTGAGGAATTTCTGCAGAGCACTAGATATTTTTTTTAGAACAGATAAAACCATGGTGAATAATTTATCATATTGGTCATCATGAGTGACACTGTCTTAAAAAACAACCTTTGCTGGGTTCAGATTTATGAAATTTTGTACTTGCACAATCTTAGATCGAGGAGTATAGAATTCTATATTTGGTTATAAGGGTGAATAATAGTTTGGATTTAAAAGATATATGCTCAATGCCGATTCCATTGCGATTTCATCTTACAATTATGAATCAATTTAGACGTACCCAGATGATTGGACAGTCGCGCGTAAGACTTGTTCCGTTGAGGTCACGAGTTCGATTTTCTGGACATTCCAGGAGTAAGTGGGCTATCATACTCGGGGTATGAGTGTGCTAGTATGTCTAACCGGATAATCGAGGTTTGCACAAGTTGGCCTGAACATCGATTTAACAAAAAAGAAGAAAAAAATGTTAGAGGACTATAGTTTCGTAGTGGACGTGTCAAGTATGGACTTAAGGTTAAACTAGACTACACCTCGTTTCATATCCATCTTTTAAATATTGTTTTCTCCTTCCCGGCTCTATTGTAAAATCACATATTTCGAAGACCCTTTCCATCTCTGTTATACTTCCATCAAATGTACTACTACCATAGTGAAAACCAGAAAGTGGATGCTATTTCTCTCACAAAACTCATGTCAAGTCAAAACAAGTACTTCCCGGAGCCAAGAAGCGACTAGTATAGACTATAGATTACAAGAAAATGAAGCTATTGTTGTTGAAATTCATGGTTTTCTTATCATACATCATCTTAGGAGAATCTACATGCAACATCACTACAGACCAAGATCTACTTAACAAAGCCTTCAGCTCAGTCTCTGGCTTCGATTCCTCCTGGTTTACACCGCATGATCCCAACTGTAAAACCCCAAATATTCTAACCAGCATAAATCTCTCATCACGAAATCTAAATGGCTCTGTTTCCTGGAAGTATCTCAAGAACATGTCTCATCTTCAATCAATTGATTTCTCCAACAATTTCCTCAAGGGCCATGTTCCAAGCTGGTTTTGGTCTCTACCAACCTTAGTCGAGATCAACCTATCCAAGAACATGCTAGTTGGTACCATTGGATTCAGAATGGGCTCATATTTTGGTCAATTTTCGTCGATGAGATTCCTCAATTTGTCCCAAAATAGGTTCACAAACTTGGTCAATCTCTCCGTTTTCCCTAAGCTCACCACACTTGACCTTTCACATAACAAACTCGGAATCTTGCCTCCTGGTCTCAACATGCTCAAAAATCTACAACATCTCGACATCTCAAAGTGTAACATTTCAGGTAACCTAAATGCTATTTCGAATCTCAACACATTACATTACTTGGATGTTTCGATAAACCATATGAATGGAAAATTTCCTTCTGATTTTCCCCCACTTTCTAACCTCAAGTTCTTGAACATTTCACTAAATAATTTCAGTGGCCATATTACCTCAGTCAATATCCAAAAATTTGGCCCCTCAGCCTTTATCCATGCCGGAAAATTTAACGTGACTAAAGTACCACATTCAATACCATACAGACCACACAAAAAAAGACACAAATCAAGACACAAAAATTTTGTTTTGGCCATATCAGTTTCATCCATAATCTTATTCCTGGCCATGTTGATATACATTTTTCGTATTTGTAAGAAAAGAAAACTGGCCAAGAAAAACAAATGGGAAATCCCGAAACCAACTCAGATATCGTCTAGTAATGTAGAGGTATCAGGGCCTTTTTCATTTGAAACAGAGTCGGGGGCCTCATGGGTTGCTGATGTAGTAGAACCATCTTCAGCCCCTGTAGTCATGTTCGAAAAGCCATTGATGAACTATCTCACCTTCAAGGACTTGCTTGCTGCCACATCACATTTCGGGAGAGAGTCGTTGCTAGCAGAAGGCCGTCGTGGGCCTGTTTACAGAGCTGTCCTGCCAGGTGACCTCCATGTTGCAATCAAAGTGTTGGAGAGTGCTAGAGATGTTGATTGTGATGAAATGAAGGCCGTGTTTGATGACATCTCGACGCTTAAACATCCAAATCTGTTGCCTATCTCTGGTTACTGCATTGCAGGTAATTCTATTAGTGATTCGTGTAGTTTATATTAATCGAGACATGCTTTTGTGAAAATTTTAGATACTTATAGGACAATTTTGTATTGAAATGGCTACTATTATACTCGTGGAGCACCATTTTATATCAGATTCACTGTATTTAAGTTTACGAGCTCGTTTAGGTAAACTAGTGGACTTGCTCTTGATTCGAGCATGGGCTTTTATTGATGGAATGTCACTATTGAATGCAGGCAACGAGAAGTTAGTGTTGTACGAATTTATTTCCAATGGAAATCTTCATGAATGGCTTCACGAGCTACCAGCAGGTGAAACCAACATAGAGGATTGGAGCACAGACACCTGGGAGCACATGAACGAAATCGAAAGCACACCCCGCATTTCATCGCCGGACAAAACGGAGTGGCTCACACGCCACCGCATCGCGGTGGGGATAGCCCGTGGACTCGCTTACCTCCACCACGGCTGCTCCAAGCCCCTGGTGCATGACCACTTAGTCACTTCTAATATCTTACTCTCAGATGACTTGGAGCTAGGGATGGCAAAAAAAACCGATCCGAATGGATACCCGACCGTTTCGACCCGAATGGATCTTACCGAACCCGATATTTTGGATTTGGATTTGAATTTGGATTTGATTTTTAGACCCGAACGAGTTTGGATTTGGATTTGGATACTAGGTATTCCGTATCGAAACCCGACCCGAAATCCAAATCCAATCCAAACCCGATCCAAACCCGAAACCCGAAAAAAAATCCAAATATATATATATATATATATATATATATATATGTATGTATGTATGTATGTGTATATGTATACTAATATACTTTTTTTCAATTTTAAATCTACTAAATTTTGTTTATATATAGAGTGTGAATATGTATATTCTTGGGTTATAGTGACTTTTTTTGTTTAACTAATGAGTTTTTTTAATATTTCATACTCCATATAGTGAAGATTTGTGTTTAGAAATTATTAAATACGGTTCAAGATTTTATTAATGTGTAATACTTTATTATTAAAGTAGTTTAGTTTTAAATATAATGAAATTTAAGGGCGGAAAAATCAAAAATAATATTTTTACAACACTTTATAAATTTCGGAATTTAGGTTTTGGATAAACCCGAACAAACCCGAACCCGATCCGAAACCCGTGGATTTGGATTTGGATTTGATATGTGAAACCCGATTGGATTTGGATTTGGATTTGGATTTTAAAAATAATTTGGATTTGGATTTGGATATCTCAAATATCCGAACCGATCCAACCCGTTGCCATCCCTACTTGGAGCCCAAAATTGCTGACTTTGGAATATTAAGTCAAGGTGGGGTCAGTGGGTCCCTCGAGGATGACGTGTATGATTTTGGTAAAATATTGATCGAGTTGTTGACTGGTGAAGTCAGCTCGGAGGAGAGTGTGGAGGAAGTGAGGAGATTGGTTAAAGAGGGTCTTGGGGTGAACGTGTTGGACTCGAGGTTGAGACTCGGGAGTGAGTCACTGAGTGAGATGGTGGAGTGTCTCCGAGTTGGGTACTTGTGCACGGCGGAGGTGTGTTGGAAAAGGCCTACCATGCAACAAGTGTTGGGTCAGTTAAAAAATGTGCATCATCTCAGAGAGAATCATCTCTAAAATTTTCTTCTTATAAGTCGTAAAGAAATATTAGTCAATCTTGTTAGGGATGTATTTGATTCAAGTCTCAAGGTACTAATAGTGATGTATGAATCTATAATTTGTAGTAAAATCTACCGAATATCATGAAGTTGAGTAGAAGTGTAAAACTCTTGAGCTCATGTAAAAAAAGACCTTTTTTAAATGTAAGTACACCAACACCATATGATTGCTAAAAACAAAACTCTTAGTAAATGTATTTGCCTAATTAAAAATCACAAACATGGATTTGATAAATCACCGGAGAACCAACTTTTCCCAAATGATATGAAGATTTAGGGCAATGAGGCTAGAGAGAAACCACATGTCAATAAAATCTAACAATCCAAGGAAGCAACATTGACAAAGAAAAATATAGCAAGTGTTAAATTCTCTCAGAACAGACACTGTTAATAATCCGCATTATGGCCTTAATAATTCTATAAGCTCACTTTTCTTCAACTTCGAGTATCCTTTAAGTCCTCTAGATTTTGCCAGTTCCTTTAATGCTGGGAGTTTCATTACCTCAACTCTCTCCGAAACGAATTCCTTTTCACTGCCTGCATCGAGTGATTCTCTGTTATCTTCAGTCTCTGGTCTTGAGCTTAGTGTGCTTGGAATTGGAGACCTTTTTATAAAATTAGATGGTGGTCGAGTTAACTTGAGGTCTGGTACAGAAGGGAAATCTGTTTTCCCGTCATTCTTCCAATGGCCTTCTCTAATTGACAAAACCTTCTCTCCTCTTTCGTTCAAAGTATTTGCTATAGTCACCAATCCACGAGAATTATATAATTAATTACAACATTACCAAAATGAAAAAGTAACATTATAGTAAGATTCTGTACTATGAAAACAATAATCAAAGGAAACACATGCATATAAACGGGCACTGCTGACAACCGACACAGTTTACTCTAAACAATTATCACTGTGACCGAACAGAAATTGTCCAAATTCTAATTCCTATTATCTGTTCATCGTATATTGACTACATATGACATACTACACTAGAGGTAACAAGATTAAATGAATTCAGAAATATTCACATTCGTAGTGAGTACTACTTATCATGAAGCCTCATACATTAATTGACTGATTGTCTGCATAGCACATACTTTCAACATAATATGCCTTTAAATGACAAAGCAACCATAATATTTACTAAACACAAAAAAATTGCGACTTTGGACTATTTACTGATTTGGCACCAAAACTCCATATTGATAAATGCATGTTGCATTATGTAAACAACCGCTCACCTTTCATTTGCTTACTCGATTGCTGTAGAACATCCAAGAGTGATTCCGGAGAAGGTTTTTCCTCGTCGGACCCGGAACTTTGTTTCCTAGTCATGGTCTCTTCCTTGGAGATAGAAGACTGTATTCGTCTAAACAGAGAGATGATTTCATCCTGATTTGCCGACTTAGAATCAGATGATTGAGTTATCTTCTCATCATCTCTTCTCCGAAACCTTCCTGATGCAGCAGTTCTTAAAGAATAACATCCACTCTTATTTTCATTAAATCTTCCAAATCTTAAGTTGCTTATGTGACAGTGGGCTCTCTGAGAAGCCAAAGTTGAAGACCCATTTGCATTTTCTGCCAAATTCAACAAGCTGCATCAAGAAATGATCACTCAGTTCTATTCCATGCCTATTTACAATGTATAAAAACTCCTCTATGAATAGTTAAGTTTTAGACAGAGATAGTATCAACAATGATAAACTCATTACTTATTAGGGAAGGGAATTCTGCCAACTGTTCTAAACATAATCAACATTCAATAATTTAAAATGTGAATCATTAACAAATTTCAACATACTACAACTGGTATAATTGCTTCAGCTGAAAGGGCAGCCAACAAGAAGTACACATTTGTTTTTTTAATTCAAATGAGCCCTCTATAATTTCAAACTAAATCTCGTTACACCGAGTACAACAATTTATATACACTACAGCCTATGATTACATATCTAGGAAATGCCTATAACTCAATAGCACCTTTAGTAGACACATAAATATTCAATTACAGTGCCTCACACACCAACTACTACAAACTATTTCAGTTATTTCACCAGCATTTTTACCATACTAGCAGAGGTTCACCAATTTAATATAGATCAACCGATAAATTCATGTACATAAAGATTTTCCAAAATGAGTCCCTCTCTTTTCCATTTCAAACTTATATCACCACGTTAATACTTCGCATTTCCCAATTCCCGCACACTGCCCACTTATTCTGATCAGTGTTGTTACTGTATGCTTAATTACACACCACACTCGCCCAGCTCAAAATAAACTTCAACAGAACACACTATAAAACGCACACAAAACAACAATGCCAGAAATAACATATACAATTTGAGCTTATGTACTTCTAAAATCGAACACCAAAACAATTTATCAGTTTCAAAAATATAAAATATCAGCAATGATAAACTTATTAGTTTAATTACTTATCAGAAAAGGGAATTCTGCCAAGTGCCAACTCTGCTAAACTCTAATCACTAGTTCTATCATTCGAAACGTGTTTGCATCATAAACAGATATCAAAATACTGCACCTAGTACAATCACTTCAACTGCAAGGGCTGCCTACAAAAACGGTCCATCTAAGCTTTTTCCTCTCTTTTTTCTATAATTCCGACAAGCCCTTTTTGATTCCAAAGTAGATGTCGATAAGCCAAATACAATACTATATATAGACTACAGCTTAGTGATTACATTCCTAGGAGACATGTACAACTTAATATCAACTGTTGAACACACTTGAAAACCAATTACAGCGCTTAACTCAACTACTATAAACTGATGCAATTTTCAACAAAACACAAAACAACATTGCCTAGAATAACATATACAATCAGAACTTCTATACTTCTAGAATCAAAAGATTGCAATAATTTATACGAAACAACAACACATATCCAAATCGAGAAAATGACCCAAATTAACAAAGAGCTTCAGTTCATGAATTTAACGATGACCCAATTTGAAAAAATAAATAAAGTTGATACCTGAAAGAAATGGTGGTCTCAACTTGAAGGTAACCCCGGAACAAAATACCATGGAATCCATATCCCCTTCACTGATAATTTTAGGTGTTTTTCGAGTATTTTGTAGTATTATAGGAGTAGTAGAACTCAGACTCAGAGGGCGTGTTTGGTTAAAGTGCGTACTGTATCCTGTATGTAAATAGATCAAGTGTCTGTTTGGATGTAAAAATCAGACCGTTGTTTAAACTTTTTTTTTATTTATAACATATCTACTTATCTACTCTACTTCTACTTATCTACTTATATATATAATAGCAAGCTTCGTGTTAAGCCAAAAAATGTTTTTGATAAGAATTGAACCCGTGACCTCTCTAATTCGTGTGCACCACTTACACCACTTGAGCTACACAAGCAGTCAATAAATTACTCAAAATCATTAACCACATACATTAAAACTATTGTATTTATATTCTTTTCAATATCTTATTTATTTAAGATAAGTTATTATTTCAGCTAAGTCTCATATATTGGAAAAAAATCTGAATAATAGGGCTCGAATCATGATTCCACTTTCTAAAAATGGATATAATTCATATCCGAATAAAAATGAACAAATTCAAATAGAAATTATAGAAATTCTAAGTCATAGATGTGATAAGTAACAAAAACTGAGGTTTCAATGAGCATCTTTGAAAGGAAAATTTGATGGACTTTCAACATTAACTATGTCATATTGATTTATTTTAATTATAAAAGGTGATTTATAAAGAGTTTACATGGAGAACATGAAATAAGATAACTGAAAGAATATTCTTATTTAGATTACTTTTAATATTAAAGTTAAGAATTCGGAATTCAACGTGTAACTAAATTTTTTTAAAAGAGAATTATAGATATAAGAATAGTGGAAAAGACATCAAATTTGATGTTAGAAAATATATCTAAATGATGTAATTTTGATGATACATGAATTTGAAATATTATAACTTGTGATATGAAGGTGAACTTAGAGAAATTCTATAATGTCAATCAAAAGTCAACCTTATAATAATACAACGTGTTTACGAGACCTACTAAAAAGAATAAAGTGATGATTATTACTTGGTTAAAATAAAATAGCACAGAGAAGTAAGTTATATATATTAAAGTCTTAAAACTATAATTTTAATATGTCATCCAACAATATATAACATACCAGTTAAATAAAATGATTCAAATCACAATTAAATTAATTAATTAATTACATATTAAACTAATAAAGTATAATTAATTCTGAACCGGATAATCCGACACGATACGGTGAAAACTTATATCTGATTAAACGGGACTAGAACAAGAATGTTTTTCCATAATCCAGAATATCGAAGACATGATTTGATTTTTAACAATTGAACATGATATGCTACATTGCTCACCCCTAAAAAATACGAGTATCAAGATATTTAAAAATGTGAGTTTGCACGGAGCTAAAAAGGTAAGTACACGACTAATTAAACTAAATATTTCATGTTTTTATATACTTCATGGGGACTCTCTTTTTGCTATTTGAAATTCCAGATGATCATTTTGAGATTTGGTTTATAACAATTACATGACAAATCATTAAAATTCTTAATCAACAAGCTCAGAAAACTAATGATAAAACGGTTTTTCTATGATGTGCCCATGGGCAAACACTAAACACCAAAATTTATGAATTTAGATGGTTTCTATTGGCTTAACTTCTTTAATAATGGTGGAGCCTCCTGCAATTACAACAACCACACCAATCAAAACCCTCCAATTTTATAAAAATTTGTGCTTAGCATGTGCCCATGGGCACCCACTAGACAAACCTATGTTAAAAAATTAAAATTTTATAACGAGACAATATTATAAGATATTGTATTAAAGTAATAATCATCTAATATTTTAAATTAACAATAGAAATCTAATACATTGAAGTACTATATAATTGATATGAAAATTAAAAAGGTGAGTCACATCAAATGTGTCGGAATTTTTTGGGTACAATTATAAGGTTGGTAGTTCAATTGATGCTTTTTTTAATAAAATAAGGTATGAGTCTTTTTATATACAACAAATGTTTCAATTTCTATTTATACAAAGTGTGTGCAACATATGCTAAAAAAGAATGTGTTCATAATCTGCCCATCATGTATCACTTAAATATAACAAAATGTACGTTCAAAAAAGAAGAAATAAATAAAAAATAATGCGGACTACATATGACATCTTCATCTAATCATGATTTAGGATATTCTAATTCACATATCAAGAACAAGTTTTCATCAAAATTATGGTTACGTTAGATGAAATAATTTAATAATTTTCAACAATAAATTACGCATACTTTTCAACGAGGCATATTATATTTAAAATCTAAAAGTTTCTGTATTAATTTCGAATATAATTTTGAACATGTAGATAATATAGTAGTGCCTCTATATCCTAACAAATTTGAATACAGAAAAATCAGGCCAAATGTCGTTATTGATGCATAAATATTACATTTCATATTTATATATTTTGGGAAAGAAAAAAACATAATAATTAGGCTCGAAATAACATGATAACACATGAATATTATTTAAAAAAACAACATAAACTAGAGGCCCGTGACTCGCACGGGTTTTTATGCTAGTTTTGAGTTATAATTCAAAAAGTAAAATTTTTGATGAGTAATGAAATATATGCTTCTGGCAAAGGTTGAAATACAGTTTTTTTTCCAAATGATGCAAGGATTTGTATTTTAAAAAAAACAGATTTTAAGCTAAAAACTGCATTTCAGAAAAACTGTTTTCAGATTTATTAAACAATTTTTCACCCTTTTTTTAGCAAAATATTATTATTATTATCTATAACAGCAATGTTGAATGTTACCTAAAATTTTTTTGCTGGACATTCATAAGATCCATCCGTTTAGCGGCTGGATTATTCCATTTGAATTTAGGACCTTCGATGACAAAACTTTAAAATGAAAAAAATTCGCGTCAGTTGATCATCGGCATTTTATCAATCAAGTTTAGTAAATTTATAATAAGTTCGGGAATTAATCAAAATGTTTACTCGTTTTGATTGTTCCACTCTGATTTTTTTTTTTTTTGCAAAATTAATTTTGAGTACCTATCACTACTATTTGAAATTTAAACAAATTGCAAACACTTCATTGATTTATATAGGTACAGTAATATAATTCAAAGACTCCACTAGCTGATAATTTATAAGTCCAAATTTATTTTCTCCTATAATCCATTTTTTTAGTTTAAATATAATAAGTTTCTTAATCTTGTACAAATGGTCCTAAATACCTATAATAGATTTTGTTTGTGTTGAGGAATGAGGACCTGAATAGATTAACTTTTTCATTTAACTACCACTTGGTATAGAGATTGATCATGTCAAAACCCTACCTGCAACAGGAGGAAGAGCAAGGTCTAATAAGACTGCCGATCGAGTTAATAAAAGACATCATCGAACGTCTGTCAGGCAAAGATCTAGCTAATTTAGCATCCGTTTGTTCCTTGTTGGATCGTATAATATGTAATGATAATCAGGGCAGTGCCTGAGAATTGAGAATTACAATGCCCTGTGCAATATGCATAAAATGTGCCCTAATAGTGTCCTAATAGTCTAAAAATATACAAGTACATGAAATAATAAAAATCGACACAAAATTGTAAAAATCATATTACAATTAAAGTGCATAAAATATTTTTTTTCATATTATAAAAATTAACTGAAAATTGTAAAAAAATAAAACAAGTACGTAGATAACATAAAATTATCTGAAAAGTGTTCTTCTAGCATTTTTTGAAGCAAACCCTCAAATAATATTTTTATAATCCACATTTTCTAACAAACTATTTTCTATGAATGGATACATATATAATTTAAATTTATATTATATGTATACTTGTTTAAAATTATATAAACCCGTTATTAAATTCATTATATATTTAAATTACTTGTTTCATACTTGATATATAGACACACACACATGTATAAATTAAAAATGAATATAATTTAAAATAAATTAGATCCTAAAAATTGAATCATTATTTTAATGATATAATACTGCATATGGTCATCAAGAAAGAAAAAAAATAGTATAAGTAGTTAAATTAATTAACTTAATGAAGTCATTATTAGTTAAATTAGAATTTTACCTTGAGAGCAGGATAATTTTCGATGCAAGTATTTATTTCTATTAACATGATTATGATATTAGTATTTTTAAGAATTTATATAACTTATTCAAGGTAACATTTAAAACTTATTGATGTGTATAAAAATTTTCAATTTTTTCATCTTAATAATAAAATTAACCTTTTTGCTATTTTTTTTCATTTTGACTATATATATATATATATATATATATATATATATATATATATATATATATATATATATATATATATATATATATATGTCATTGCTCAAAACAGAACACTCTTAAAAAAAGAACAACACAGAACACTTTAGAATCAAATGTAGAATCTCATCAAAACCTTGAATTAAATTCCAATTTTAAGGTGATTAACGTTTTATTATGAATAAAAACAGTATCCACCATGTTTAACAATAAATATAAATTAAAAATAACATGATTCTATGTAAAATAATCGTGCAAAAGATATATCTATATGATTCCATTCTGGATTCTATTCTTGATTCTAATCTGCATTCTATAATATTTCATATCAATAATTTAGATGAGTTTGGATGTTAGAATTCATATATCAAGTTTAATTACTACTTAACTATGTAATTATAACCTTAACAAATCATTTTTTATGAAAAATGAAGTGTTATGATAGTGTTCTGTGTTGTTCTTTTTTTAAGGTGTTCTGTGTGGAGTGCAACCCTATATATATATATAATGTGCCCCTAACATTTGAGGGGCCTGTTCCGATAACGCTTTGTGGAAACGGAAACGTAAGTTTCGACGAGAGGAATTTGAATACATGCCTGGTGAGATATACTGTATAGTTGTAAGGCCTGGAGACAGAGGTTTGCAGCCACCTGGATCATGTATAAAAGGAAAGCAAACCGTAAATTTGCCGTCGGATCGGATTATGTTGCCAAGAGATCGAAGAAGATGTATTGGACATCAGATGATTTTAATTAGGTATACAACTATCGAATATGACTTGCTTAAAAATCTTGACGTGTAGTTTTGTTTTGGATAAGCAGTAGAAATATTTTAGTGCCTGATTGTGAACTATGTATGAAATCTTTATGGTGTAGTAGATTTTATCCTTCCTCAAAATATTGCCGAGGAGAAAGTGAATATAAGCGATATATGTACTGATTCGAGTTTCTTCAAGATCAGTATGTCAAGTGCCCCACTTTGGTTTGGTTCTATGTTTCCTAATATAAGTTGAGTTTAGAAACCTGATTTATATAATTTGGCAATCAATTAATTACATGCATTCGGGAGTCTGAAATTGAATCAACTTGGATCTGAAGCTCGTGAGCATGTTTTTTTTTTACTCAGGTTCTTCTATATTTGAAACCAAGATGGATCCATACTTACCTGTTAGTTACAGTACATTATAAACTACTACGAATAGTGGTAATTATTGTATACTACTACGAATAGTGATAATTATTGTATTGAAAATCAACAAATATCAAAAACATATGAATTGACCAAAAGTTTTAAAAAATAGCTTAATTTGAAACTAATTATAAAACTAGTATTGAAGTGCAACTTATATTTTAACACTAATAAACACTTTGTGATGATATACTATCCGTCCGAATGAGATGTATACGTTTACTGTTTACACACATTTTGAGACTCTTACAAAATATAGTTTCATAATATTTTTTAAAATTTTCCTTTTTTGGATAAAAGTTTAAAAATCAAATTTTTATTCAGAAAAATAAAGTTTTAAAAAAATATTGTGGAACTATACTTTAAAAAATCTTAAAATCGTGTCAAAAGATAACGTATACAATTCATTAGGACGGACTATGTAGTATTGATGATAATAGATAGTTAGCATCCAGGACTTGCTCTAAGATTTACCAGACCGGTATGCCCTGTACTCAAAGGCATCAAGAAATGACATGCAAGTCTTAGAGCATCTCCAAGAGACTCTTTATTTAGAGCATCTCCAAGAGATTCTTCATTTAAGCTCCTAACTTGAGATTTGAGGAGGGAGAGGAAAAATGTTGCTCCAAGAGACTCTTAAGTGGCTCTTAAATCACTAAGAGCCTCTTGTTTCTCTCCCCTCTCTCCTCAAAGTTAAGAGCCACCACATGGCTCCTAACTCATTTTTTCACAATAAAAAAATCCTTCCCTCCAATTCACCTCCATCTTTCCTTCTTTTTTGTTATAGTGGAGCCCAATATATGAATAAAATATGAGATAGAGAAGAGATGTAGAGAGTATTGTTGGAGTTTACACTCTTAACTTTGTCCTAAATTACTAAGAGCCACATTTTTTATATTATATTTAAGAGCCAACAAGGAGGCTCTTGGAGATGCTCTTAGGCTCCTAACTTGAGATTTGAGGAGGGAGAGGCAAAATGTTGCTCCAAGGGATTCTTAAGTGGCTCTTAAATCACTAAGAGCCTCTTGTTTCTCTCTCCTCTCTCCTCAAAGTTAAGAGTCATCACATGGCTCCTAACTTATTTTTTCACAATAAAAAAATCCTTCCCTCCAATTCACCTCCATCTTTTCCTCTCTTTTTGTTTTGTTTCCCAATATATTGGAGCCTAATATGAATAAAATATGAAATAGATAAGAAATATAGAGAGCATTGTTGGAGTGTACACTCTTAACTTTGTACTAAATTACTAAGAGTTACATTGTTTATATTATATTTAGGAGCCAAAAAGAGTCTCTTGGAGATGCTCTTACATCTGCAGACTTCCTAATCCTATACAGTATGGGGTATACGCCCGAAAGGTCATCAAAGTGCCTTTAAAGAGGAAAGATTCTTAGCAGTCCATGTTATATTTTGCTGAGATCCTCTCATTTCTGCAAACATTTTGACAGGCTTATTTCACATTAAAAGTACCAATGTTCACGACTGTGTAAAAAGTAAAAGCCTGGAAGGTGAAAGGTGGTCCTGTGTCATAAACAATGTTACAAGTGTCATATATACTATTCATGTTCGATTTGTATTCATAAGTATTTTAATATAGTTAAGTTTTTATATTTAATACTATTATAAAATTAAAGATATTAATGATAAAAAAATATGTATTGACAAACTTTTTTTTTTGAAAAAATAAAATAATTCAGTAATGAAAAGCCATACGGCATCTACAGATATAATCGAAATTGAACAAACGCATAATCATATCACCGCTGAATCCTTCCTTCTTCGGTAGGCAACCAAGCGATTTTTTGAAGAGATATATACATGTTGTAATACTCCCAATGTTGTTTTGAGCAATCGACCATGAATGTATCACCATACAAACCTTTATCACTGAATCAGCACCATGAAAATCCCGCAGATCTGTAATCCCGGACATGATGAACACACAAAAACCAAACAAAAACCTAACTCTCACAAGGAGAGACCAAAAAAAACCCAAATAAATTGGGAACTTATTGAAAAAAATAAAAAATTAATTAATAATAATAATATAATTGATAAAACAAACAGAAAAAATAATAATGGACGGAAAAAGTACCAGCTTAACAGTGTTACCACTGTCATTGGTCATATCAGCAGATCCTAGTTGAATTGCATGAGTTAATTGTGAAGGTTAAAATATGAGTCTTTGGGTGAAAGATTTTTACTTAGTGGAGAGTTTTGTGTAAGCGGCGGGTATCATTATTAATGAAATTATAATTAATAAAATTTATCACCCAACAATAAAGTAATTGTTAGAATGTAAAAATTAACTAAGTTCACCAAAACTTATCTCAATTTCCTTTTTCTGGTCAAATAACAAAATTTTGCATATAGTCAATCTGTATGTATCTTGATAACATGTCATTGCCCTTTTCACCTTATTTAACTATACAGCTGCCAATCACAATTTGGGAGAAACAAATTCATTACATTGGAAACTGCCTGCACCCAATCACAGTTTTTTCATCTGACTTCTTTTTCTTTTTGTGCTGTAAAAATTTGGTGCAGGCAAGAATTTATACTTCATTTTATATCTAGTGTGGATTAATTTTTAAAGCCGAAACAAACAAAACTGAAAATATCCTGTAATATCTGATTGCAACACACAAATTTCAGAATTCGTGAGAAATAGTAAATGCAAACAAGAGACATCGATCGAGTTAATTATTTAGTTCATGAATTTTTTTTACGATATTACCTCCACATTGAATCTTTGAAACTACAAGCCCTGCATAACTGCATATTTTTGTCAAATGAAAAACATAAAGGAAACTTATGAACTGGAGGTATCATAATTACACAGGCCAAAGATGAACTCAAGTGAAAGACATGAATTATTAACCAAGTATGAAAAAGCAAAATCTTCCATATAAAGAAATCATACATTCACTACAACATCACCATAATTCATAACATATTTACTTTTCCCTCAAGGCCTAATCATCCCACCCCACACTCCCACAGGCCACTAAGGGTCTGTTTGGGATTGCTGTTGAAAATTGTTGTTGCTGTGAGTAAAAGTGCGGTTTACAAAAGTGCTGTTTACAAAAGCGGAGACTGTTTGGTAAACTTGATTTCAAATGTGCTGTTTGAGTAAAAGCTGAAAACAAATTGTTTGGTAAATTTTTTGTTAAACTGCTGTTTAGAGTTATAATTATAAATAAAATAATATTTTATTAACATGTTTTGGGGTTCTATTGACAGCTGTAAAACTATAAAATACTGTTTTCTTTAAAATTTAATTGATTATTTTGTATGATGTATGAGGTTTTTTTTTAAAAAAATATGCTATTAATATATATAATTTTAAGTAATGATATAAAAATCATATTTAAAATAGAAAATCATATTGGTATAACCAATTAAATTTATGGCTTTTTATAAAATTACGATATTCTATTTACAAAACTACATAATTTCTGTAAGATTTTCAACAGTAACGCATCATTTATATTTTACACACAAATATAAAAAAAAGCAATTCCTTATTAGTAACATACAATATTTTTTTATGTGATTTAGATTACTTCTATTTTATTTGGAACACCAATATTAATTCTTATATTCATTTAAAAATTATATAAAAATCTATAACATTTACCAAATATACTACTTACGTTTATTTTATATATAAATATATAATTTTTTTCTTCTATTAATATATATTACTCAATAAATTTAATTTCTGTCTCTATATTATAATGAAATTTTTTTGGACAAAATTTAATAACACCAAAAAGATATAACTTTAAAATTCATTTAAACAATATTTATTTCAAATATTTTCATTTAAATTTTTATTAGAAAAAATTCAACAACCATCATGTGTACCAACAATAATCCCAGAATATAATAAAACATGTGTTATATATGTGTTTTGTTATTTTGTTTTAAGGGCTACAATATATTTTATAAAAAATAGTTGTTTGTGTCAGGGTTTGATGTTGGGGCCTGTAACAACTGCGCGCAACAGCTGCTTTTGTAAAAGCAGGGGTACACCAGCTTTCTGTAAAAGCTGCTTTTGGACAAAAATTGTGGTTAGAAAAAACTCTTTCAGATTTTACCAAACACTTTTTTATAGCGGTTTGAGAAAAAGCTGCTGTTGTGGTTTGGAACCACAACCCCAAACAGGCACTAAACCCCACAGGGCAAGTAGTAAACAGAGCTTTCTACTCAAATGCCACAAATAATAACAAAGTTCTCTAAGCCAAAAGCTCCAGCTTCCTTAACAAAAAAGACCTCTTTAGGTTGAACCCATGATTTAGCAAATACAGTAATAAGTAATTTTTATAAATCTCGCAAAGCATGACATGCCAATGCAACTGGTCTTCCTCAGATGAATGTTCTATAAATTCATTTTTATGTATTTTATATGAATTTTTCCTAAATAAATGAGGCAAAAATGCACAAATTATCCACACCATTTAGAAAGAAGAACTAAGAAAACAATGAGAAAAACTATAGATGAGAGGCCAATGGCAACACCAAGGACAACCTTACTTGGACCCTTGTGATTCATGTCCGGATCAGATTTCACATCACCGTCATCGTCGTCGTCATCATCATCGGCCGAGCTCCGTCTACTAGTACTGCCATCACTAAGGGAATCTTTAGCCGGTGGTGGTGGGATTGGCAATCCATATTTGTCACAAGGGGAAATCCCCAGCTTAAATTTGGAAGAAATTGTCGTTTGATTGTAACAAAGATTATTGTTCCCGCCTATTTTAAACACCTCGAATCTCTTAAGAGTGGACTCATTAAACGGCATTACTCCGTGAAACTTGTTATACTCAAGATTCAAGTACTTCAAATTCCTCATCTCTGAAATAAACGCGGGAACTGTCCCATTGAGCTGATTAGAGCCGAGATCAAGGTGCACAAGTTCAGGCATTGCTAAAATTGTCTCCGGGACTGAACCCGAAAGCGAATTTAACGACAATGACAAGGTTTGAAGAGCTAGCAAGTCTCCTATTGAATCAGGTATGGTTCCGGTGATCCCATTGGAAGAAAGATTCAAAATTTGTAAATTTTCGAGTCGGGTCAAGGAAGTTGGGATTTTCCCAAAAAGACTATTGTGTGATAAATCAATGTGAGTGAGATTTATGTGCCAATGTTTGGGGAAAAGCCCGTTGAGTTTGGCTTGTGTGATTGCGAGAAAGCTGAGAGACTTCATGGGGTAGAGGATGATGGAGGGGTGAGTAGAGTTGATTGTAGTGTTGGATATTGTTAGAGAGGTGAGATTTGTGAGGTGGCTGAGGAAGAGTCCGGAGAGTTTGGTGAGGCTGTTGATGGCTGAGAAGGACTGGAGATTTGTGGAAAGTTGGGGAGGGAAGTGAGGGAGAGGGAGAGATGGGCAGTCGAGAATCGAGAGAGATGTGAGGGAGGAGAGAGATTTGAGGGCAGTGTTGGAGATTTGGAGGTGGGGAGGGCAGTTGGAGAGGTTGAGGGTGAGGAGGTGGCGGAAAGGGGAGGAGTTGTCGCATGTTGAGGTGGTGCATGGGTCTGTGGTGGTGGGGATGTTGAGTGATTGGAGGGCTGTGAGTTGTTTGGGGTCTAGAGTGGTGGAGGAGGTGGTGGTGGAGAGGAGGATGAGAGTGAGGATGAGGAGGCATTGTTGTGGTGGTTCCATCACTCTTTGCTTCTGTGTGTGATGGAGTGTAAATGTGGAACAGGGGAAGTACTCTACTTCATGAGTGTAGAGATTACAGATGCTTTGACAGAGAGGGCAATGAATGTTGCTAGAGAAGGTGAGTAGGATACTAATTTATTGCACTTCACTTCTACAGTATGTTCTATACTCCCCTGTCACACCTTATGCAAATTACTTCATGTCCAAAAAAAAATGAATGATGAAATCTATTATAATTATTACAAAATCACATTCATAGACTATGCGCCTATTTGTTTTTACGAAGCAGAAACTGCTTCTTTTGACCCATTTGTGTAAATAAACAGAAACATTTTTAAAAGTTGAGAATATTAGCTTCTTTCTTAGAGTTTTTACTTTTTTCCAAACACTTTATTAACTTATTTCTTACTTTTAATCTACTTCTTTACCTTAAACAAAGAATCACTTTTTTTTAAGTTTGCACAAACGTTCCTCGTGCATTTTTTAACTTTTATTGTTTCAAAATTAAAGCCAAGTGTGTAACTCTTGGAGCAAGTCCAATAGGTTACCAATCCTATTACTTATAAATAATATAAAATAATGAGTGCTAGTATGTCTTAGTGATTTAGGTAATCTATTTTTAGTGTCAACTCCAATAGTAATCCCTATATTTGTTCTCCTAAGATTATTTTAATAATAAATTTGAGAGAGGGGGGGAAAGGAGAGAATAGACAAAGAAAGAAGGAGAGAGATGATTATTTTATTCATAAATATTAAATAAGTAATGGCTAGGGGTTACTTATAAATAGGTAATAGCTAAGAGAATTAAGGTTGTGCTAGTGATTTAGGATAACACTAGGATAGTGTTAGAGTGCATTTTTTTGACACATTACCTAAATGTGAGTTTAGGACATCATATAGGCAATCTATTGGACTTGCTCTTAACTCTTAGAAAATATGCAGTGTCAACTATCTTTGTTGTTTCAATCCATTAATTACAATTTACACATAATCTTAAGAAAATCTCAAGTAGTAATACCAGTTGTTTCTCAAGAAAATCTTCGTAAAATGGAACTTTCTCTTCTGTCATTGTCATCTCTCTGGGTGAAATTATAGCTGAGGTGCTGTTATATATCTATAGGATAGGTTTATTATTCAACAGTCCTTAAGCGGCACCTGCAAAATTATTCATTTTACATCTTCTGTGGTTCGGTGTGAACTCTGGAAAATGCGTTGATGCAACTCTCTTTTCACAGCTACTTTATCGACTGACGATTTGTTGTCGGTTTTGGGAGGAAACGAGACACTGTTTGCTTTATCAATGGATTATTATAAGGGAAATTCTCGATGGTACACTCGTAGAATTGTCTTTTCTCAATGGTACCATCGCATTTTTGACTTCTACTGATGGTACGCTCGTATTTTTAATTTACTTTCTATGGTACCTTCGTGTACTTTTAATTTACTCTCTATTGATTTCAAACTGTAAAACAAATTGTATATTTGAAATCCTTGCTAAAAGTTACATAAAATAGACTCTTAAATCATGTAAAACAGAGTCAAAATGAGTGAGATATTAATGACAAAGTTTGGTTATGAAGTTTGAATATATCTCACTCATTTTGACTCTGTTTTACATGATTTAAGAGTCTATTTTATGTAAGTTTTCGCAAGAATTTTAAATATACAATTTGTTTTACAGTCTGAAATAAATAGAGAGTAGATCAAAAGTAAACGAGTGTACCATAGAGAGTAAATTTAAAGTACGAGGTTCCCACTGGTAGAAGTCAATAATGCGATTGTACCATTAAGAAAAGCCAATTCTATGAGTGTACCATCAAGATTTTCCCTTATTATAATCTACAGTAGCTTGTGTCATTTATCTATTCTCCTGTTGCCCATCTCAAAATTCTGGATTTGACTCAACTTACATCTCAACGCACATATATACTTTGAATTACAAATTTAACTTAACTATTAATTTTCTATAATTGTAAATAAGAGTAAAATTTATGAATTAACAGTTTTATTCAGAATTATAGATTTGTACCTATTGCAAACATTGTTGTATATATATACTCCATAAACTGATATCATTATGAATGATAATATCAATCATGACAATTATCTGTGTAGCTCAAGTGAACAATTAACTAAAAAAGAAAAATATCGCCATTTAACTTTGCTTGTACTTTTAGCATTTACATATTATCATCATTCCTCTCTACTCCAGCCATGATTCTTCAGTGCTATCAGATCTATTGCTCAATAAAGCGTGCAGTCCGTGAACAAAATATGTCCTTTCTGTTAATCACGACTTGCAAGAACAACAATCAATCTTACTCTACTAATAATTCATCAAATTTGAGCAGACTTAAATTTAGCAAAGTATTAACTTAATTAAATTCTTTTTTGAACTCAACTTAATTAAATTCTTGATTGTAATTTCCATACCATTTTTTTTCTTTTTCAAATCGTACACCATATATAATTTTGGGGACAGATGACTCGACATATATTTTAGGACTCCTATAAAGTATAGTTACATAAATTATTTTTAACTTCTTTTTCTTCTGAATAAAAGTTTAATGTTTAAATTTTATACAAAAAAGGTTAAAATAAGTTATGTAATTATACATCAAACACACATTAAAATGTGTCCAGTGAAATAAAATAGAATAATATTACTCCCTCCTCCTCGATAGTATACATTCGGGGACGGGACGCGACACGCACTTTAATACTCTTGTAAAGTAAAATTCTGTAACCTATTTTCAAAATTTCTTTTTTCTTGAATAAAAAATTTAACATCTAAATTTTTATTCAAAAAAGAGGAAATTTTAAAAATAAGCTACAGAACTATATTTTATAAGAGAATTGAAATACGTGTCAAGCAGTTGAAAGCAAACGTATAGAATTAAACGGACGGGACAGAGGGAGTATATCAGTTCTAAAGACACAGTCCCATTCATCTATAGATGATATTTCCACCTATGATGGAGGTGACTGAGCATAAGGAAATGAAAGTAACATGTGATCAGGTAACAGGCAGATGACTTGTCCCTCTTTGATTACACAAAGAAATGTGATATAACCAGGAGCTAGCAAAAGATGCAATTCATTGATATGAGTTTCATCTCTTCATTTGAAAATTTGGGCTGCATATTTTACAAAATTACTTGATTCTTTAAAGACAAAAACTAGTAATTCTCACCTTGTGTAATTGCAGGGCATAAAGTAGAACCCGCACTTCAACTGCAGCCTTTATTTCAACAGCTCGACCTGCCTTTTTAGGTAAGTTCCTCGGCAGTTGATGGCAATGCAGCGTTGCACAGAAGTCAAATGAATGTGACCCCAAGCTGCAAGCAGTGACCTAAGAATCATTCATTCAGGGGATGCAAGGCGAATTTTGGCTTCATTTACGTGACAATATAAATTTCACCAGTCCAAATGCATCACAGGTTATACCGGTGTCTAAATAACTATAAGTAGTTCAGAGATGATGGATACAGGCTTAGGAGATAGCCCAAATCATGCAATACAAAATGTTGCATCTATATCAATGTTTCTGAATCTATATCGTAATTCTATGTATTTGTCCTACTGTACAGAAATGACATGCAACTATAAGGGGGACTGAGAAAGGATTAACAATTTAGTAATCTTTATCCAGGCAACAAACTGAAAAAGCACTATTCATATTTTAACAGGAGAGATACCTTGACCTTTGACCTTTTTTTGTTTTCTTAATGTTCAATATTTCCCAAGTACATAACACTATAATCATGACATACTTTTATAGCGAGTTCAAGTAATCAAGCCTGATATAACAATCACACTTTGAAAACCAAGTACAAAGTTCTCCACATGTTGCCTTATGTTCTTGATGCAAGCACTCGTCATTTATCTTCACGTCACTTTCAGGGACCAATAAATGAGATCCAATCAAGTCCGTCATCCATTTGAGCTTGATTTAGTCGCCATCTGAACCAAAAGAAAATGGCTCACAAGTTTGTGGAGCATGACTAACTAGAGATGCCTTCTAGACTTTTAGTTCTAAAGGCAAGCTGTGGCCAATACATATAATAAATAATTGCAAATAACAGTAAGATTAATTTAAACCAATCTTTTACCACAAGCAAGATCAGAATAAATCTATAATACATTAAAGTTAACATGTAAGAGTTCGGTAGTTGGTTTGTAGACCGGTACAATGCATTATAACCGTTAGATCACCTAATCAAATTGATTAGAACCGTTAGATTGAATTTTGTATATAACATGCTATTAAAGCTTAAGGTTAGAATCCCATCAAGCGCATATTAAAAAATCTACCGTATATTGCAGTATCTGTCAAAAATACAAATATATAAGATTAGAATCCAGTAAACAACATATTTAAATTATATGTTTATATATATATTATTTAGTTCTAAAAATACAAACTGAATATATTATCATATTTTATTTTAATGTAATTGATATTAGATATATTAAAACTATATAAAATTGTTTATAAAAAACACCCGTGCATGGCACGGGTTATAAGCTAGTAAAAAAATATAAAAAGAAAAGTCCTCCAGCAGCAAATAAATGCCACCAGTGGTGCTAGAGAATAATTTTCAAAGACAAGTCAATATTACTAGGCCTCGGCAACGTACTAATCTATAACTACTATTATTGATTTTTTACAACAAAGGTTCCCCAAAGTGATAATATGTCCTCAAATTTATAAGATTTTAGCATACAAAAGAGAGGGAACCGACAAACAAGCTTCAACCTATATGAACTAAACAACATTGGCATACATGAGTGTAGTAAATTATGCATATAATGTTGTACAGTGTACATTAAAACGTTGTACAACATCCAAAATGGTCTTGTACATGGGAGCTTACTTGGTGATTTGGGGAGCTTCGATTATTATTATAAGATTAAATTCATTTAATATAAAATCACTACGCTTAATCTATAGAGGAAAGAACATGCAGAACTTCACACAATCTACTACTCAGAGGCAGCCACCCATAGTACGACTTGATTGGAATTGAGTATTTCCTCTAAATATTCATGTTTGCCATTCAACCAGGAAATATTCAATTTATACTGTTTATAACTTACCTGAATTGAGAACTCCTATTTCAGATCACAATACTCTGTAACTAGTATGTCGCAATATTACAGGGTATACCGTTTAGAAAGTCATGTTAATTTTGTTTATTCACTAAAACTGAATCAAGTCAATTGCTTAACTATAATCATACTTAATGAGATCCATAATCGACTTTAAGTTGATCCAGAAGCCAACCTAAAGTTAAAAATAAGCAAGAAACTGACTTAAGGCCATACGTTGGCGGGATGTACATTTTTGAGCCATTTATTTTATTTCTACGATATTTTTTATAGAAGTCCATTTCAACACTCATATAAATAATCTATCAAATTTATTTTTACTATTATATTTTTAGTAACTCACAAGTCACCTATAATATTAAAAAACCCAAACACACAATTTAAGTTGCGCACTTATCACATTAAGTTACCATAAGCCATAAGTCATTATTTTATACCCAAACGGGCTCCTAATAGCTCTTCCACAATGCTACAATCAAACTGCTATAGTCCTATGCACACTACACTTGCTCCTTATGTTCCTTTATTTTACGATTTTACCTTCACTAGCATGACCTGATGGAAAGTATAGATTATAGACACTAATCATATTACACTTGTATCATATAAACTGTCAAACCTTATTCTAGAACTCCAGACCAAGCTGAAAAAATATAAAATGTTTTGACATCTTAAATATGTAGTAATGAATTAACAGAACATAGTAATATTTAAAAGAGAGGAATAACTTATATATGTGACAACCCAATTTGATTGACATGAATCGGAGTGAAAATTTGGCTGGACCTAGAATTTGAATAATATGAAAATTGCTCGACAGTAAAACTTTAGGGAAGGCGCCAAAAAATTCAAAAATCAAGCCACTCTATATACGCAAATTGAACTTTCTAAGAAAAGACTAAAGAGAGTAAAGCAAGAATAATGCGAGAATGACCCTCTAGATATCTCCTAATCACAACCTTACAAGGAATAGACCGATTTCCTAATTTTTGTATAAACAATAACTGAACACTGATCAAGTGACTGCAAAATAATCCAAGTCCATGAAATCACTCATAACAAACGAATGCAGAGAAAGTTACAAGGCCGCTATATGTATTTGCAGCTCTTTAGCTACAATTGTGTTTTCATGTTCTACAAACTAGACCAGAGTCGACCAATATAATTGCTCTCACATAGTACCCAAAGATGGTATCATTTATAAGAAATTACCATACCAGAGTATTAGGCTCTCCATCAACAATTAGGAAAACCACCCCATCCTTTCTATTAAGGGTTAATAGGCATGTTCATCATTGTAGTCGTTAACAACTTTCAAATTAGTCATCAAGCTAAAAAAGCTTTCAATCACATAACTGAACTGCATATACTTATCAGTAGCATCATTAAACTTGCAAATAATTACACGACTGTTAAGAACCCTTGACTTTTAGCATTGCACCGTTAGTTTTGGACGGATGAGAAGCCACAGTGGAGCCATGTCATTCACACCTGACCCATGAGAAAACCCAGCCCAACTAATAAAACTTCGCCGTATTATCCCAAATAATGTTAAAAATCACACTGAAGTCCACAATTTATTTATTTTTTTGACTAATATGGCTTATAAGCCTTACAATTGAGTATCTATTCTTAGACAATCTCTAGATGAGCCAGAGTCGAACCCAGGACCTGAGCCAACAAAGGATATGCCCTTAACCACCGGACTATCCAATTGAAGTCCACAAGTTAATTATTCAAGATATTAGGTATTTCGAACCGAAACTTGATCCGCAATCCAAATCCGATTCGGTTTAAGATTTTATTAAATACGGTTTAAGATTTTATGAATGTGTAATACTTTATTATTAATGTAGTTTAAATAAAAATTTAATGAAATTAATTTGCGAGAAACTCAAAGATAAATTATTATAGTACTGCTTACTTTTTGGAATTTGAGTTTTGGATAAACCAGACCCCGATCCGAAACCCGTTGATTTGGATTTGGATTTGATATGTGAAACCCGATTGGATTTGGATTTGGATATGTTAAATATCCGAACCGATCTGACTCGTTGTCATCCTTAACTAAAATTAGACGTATTATATGCATGACTAACTAAATTTAGAGTTAGAAGATCTCATTTTATTAAATAACAAAGAGCAGAATTGAAAAAGAAAATTTGTATGGTAAAAAAAAAGCTCAAATGAAATGAACAAGATTGATTAAGAAATGAGGAATTGGGTCGGGTAAAACTACGTTTCATTCTATTGGGTGAGCTGTCATGTAATCAGATCCATGTCAGCGAACCGTTAGATTTTAAACGGGGCTAGCGGACATGACCAACTTGAAAGTTTTTGGATGTTCAATTATGAGACTGTAAGCTTTTTTAACTTAGTGACCCACTTGAAAGTTGTGAGCGACTACAGTGATGAATATGCCTATTAACCCTTTCTATTAATGAACTATATATAAAGCTCCAAACATATGAAGAACAATTGTCCCAACTTACATACAATTTTACATAAAGTAAAACCCATTCAAGTAAACAAATTCTACCATCTCTAATTATGCAGTTAATATAGCATTCACAATTCCAATAACTACACTTTCACCTAATCACAACAAATTAAACAAAACAACATTGAACCAAAAAGAGACCCCTTACCTCAGAAAATGCATGACCCCATCAGTCCTCATCCCCGCTCTCATCGCTAAAATACCCAACTTTCTTCCGCTTCCCCGTCTTCCCAACCCCCCTCTCCTCCTCATTCCTCAACAACCTCTCATCTGCATCCGAATCCACAACCGACGCCCAATTCTCCTCCACAAACCCCTCATCCCCCTCCCCCTCCTCCCCCTCACCCTCACCAACATTCCCTCTTTTCCCCTCGAACCGCCTCACTTTCTTCGGCTCCGGCCTCTCCCTTTTCCCCAACACATTTCTCGGACACTCATAACTCAAATGCCCCTCTTCCCCACACTCGTAACACCGGCTCTTATCCTTATAAACCCTCCTCCTAATAAACTCCTTGGCCCTCCCATTATCCGCCGCAATCGAAGCACTCAAAGTCCTCTTATTCAATACCTTCCCATTCATCCCCTTCACAGCACTCACAGCATCTTCTTTGGAAACAAACAAAACAAACGCAACCCCACGACTCTCACGGGTCTGCCTGTTCTTGAGAATGGTGACCTTGGCGACCTTGCCGAAGGTGGAGAAGATGGTGAAGAGGTCGGAGTTTGTGAGAGTGTAGTCGAGATTGGAGATGTAGACGGTGGATTTAGAAGGGGCTAAGCCGCCGCTGCCGGAACGGGAGGTGGATTGGGCGGTGGAGGTGGTGGTGGGCGGCGGTGCTGCGGTGGCGTAGCGGTAGTAGAAGGTGTCGTCTTCTTCGTCGGAGGAGTGGGTGTTTTTCTTGATCACCATGTTGGTAATTGGGAGTATTTGTTGTGCGATTCGGGTTATTTGGGCTCCTTCAAATTACTAACACGCAAATTTTCAATTCACAAAACTAACCATCCTAATTCATTTACATCTCGGACGAACATAATTAGCTGAAAAAAAATTTGGTAAGCTCTGGCTCGGGCGAACATAACACAAAAACACTTATACGTTCGCCCCCCTCGGGCAAACATATAATGAGTTTAATAAAAAAAAATTGTTGAAATAATTCGTAACATTGAATGTGAAGCCAATGTTATATTAACATTTAATTCATATAATGTGAAGCCAATGTTATACTCCCTCCATCCCAAATTAAATGAACTTTTTGAGAAATTTTTTATCCCAAAATAGTTGAGCTTCTCCATTTTCAATGCATATTTATCAACCATCTTCCATCTTTACCCTCTCATATTTATTATTCCAATATACCACTAGCTAATATTACAATAAGAAGTCAGCGCAATAAATATGGGCAAATAAGAAAAAAGAAACAACCATTTAATATTTCTTAATATGTGTGAAATGAGCAAAAGGCTCATCTAAATTGGGATGGAGGGAGTAACATTTAAAAAAATTCGTTTATTTCATTTATAAAAAATTCAAAAAAACTAAAAATTGCGATTAATTTATTTATAAAAAATCAGGAACACTATAAATTAAATGTGTTGTTTCGTAAATATTGAATTGATATTATTTTATTGATTAAAAATGTCATGATTTGAAGTGTTTTTAAAATCCAAACACTTCGTTTATTTCATTTATAAATAATTCGAAAAAACTGAAAATTGTGATTAATTTATTTATAAAAAATCAGAAACACTATAAATTAAATGTGTTGTTTCGTAAATATTGAATTGATATTATTTTATTGATTAAAAAGGTCATGATTTGAAGTGATAATTGAGTAATTTTTTTTAGTTTAATAAAAGTTATGTATTATGTTATGTCATTTGTTATGTTATCATGTAAATGGGTCGTGCTAACATTATACAACAATATGAGAGAACAAAGTACATAATACATGAACATAATCAAAGTGCATAAATCGTTCTACCCGAATAAAAGTACATTCAAGCACAAATCTAAACTAAAATTACCACTACCACTACTAATCAACAACAATCATACCAAAAACTATTCAAACAACTCATATGATTTAGATCTACCACCAACTAACAAGAATCTATATAAATCATCACCAAAAAATTCATATCATTTATACACATAAATGCATAATTTTCAACAAGATTGAGATTGATTTTTACCTTGATAAATGATTATATTGGTGAGTAGAGTGGATTGAAACATAACCGAAAGTTGCTTGATGTTGTGTGTGAGATGTGGCCAAAAAAAAATTGAGAAGAAGCAACAGAAGTGAAGAGCAGAAGAGGAAGAGAAGAAGCTGTGGCTGGGTTTTATTGTTTGGTTGTCCACGTGTCCGCCCCTGGTTGGGTAGGACACGTCATTCGGGTGCAGTAGTGTTCGCCAGAGGGGGCGCGAACACTATGTGAGTTTGTAGTGTTGTTCGCCCTTGCTAGGAGCTTTTCAAAAATTGTTTCAGCTAAGTATGTTCGCCCGAGCCCTGCTGATTTAGGGTGGTCAGAAATGTGAAGTGAATTTTTGGGTGATTATATTTGTAAAGATTCTGTTCAAGGTGCCTATAAATTTGAAGGAGCCGGGTTATTTGTATATCAGCCTACTTTGAAGTTTGAACCCGGGGTTGGTCAATAACCGTATAAATTAAATTCGAGAAACAATAGTAAAACTGAAATTAAAAACAAAAAGAACCGAAAAAATTGAGATATCAAATTTATAACATCTATCAAAGACAAATTTTATTAATTATACAATATACCTGAAATAGCCATGATTTTGTAACAATATTTGATATGGATTAAATATAATTTGAGCACATAATAAATGTGACATGAAATTTAAACGAATATCGGGATTTTTAAAATATTAAAGAGCGTATATAGGCCACTTGTCCAATAAGAAATTAAGAGTTAAGTTAGATAAAGTGGAGCCTGTGAGCAGTAAGAAAAAAAACTCTAGAAATGGCAAGGTTAGGATTAATAAAAAGAATAATTACACACCTGATAAGAATGCCGTTACGAAAACGAAAACTTGTGCTAAATGTAGTAGTGTAAATCATTTTGCTGTAAACAGTAAAACTGTTTTATCTGATCATTGCATACCTATTATTATGCCCTCTGCTCATATGCAATTTATGCCTATGTTTCCAATGCATCTCTGCAATTTGCAAATATGTCAATCATTCCAAATCCATATATATATTGGTGCATTCAATGTGCCCGCAATGCCATATAAAATGCTTGGAATGAATCATGTATATGTTAATCAGTTTCCTATGAATACTATAAATTGTGATGCATCTTATTCAACTACTACGCCTAAGGTTCTGTCAAAAAAAAAAAAAACTACTACGCCTAAGATTCAGGAGCATATTTCTGGGATTAAAGTTAATCAAAGATGAAAATGTTTCTATATAAAGATACAAATGTTTCTAAACCTAAGATGGTTTCTAAGAAGACTGCTTTGGTACCAAAAAATCAAATTTAGTTGATTTTAATGTGTGCATGTAAGAAGAAAGAATCTTAATTCCTTGACATATTAATAATGGACGCTTAAGACATATGATTGGAGATTCTATCCTGCTAAGAAATTTTGAGAAGAGAGTTAACTTTAGTATCATCTTTGGGGATGACAACAAGAGTTATACTTTGGGACATGGCTTAGTTACAAAAGAAAATGTCATAATTAATAATGTTGCACTAGTTGATGGATTCAAGCAAAATTTGCTAAGTATTAGTCAATTATGTGACTAGGGGCACCAAATTTGATTCTCATATGAAGTTTGTGTTGTTTCTGACAAAAAGGAACACAAAGTACTTCTTAGTGGTAACAGAACCGGCAATGTGATTTTCTGCAAGAAGATGGGTTGACACAAGGTCAAAAATGTAATCATTAACCCGACGCCAAGAATAGGTACGTCGGTTGTACGTGCTTAATTATTTTTCCAATTTTTGTCATTGTTAGTCTATGTCAATGGAGACAAGCGATTTTATTCTTTAAGTAATTTTCACTGTGTGCACTTATAAACGTACAATATGCATTGACACTATTACTTATGTACTATAACTTAGTTGTAATACTCATTATTACTTTATCATATGATAAATATGAAAATATGAAAGTTGATGTCTGTTTCAAAGGAATGAGATTCATCCCAGTATCACATAACAATTCCTTCACGACAAAATTATATGAATTTTGTAATGTTAAGTGAGTTTGTAAAATTTCAAGGACAATTACTATATTTTTTTTGAGATTCCTAAGATGAAATGGACTTATTTATACCCACCCAAATTTTCTCGATCCTTGTTTCCCAACGATTATTATATTCCCCTTCAAAATCTCTCGGTCCCCGATAAATAGTCTCTCCAAATTTCTATATATAATAAAAATAAAATATTTGTGTACTTTTATGAAATAAGTTATTAGTGATAAATATTATATACATATGTTTATTATATTTTAAAAAATTAATCATTATATTAATTATGATTTCATATTTTATACAAATTAGTTGTGATAATATTAGTTTTGGCAATTATATCTCCAAAAATGAATATTGTTTAGAACTTATTCGTAACGGGTTATGGCATTTACGTCACTCAACTCGATACTAACTTTCAGTATCCAACTTAAAAAAGTTTCAATGAGGTCACAAATCAAAAAATAATATTCAATCCAGTCATCATACATGATTAAAGTTTCACAACCGTTAAGTGGCGTTGACAATAAACAGAACTCCGTCTATTGTTGCCACATCAGGTGGCATATCACCTGCCACATCAATAATTAACCACTCAGTTGTAAACCCGACCCACAACCCACCCCCTTATAACCCTGATAGTGTAAACCTAACTTTCAACACTAGAAATAAATAAATTTCTAATTGTAAACCTAACTTCGGAGATGGTTCGAACTCTATTAGGTGTTGCAGAATCTCGGGAGAGTTTGCGTTGATTCATGATGCTATTGATGAGTTTACGTATATTGCAATGGATACCCATGAGTTTGGGTTGTGTATGTGTGTGCGTCGACACCGGTGGGTAGTCCACCGCGGCTCGAAGGGAGATATGGTACGAGGTGGAGAGGAAGAGAAAATGGGAGGCAGAAAGGTGGATGATGGTGTGATGGGTGTGTGGGGGTTGGGGTGTGGGGCGATGGCGGCGGCCGGAGTGGAAAAATAGGTGACAAGGCGAAAGGTTTAATGAGAGATGGAGAGGAGTTTGTGGGTATATAGTTGTGTATGACCTTGGTGGTAAAGGGAGACGAAATTACCACCGTGGGTAGTGGTGGCGGAGTGTAGTGGAGAAGATGAAAAGGCATAAAAGGGGAGAACGAGATTAATTAGGTTATATCAATTGGGCCGGTCAGGTGTAATTCTTGGATGAGGTCTACGCCACGTCAGATTGCTCGCTCAGCTTTCCATCCATTTTTTAACGTTATTAACGACAAGTGGCCTGTTTGAAATTTCTTAAGAGAATAGTGAGTTGACTAATAGCTTTTTGAGTTGGATGACCCAACTGAAAGTTAGTATCGAGTTGAGTGACCTAAATGCCATTTAACCCTATTCGTAACATACTCTATAAAATTATATTAAAGAAAATTCTATGTTATGTGCTATGGAATTTTTGTATTAGATAATATGACAGTAATTAACGTGAGAACTATTTATATGTGAGAAAAGTGTAAAATAAGATATTTTAGTTTTTTTATTGTTGTATTCTTTTGCACCAAAACAATAATGTTGTTGTTCTCTCCTCAAAACACAAAATTGTGTACTAAATTTTTCACAAAATGGAATTACAATTGAGATGAGATGTTTTAATTTATACCACTAGTTGAGAAGCCTCGCACGCGGCCTATAAAAATTATATTAATGATTCAAAAATAATATGTGTAGAACAAAATAAATTTTATATTATAAACATCTCAATGCAATACCAATATTAACATATAAAATTACAAAATTAGACTAAAATTCATGAGTGAAAAAATAAAAATAAATTTCTACATATAATTCACGATTTAAAGCAACTTTTCAATAACTTACTAATAATTCTTAGATTTCTATTTTTCCACCCGCCACTGATAATTTTGATGCCACCACGGGCACCACGTATGTCAAGCAACCAACAACATCTATATAAATAGAGATAAAAATAATATTATATATAAAACATGGGGTTCAAGATCTTGTAAGTATACACACATATATATTAATAATATTTTGTATGAAAAAAATACCCTGAGAGTATATCCATGTCATTAATACGAATATTAATCATGTCGGGATGTATGAACTTAAATCCATGCAATGGTATATTAGTGACTCCTTACTCCAATTTCTTTGGATTGGTTGTCCGTGAAAACATAGATCGAAAAGTAATCCTGTTCTTCACTAACATTGTCATTAACTTTTCCAAACACTACTTGTTAGACATATACACCACTCCCTGCATATAAAAAACATAAGATTTTTTAACACAACTGATTGATGACATCTAGCCATATACATCGATCACCCAATAAAACATATCGTAATCTTGTAAGAACATAGGTGCGTAAAAGTCAGTATTAATCATGTCGGAACGTATCAACTCAAACCGTATGTGTAGGTTGTGGTATTGAGAGAGAGGAGGTTGTGTTTTGATGATCCAAAACCCTACAACCTATCGGGGTATTTATAGGTGTACAGAGACTTGTGTGCTACTCTTTTCCATAATTAAATAATCTGAAATAGAAACAGATTAAAAAAAATTGCAAGCGCTATATTCCATAAATAATCTGAAACAGAATCATATTAATTTATGCCATGATATATACCATATCAATTAATCTGAAACAAAAAAAAAGATAACTTTTATTTTTGATATTTTTCATCCAAAAATTCCAGAAAATTAGAAAAATAGAATGGAGCTATTTGAGAGGCTACGCCCCTCGCTTCTCCTTTATATAAGTATATTGATATTTTTCATACAAAAATTTCAGAAAATTAGAAAAATAGAATGGAGCTATTTGAGAGCGGTCACCTACACGCCCCTCGATTCTCCTTTATATAAGTATATTGAATATTGATTTACACATATATTTTTAAGGACCCATAATTTTAATTATCACATAATTTTTTTGTGAAAGATTTTGTATACCATTTTATATCCGCAGCACTTTTCTTTTTTAAAGGGGCGGATTTCCCAATTTGCATCAGTATATCTTGGCGACGCTGGGGCCGAAACTTGCATTAAAAAAAAAAATAAAAAAAAAGGATTCATGTTTGGGCTCTGGGCAAGTCGGAGAATCTATTTTGAGTTTGTGAATAACACAGCTCGCCCAGAACTGACCAAATGACCGTAGCTGATTGTCGATCGAGTCTTCCATTGTTAGAGTACAACTTGGCAGTGCTAAATACAACAAGTACTGAGTCAAAGTTGGGGTGTCAATTATCCACATAAGTTTTTGTGTGTTGATCTGATAATGACCCTTTTTAGCAACAGGATGTCTCCTTAATTGAGAAGCCTAATGAAGCAACAAAGCTAATCATCCAACTCTTGAGGTAAACCTTGCTGGCTAGAACACTATACCAAAAGCTTTCTGTGATTCTTTAATCCAAGTGGTTCGGGCGACATGCAGGCATGCTAGATTTGAATGATGTCCGTGAATAAATTTGTGGACAACACTTGGTTACTACTCGGACGACATGAATCGCTAGGCTGCTGGGATTACTGACATAAACAAAAATATGGACGTGGTAGTTTTGTTTTCTGATGAGTATAAAGACAATTGCCTGTTTGTTTACAAGATGCATGAGTTTGAAATTAGTTTCTATTTTTATTGACCCGTTCGTGTAAAAAAGTTAGAAGTACTTATAAAAAGTTGATGTTAGTTTTTTTTCAAGGCTCCTACTTCTTTTTCAAATAGTTTAATAATTATAAGTTTAACCTGCTTTTCACTTCTACTCCACTTCTTTACTTTAAGTAATAAATCACTTTTTTTAAGCTCACTCAAACAGCCGTCAAGGAGGAACTTTTCTGGTGAAGAATGAGGATACAGTTGGAATTTGGTATAGTAAGATACCACATTACTCAACATCCATGAAGAAAAGTGCTACAAATCTGAAAAGATCAGATTATTCAACATCTAACTCTGCGGTACCTTTCGTATTACAATATAATAATAAGGCTAATTAATGTATTTGGATTATTTTCACATTTGCTTGCACGTCCTCTATAAACTAGACAATTGCGCATCTGTCAGCGTTAGGTTCCGTATTATTAAAATCATCTCCTAGACTTTCACCACCTTCCTCTTTCTTGTTTTCTCATCTCTCTCTTCTCCTAACCTCTCTTCATTATTCTCACCCTTGAGAAGATCGAAACCATATTATTATCATGACATAAAGCCATCATACTATAAGAATTTGATCCGTTAAATTGCCAATTGTTTTATGGAGGGCAGAATCAATCAGCTTGTCAGCGACCAGGAAGACTATGAAAATTCACCGGAGAATAGCGGAGATTTGCTGCCTTCTGGAACGTTAAGTGATCATAGCAAGATGACCTCTACCACATCACCAAGAAAAAGGTTTATATATCTATCAATCAAGCATGAAATATGAATATGAATTATAACTATTACTAGTGTATGATGGTTCCTTCTCATAATTTCATATTTATCAGTAGGAGAGCTATGCATAAGAGAGTGGTATCAGTACCAATCAGAGAAGTTGATGGGTCCAGGCTCAAAGGGGAGATTACCAGCACTCCTCCATCTGATTCTTGGGCTTGGAGAAAGTACGGTCAAAAGCCCATCAAAGGCTCTCCTTACCCCAGGTACTAATTGGTCATTTATCTTTTCTTCCATTCTTCTTGAGCAAAATTATAACCAATTATTATTTCACAACACGTGCAAACAGTGAACGTAAAGAATACAAACCAACCACAGACTACATCAAGTACAATCAGATTAGAACTAAATTTTGGCATATTAAGCCATTTCTAATCTGATATATAGACTAAACAAGATTTTAAATTTGTGTTTGGAAGGGGTTATTATCGGTGTAGTAGCTCGAAAGGCTGTCCGGCAAGAAAACAAGTCGAAAGAAGCCGAGCAGATCCCACCATGCTAATGGTGACCTATTCTTCTGAGCACAACCATCCCTGGCCGGCCTCAAAAAATAATCCAAACCGAACCCGAAACCAAAACCAAAACGAAGAAAATAATCCTCCTCCATCTACAGCAACAACATCACCAACTGCCGTAACTGTCAGCATTTCGTCACCAAATTTCACCACTTCAAATTCCGACGACGATCAAATCCCCACAATATTTGCCATCGATGAAGAATTCACTAATCTCGACCCCTCGTTCAGTTCAGAATTTTCATGGTTCTCAAATTTCGAAACAACTTCTTCCAATGTGCTAGAAAATCCAATTTTAACTAATAATCATGGACTTGGAGAAGCGGACATTGCTACAATTTTTTCCACGGAGGATGAAGATTCGTTATACGCCGATCTGGAGGAGCTGCCGGGATGTTCATTAGTGTTCCGGAGAGGGGTGGCGGAGGAGGGCCGGCGGCGTAGCTTGACGCCGTTATGTAGGACCACGGCGGGGTAGCTGAATGTGGACAGGACGTACTTGTCGCCGCCATATTTGTCTTTATTTGCTTACTTTTACTACAGAGTATCTTTCGCCTTAAGACAAGAGATAAGGATATAGAAATAAATTTTATAACCCAAATTTGCATAGATTTTAGTGGTTAGATTTATTAAGATATCATTGTAAATAGGTGCAATGTGTCCGTTATTCACAATGTGTTTTGTTCTCTGATGAATAACGTTTGGAAACTTTTAAAGGGTATGGGTTTTTTATTATTAGCGTTTGAGCCAAAATGCTGATTAAGTGGATCTAGTGATGACATTAGCATAATAATCTATGTTCAGTACCCAGAGTGAATGCCCATGGATCTGGAGACGGGAGTTGTTCATAACAGAGCCGAGACGAGTTTTGTCCGAGTCGAACCGAGTATTAATTATCTAGTTGGTTACTGAAGTGAAGTACCAAGTTGGTGAGTAAACTGAAAACAGTATCAGGATGGTCACTAAAGTCAACAAGTAAAATATGAGTTCAAGTACTAAAAATATTATTTATAGAATTTTATACCTTATTTTTAAGTGCACAACACCCAATTAAATGGAGCATGGCAAAACTGACAAATGTTCTACGTGTGGTAGGCCATGTAATTTTGCTAGTAGTATTGACAGGCATTATGTACCAAAGTCATCCAACTTTATTGCCATGATTATGCGACTCCAAGGTTTGCAAGGCCTTTCTCCCACATGTTTCATTAAATCGTGAATCTCGACGATATCCATCCAAGGATACCAGAAATACATGTGCACATGACTCGATATTACCAACCGTGTCGTACAAAAGCGGTTTGTGATTTGATATCCCACAATTATTTAAGTCACATCTCATGGAGTAAAGGGTAATAAAGACAAAAAGGAATTACATACGATGTATATCAAGATCGTTTTATAGGTTATCGGGTGACATGAGCAAGAAATTCTCGTGAATCACGACCATGCACATGCCAAAAGGACGTCGGAGATAAAGAAAATCACAATTATGCGAACTGTAGTAAATTAATCACTTAGCTGAATCTAGTCCAATCAGAATCATCCTAAATAAATTAAGAAGACATTTCGAAATATTCTCTTATTACATTGAAGATTTATTATATGACTGGAAATATAGCTACATTAATATTTGGAATAATGTTAATTCCTATGAATTTAACATTATTCGGAAATATAACTACATTAATATATTTGAAATATTTGAAATAATGTAACCGTCCAATGAATTTAAGACAATTAGACATCCAACTCGTAATCGCAACGACCAATTATATTAATTATTCTTATTAATAGTTATATGTGTATGTTTCAAAAAAAAAAATAGTTATATGTGTAATTCCTATGCATATAATAAACATTCGATACTTGTAACTACCAACAATGAGGAATTTTATTATTTTTTTTCTATTTATTTAAGAAAAGAAAGTCATAAAACAGTAATGACAAATTGTTAAGACTATATGGGAAAACAATTGTCTTTTGTCAAAGTTATTAACATTTTCGATACGTAATAAACATATATTGCTAACCACAGAGGAATGGAGCTTAAAAATATATTTACAGCACTGGAAGGGCCTTAAGTCGTAAGCATAAAATTCAAAAGGCTGACTTTAAGCAAACTAATGAAAATTATATTCTACTACTAGTTTTCTAGGTATAAACACTGGTGTAATCCTTATCTTTATTGATTTGGCATGGCTGACTTTGAGCAATCTAATGAAAATTATACTCTATGATAATCCTAATCTGTATTGGTTTGTGTCAATTATTTTGCTAGGTTCAATTTAGAATAACTTGCTTAGATAATTAACAATATTGAAGATGCAGTTGATTATTAATTCATGCAGAGATGTTGACATCAGACCTAACAAACATATTATAAACTTAGGGTACCTAAACTACGGGTACTACTGATTATTAACATTATCACAAATTGAAAACAAGTTATCTTTGTAAAATAATAGTATGTAAAAACAAGTCACTTAATAAACTAGAATTAACAATGGTTCGAGGTCGTTTTCTTCCTTCTATTTCTTTTGCTAAAATACTATGACAGGTTCGATTCGATACATCAATGTTTACTTATACTATTAAAGTTGAAATTTAACAAATATAAGACGAATTTTAACGAAATAACTCTGTGTACTTAACTTTTAATTACGTCTTTGCAGCAAATAACCAGCCAACTATATATTAATTTATAACAATTTTAGATATTATAAAAAAAGAAAGATATTATAACTCAAAAACCTGCCTTCAAAAAAAAAAAAAAACTCAAAAACCACTGTGGGCATATTATTTTTAAACATTTTTTAGTGCTCTATTACTAATAATTTATATTAAGCAATCAGATTAAAATATATTGATACAAAACCCTAGCCTCCATCACAGATTTTTGAAGGGGCTTCCATCGGTTTCTACCGGTGGAAAGCCCCGATTTCTTCTTTTTTTCTACTTTCTTGTTTTGAAATCTTATTTTTCATTCAATAAGTTCCCAATTTATTTGGGTTTTGTTAGTCTCTCCATCTTGTGAGAGTTGGTTTGTTTTGTTTTGGTGTGTTTTGATGTTTTCCATGACCGAGGTTATAGATCGGCATGATTTTCATGGGTTTGATTCAGGTTTGAAGGTTATTATGGGATCGCATCTATGGTCGATTGTTCAGAACATTCAGGTGAAAACCAATCAGATGGGAACAAATGTATATATTCAAATCATCTTCAAATCGCTTAGTTGCCTCTCCAAGAAAGAAGGATTCAACAGCGATATTCTTCAGCGTCTGTCCAATTTTGATTGTGTTTGTAGATGCCGTATGGCTTTTGATTAATGAATTGATTCCTTTTTATCAAAAAAAATACATTCAAAAGTTAAATAATAAATTTTAAAAGCAAGATTCTAGCACAAATATATATGTCTAAAATAAAATTGAAATTCAAACAAAAAAATAATATTAAAATACAAATCAATATAAAATAAATATCAAAAAATCACTGCGCACTAGGTATAAGCAAATTATATACTTATATATAATTATATACTTATATATAATAAGCGTAAGGAAGATAATTTGGTCGTATGGTCCTATGATTCAAAAGCTTATCATCCGTTGGATCGTATATTGAACAAATAAGCACCGTTAGATTAAGACAAAATTAAATTATGTTCTATAAGGAAACTGATATCTACTTGCATGTTTATCATTCTTTTTCTAAATCCAAAACAAATTCTGTCTTTCATGTCTTTTTGGTTTTTTTTAATCCAAAATAAATGTTTCCTACCAATTTTAATTGTAGAATCGTATAAATCGCACCGTCACAAAATTATTTTTATCTAATATATTTTGAAATTAATATGCCCAATTTATGTGAGGAACGAATACTAAACGTTTTTTTAATCCAAAACAAATTCTACTATTTTATTGCATGTTTATGATTCATCTTCTTAATTCAAAATAAATTGTGTTTATCAATTTTAATCTCGAACCATAAAAATTTTTAGAAAAATATTTGAATCACAGTATAATAATTCTAATATAAAATATATTTATAAATATAATCTGATAGGAGTTGGCGACACATATTCTACTTAAAAATTTTTAAAATTTGATAGAAAGAATTTAATACTTTGGCATGATACATATAATTTTAATTTATTATTTAGAAATTTAATTTTTCACACCATTTAAAATATATTTTAAAAATTTATAAATAATTAAAAAGCTCCCGTGTCTTGCACGGGCTATAAGCTAGTAAGCGTAAGGGAGATAATTTGGTCGCATGGTCCTCTGGTCCAAAAGCTTATCATCCGTTGGATCTTATGTTGAACAAATAAGCACCGTTAGATTGGAACAAAATTAAATTCTGTTCTAGAAGGCAACTGATATCTACTTGCATGTTTATAATTCCTTTTCTGAATCCAAAACAAATTTTGTCTTTCACATGTATATGATTTTTTTTAATCCTAAATAAATATTTCCTACCAGTTTTATTCGTAGAATCATATAAATCTCACCGTCACAATTTTTTTATAATATATTTTAAAATTAATAAGCCGGATTTATGTGAGGAACAAATACAAAAACTTTTTCTTAATCCAAAATAGATTCTACCTTCTTATTGCATATTTATGATTCATTTTCTTAATTCAAAACAAATTATGTTTATCAATTTTAATTTAGAACCATATAAATTTTTTGAAAAATATTTAAATCACATTATAATAATTTTAATATAAAATACATTTATTAATATAATCTAATAGGAGTTGGCATAACGTATTCCACTCAAAATATATTAAAATTTGATAGATAGAATTTAATACTTTGGCATGATACATACGAGAAAAGAAATTGCTTGATTAAAATAATTTATTTGAAACCATTAATGGCTGTGATGATGTATTTACCAAAGTTCTAACTTACAAACAAATCATAATTTCGAATTTTATTTTATTGAAAATTTTAATTTATTATTTATAAATTAAATTTTTTCACACCATTTAAAATATATTTAAAAAGTTTATAAATAATTAAAAAGTTCCCGTGCCTTGCACGGGCTATAAGAGCAAGCCCAATGCAATTCCCTATTTTCAACCCCTAAAATATTATATAATAATGGTTACCTAAAATATAGGGGACCAAAAAGTTGTTTTGCTCCAATGGTATTCCCCATATTGATCCCCTATATTTCAAATTCACATATGCAACTGAAATAGAGAGAGAAATTGCAGTGGTAAATGACAGAAAAACAAGAGGATATATGAGTTGGTGATGACATGGAGAATATAGGGGTTTGCTTTTTCATCCCTCGAATAAGGGGTTGAAATTTCTCTCACCTAAAATAAATGAGGGATAGGGAGTTGCGTTGGAGTTGTATTTTTTGTTCTCAATCCTCAAATATTGTCCATGTAGACTAAATATAGGTAAGGAGTGGGTGCATTGGAGTTGCTCTAAGCTAGTATACGAGAATACACAAAAATTATGATCATGGTCGTTTAGAGGGAACGCAACATTTCCAAGAAACATATTACTATTACTTCTACTGGAGTCAGAAACGGGAGAGATCTGCGCTTCATAATATATCTGCAACGAACATGTATGATAATGAAGGAACTCCTAGCCACCCGAATACCTTTTAATAAAATTCTTCCTTTCCTAGGCCTGTGAATTAGAAAGAGATAAGAAGATAATTGACCTCCCGGAGTCCCTTCTCCGACATTATACTTCCAAATTCTTTTGCTACATGCCTTATTTGGTACCTCCTTAATGTAACACGAGCCATGAATAAGTTGATGATTATTGCACTAAAGCCCACTTTAATCCACGGTTAATTATCAATAAGCTCACTTGCTTCGTTTCGATGCATGGAGTAAATTATTGATAAATTTTTGATCTCATTTGCGGCCCTCATTTCAAATTGAGTTGTATCCTAATAAATTTTTCAAAGTTTGGTCGAAATAAATGTGTTTCTTGTTAAATTATACAACATGAACCTAACAGGCATTTGAAGTAAACTTGTACACAAGACAAAATCGAAGTAAAATAATATAAAATCAAGATTTGATAAGAGAAAGTTACAAATTTAGAGGTTAATTTAATTATTTAAAAATCTATTTTAATAAAAAAAACAGATATTATTGATTATTCTAATACAATTTTATTATTACGATAAAATTTATATAATAAAATAACAAATATTATAGTACTCATTGAGGCCAACATGTAGTATTGTTTTATTAATCAATAGCATGAGCAGACAATGCAATAATATACTCCTCACCATCATCATTCATCAGGAACTTACCTTGCTGTCAAATCTGCTAGTACTGTATTTCAACCTCCCTTCTGTATTTCCAGCTTGCTTATCATGCTGTTAAAGGAGTGTCTCCCTTACTTCTATATATTCTTACTGTATATCTAGAATTTGTATATAAATATATATATAATTTTCATATAAAGACAGCCAAGTCTTCCAAACACCTGCAGCAAAGTTTTCGGTTTCCTTCAGCTTTTCCATGTCCAAATCATGGGTTACATGAGAACTAGGAGTAAAATTCTGATACTCACTTCACCTACAATCAGAGTCTATAATTTCTTCTATCCGTATAATATTTGAAGTTAAAGTTTTATCTGATTAATTAATCATACATACCCATCAAACAGGAACAGGACTCTTTTCCAGGGCTTCCTTCCCGGTAATTCCATCTTTTAAAGTGCTGAAGTACACATCATAATCTTTCTCAGGGGGGAGATTCTCTGGATCTACTGTGAATGGCTCACTAAATGGAACCACGCTCTTAACCTGTGATAAGAATAAGGAATAACTCAGTGTAAATCAGTTGCGTCCTTTTGAAGCTTTTACTTTATCTTCTTCAAAAGAGATGTCACTCTATCTTGAAGAGTTAAAAGGTAATAACTAACAAGTCACTCTATTTTGGAAATTGGAGGGCATAAAATACTATACTAATTATGGTTTATATCGTTTAAAATATATCAATTCATTTAGGGAAGAACATATCTTAGCTTCAGTCTATGACTTAAGACTAACTTAAACCACAACTTGCAATTTTAACCTCTCAAATATTAATTTCAATGTTTGAAAGATCCATCCTATGCGTTAAGTAAGTTATGAATATTAATCCTCCAACCTCAAATGTTTTGTCACATGCATTTGAGCTTCCCAAAGCAGCAACACATATTAAAGCAACTTCTTCCCTTGATATCTTTCCCTGAAAAAGAGACGGATGAAAAGTTACATATCATCCATAACACTATTAGCTGCATCATGCCATAGTTTAATTTTTTTTTTTCAATTGAATAGTACGCAGAATATCATCTACTTCATGCATATGATATAAAGATGATGTGCAAATACCGTTATATTGTCCCCTTGTTCAAATATAAGATCAGCCCCTGCCGGTTCCTCAGTTAATGCACAAGGCCTGATAATTGTATATGGAATTCCGCTTTCCCGAATCAAATCCTCCCCCTGTTACAGAACAAATTAAACCTAATAGTGCACTAATACAAATATATATATAAATGACAGCACGGAATGATATTGGCAAAAATTTAAAAATTGGTTTCAATCTGATCAATGCAACCAGTGAGATTAAGTAATCATGATTTTTATTCATATTCAAATAACAGCAAATAGGTTAAAAATAACCTTTAATTTGAAGGTTAGAATAGATCCCAATTCCTTATTCATGCGTACGGCTGGAGGTTGCTTGCTCAGGTCAAGTCCAGGTCTCTCAACTCTAGTAACACCAGCAGAGCCCACGTGTATGAACCTGTTCTGATCAAATAGTCATTTTACACAATGTGAAGTGTGAAAATGTTAAATTTGAATTAGTAATCCTGAATTCCTGATACATCATCAATCATCATGCAGTGATATCAGTTTAACAATAAAACTGAATATTGACCTGGGAGTGATTGGTTCCTTTATATATGCTCGTATAACTGACAGTGGAAGCTGAAATGGACCTTCTACAAACGTGGGGTTAAGCTTTCCATCATATTCGAACTTACTGAACATGAGCTGTACGACGTTTTCATCTTTTATTAATGCACAGAAAAATTAATGAAAAAGTAAAACGGAAGAAAACAATAACATGCCTGCAGAGAAATAATTTGGCTTGGGTCAAAGGGCGGTGCATCTTGTACTGTTCGTGCTCGAAATATAGGTCTCAAAGAAGAAAATGGAACACGTACCTACAAGTCAGAAACAGTAAATAGAGGAATATAATATTATATCGGATTATTTATTATTTCTTCTCATCGATGTTACTTACCCACTGCCATCCTTCTACAGTGTCAAAGCCTGAAGTATATCCGACTGTATCCCAATCACGGCTAGTACGAACAATAAGTTTATAACGCCGCCCATCCCCCTTAATGCGTAATTCAAATCCATCATATGCAGAAACATCTTCGGGTATTGTGAAATTCTGAAAACAAAGACAGGCAAGTTCTTTATGCACTACTAATACACTACACTCTCTCTTGATAATCATATAATATACAAACTAGTCAAAACATAATATTATAGGAAAATACAAGATTTGGTCATGACTTAATAATGGTGCATATATGAATATGCTAATATGGCTTTGTAGGATCTGCAAGACCAATAGTGTTAAATTTTAAAGTACTTATTACCCATGACTTTTTATCAGTACTAGCATTTATTAATGTGAGCATGTTACATAATTCTATAATTTACAACTGCATAATGAATTCAAATGGCATACATACAAGGCAACACCCTGCTCACAAGTTATAGATAGAAATGAAGCAAATTGTTGAGGGAGTAAAATAACTTAACTTTCATGATAGACAACTAATCAGAAACAACTATTCTAAGCTTAAAATGAGCAAAACCCCATGAGAGTCAGTAATCCAGCAGCCCAAGCATATAGAGATATATGATTAGTCGTCTGCAACGCAATTTTTCAGGATCTATGAAAGGATTCTTAAACTTAATTTAGAACTTTCTATTTCCTTTGAAATTTTGATTTTTTTCTTTTAAAGCATTATAATTTTTAGGAAGGGAAATTGAATACTTCAGAAAATATAGTTTCACATTTTTAAGTAACCTTAACACTCTTGACATATCATAGACTAAATATATTATTCTGACTAGATAGATACGCATCAGCATTCACTACATGTCACTTCGGAAGAAAATACACAAGTTACAAACTAACTACAAAAAAATAAAAAAGTAAAAATCAATTCTAATACGGTAAAATTAACATTTCGCATGCCACACCGTATAGATTATTTTCCTCCTGTTATAAAGCGCTAGAGTGAGGAGTGTCCTTTAGGAGGGAAGCAACAGGGACGCAATATAATTGAGGCAGCTAGCTTTATACTTGACTATTTACTTAATGTTGGTAGATATTACCAATATTACTTCACTCAGAATAATATCTACTGTAGTTAAGTAGGACAAAAATAAAATCGCCTAACCTTTGTCCTTATACTAGTAAAGCCTCCATTGTTTGATGTGGAAACTATACCTAAAAGGCATGCACAAGAAATCAAGATTATATGAAAGAACATAAATGTAATTTCCAAGTATCTGAGAAGATCAAACCTGTGAAGATCCCAGTGGGTTTGCCATTTTCACCCCCTGTTGGATCTATACGGAATGTGCTTTCACTAACCCCTCCCATAACAACATCATCTAAAGCACCCCAAGGAAGATCTCTAGATGAATCACCTGCGCAATCATAAAATCTGACGTTCACTGAGAGAAATGATGGGCAGTATCTCCTGAAGTGTTGTTTTTCCACATTATCTATATAGATGCACAGAACCGTAAACAACATTTTATCTACTTTGATTTGATTATACTAGTCAAATTTCAATTTTAATAGCATTTCATCTACTTTAGTTTGATATACAAGTGTTTTTATAGATATGAGCAGTAACAGAATGAAATGAAAGCACTTGGAAATCTCATTCCAAGATACAAAAGTCTGTCCATAAAAAAGAACATGTATTCGGCTTATAAATCTTGGGAGATGATGATATGACTGGACCATGACATGAAGTAGATCGTAAGCCACTTTTAACTGTGCAAAACATACCATCAAATCCAAACACTAGCTTTCCACTTCGTTGTGCTACACTTTCCTTTATAGCATTAATCAGATTTTTCATACCAATGTACTCCACCATTTCAGGAGAATCACCTTTAATCTGCTTTCCATCAAACAAATAAACTCTTTAAAATGATTACATGATGGTGAGGAATAAAAGGATTCGTGTTGGAAACAAGATGCCTAATGGAATGGAATTCTTGCAATGAATCAACTGAAAGCACCTCTGGTTCGAAGAACTTGATCCCCTGTACACAGCCATATATATATAAAAAGTTACTAACATATCAAAGTAGGAGATTCTCATTTATGAACACATATAACTTCATACATTAAAAAAAATCTGAATATTTTAAATTTTGTAGCTTTGGATTAGAAGCATACTTGGTTGTATTTGGCCCGTTCAGGAGTGTCACCTTCCTTTGGGCCAACAATAACTGAAACAGCATTAATAACTTTCTTCACTCCTTTAAAGTACTCCGGGAGTAGTGTGCTAGACTTGGTTATATCTCCAACAATCTGAATATTTTTGTTCACACAAATTCATCAGTATTTAGGAGCATGCAACAGATAAAATACAGAATCTTTGTCAAGAAGGAACGAGGATTATTTTCATCAAGGAGAGTTTAACTGCAGCAGAAAATGCTGGCAGAATTAATAACTATCATAAGGGAATGACAATATAACTTCACACTTACCAACTTTAAACACTAGTTCCAATTAAGACACTATGGATTATATAAAAATTAATCAACTTTTAACACTAGTTCCAATGAAGACACTAGGGACTGTATAATTAATTACGGCTTCCATAAATAATGCTGAAAATAATACCCAGGCAATAAACATACGAGCACTTAAATATATTGCTCTAAAAATAAAAAAAATTGGCTGAATGCATGTATTGGCCCCTGAACTCTTACTTAAAAGTCTATCATGTCCCTAACCTTAGAGAAGGACCAATTATACCTCTGAACTCTTTCTCAAAAGCCTATTATGCCCTTAATCTTAGAGAAGGACCTATTATACCCCTGTAGTCATCCATTCTGTTAAAAGGCCCAGTAAATCCCAGAATTCGATGACTATTCCTAGCTATTTCCTTGACACTAAAGGACAGTTCCCCACTGCTGCCTCCAGTAGATTTGAATAAATAAGATTAAACCAAATACATACATACACATATATATATTATATATAGGCACTTGCTCAAATGAGAACTTTCTTAAAATGAGAACAGTGAGAACTTTTTTAATTTATCAAAATCTCATTTATTTGAAGGGCCCCGCCAGGGGCACCTTCACAAAAAATGTATATCATTAAGGTCTCCACCTAGCTAGCCAAAAAAAATAAAAAATTAAAAATTAAAAAAAATCACTGATGACGTGGCAGTGGACTTTTTTATTTGAATTTTTTTTTGAATTTTTTTTTTGACTAGCTAGGGAGAGACTAGTTTTATATACATTTTTTATATTGGGTTCCCACTAGTTTGATGTTTAGATTAGTCAAAATATGATAAATTAAGGAAGTTCTCACGGTTCTCATTTTAAGGAGTTCTCACTGGAGTAACCCTCTATATATAAACATATATAATATATCAATACATAATTATTATTTTTTTGTTACATTAGAGAAATTATATACAACTTCAAGATATTAAATATTAATTTCACGTTATAATTTATAAAAATTAAGTGAGATGTAATTCTATGTTACCCAGACTCGGGTATGGGTGTCCCGCATGGGTGCGGATCCAAAAGTCTGATACTTAGTTTTAGAATAGTTAGGATCCTTGAATATGGATCCAAATTTAGACAGGTGTGGTGACTCTGTACGTAAGCTTGATGCAAGTTAACTTTATTTAGACTAATTTATTACACATTCATAAATATAGTTTCTGCTACACATAAATCACATACACTTGATTAAGTATGTTAAAGTGTAACATAAAACTGATAGAATAACGTAAAAACAAGTCATTCGTGGACCTTGCTCTTTTTAAGCAAGTTATAACAAGAACTTAATTTTCATTTTGACTGCGATGCTACAAGGTGAAGTGTCTTGATTTTAAAACAAGGATTCAACTCATATCCCATACCCAGACTCATGTCATGTCCGGTGTACATAGGTATAGGAGCAAGTCCGGTGCATGGGTAACTTTTGCGTTGGATACTGTGCAAAGGATCCTCCTTCCAAATTCAGCGTTGGAGGTTTGGAGCAAATGGCAAAAAGTGTTCCGGTCCCGCGAAGCTGGGCTGAGCCCATTTCTGCTGCCTCTACCTTTATATCATATTTTATTCAATCTAAATGCTTTAGTTGATTCAACTGGTTAATAATAAGATTATGATATTATATATAATAGAATGGCACCCATAACAGTTATATTACAGTTACGCATTGGAGCTAATTAGCCAAGTCCCCTAAGTTACCCGGACGCGGGTATGGGTATCGGACACGGGTACAGATCCAAGAGTTAGATTCGTAGTTTTAGGATAATTAGGATTCATGGACATGGATCCAAAATTAGACTTGGGTACGGGGACTTGGCACTTCAGCTCCACGCAAGTAAAACTTTATATAGACTGATTTGTTGTACTATCATAAAAATAGTGCCTACTGCACATAAATCACATACGCTGGAAATCGAAGCATAAAATCAATAGAACAACATAGAAACAAGTCATTCATGGATCTTGATCTCTATAAACAAGTTGAAAAAAGACCTAAGTTTCATTTTGACCTGGGATGTTACAAGGTGAGGTGTCCGGTTGTAATAAGAAGGATCCAACACATATCCCATACCCACACCCATGTCATGTCTGGCGGACACGAGTATAAGCACAAAATGGAGAGTCCGAGTAACATAGCAAGTCCCTGCTTCACTTACATGGCAATTAATAAGACCCAAAAATAAGAGAACTGGGCTCTCCCATTGCCCATGCTCTAAGGACAAATATGGAGAGTCTAGGGAACAGAGATGTAACTAGATTAAAACTCATGAAATTGTTATATATTATTTTATATTAGATCGAAAATAATATTGTTACATAATCTTAATAAATACTATTATATATAAATTTCAATAGGAATGATTCATCTTAACACATGTTTATATAAAAATATCAAATAATATAAAGAAGGATTTGAATATTATAAATATTATAGAATATAAAAGCATGGTGGGCCTTATTCAAGAGTATAGGGACGTGACAGGTCGTCTTTGAAGATGACGTGCAGGTTATTAAGAAAAAGTTCGGAGGCAATGATAATGCATTCGGCCAAGAATATTAGCACTTCTGCCACCACTGTTGATGCATGTATATATGTGACACATTAGGGCAAATCTAAAGCATTACGGTCATCAGTTCTAGTAGCAAATTGTTAGAATATAGTGATTAATATTATGATCTAGATAAAAGCCTTTCCCTAACGCCTTGAGGTTTTAGAAGAACTTAACACAGACACAAAAGCTATATGTTGTGTTCTCGATTAAGCAGAAATTTATGACACATTCTCATTTCTTATGCTCTGCAGTTATAAATTAGTCAGTGATTTCTTTGTATATTTTAAGTCTCGCAGCAATGTTATTACTACAATTATTCCTAATTCCATATTTCTGCCTCTATTCTGTGTAATATATTAGCAGCCCCAGGTAGTTAATATCCTTTAACATATGTATTGTAGGACAAGAGAACTTTCTAAAGTAATTGTCATAAGAACTTGTACAATGCGAAGCAATTGCATGTGTAGCAAATCTAGTTATATAACCTGATTAACTAAAATGATCCGTAGAAAAATAAAGGTCACAATAGCATCTTACAGATCTATTTCTCAAGATAAGTCTGGACGTGTATCTTCAGAACATAGAGACAACACTATATCTGTACTTGACTAGATATATAGTGGTTCCACGTTAAGTGAAAAATATAAACTAAGAAAAACATTTTGAGTTGTAGTGCATTAGAACCAAGAAAGGTGCTCACCATGTCAACATCTGGACCAAGCATTCTCTTGGCCTTCTCTTCATTTCTGACCTGAAAGAATCATTATATGATATCGTAAATAATATTCAAATATGACTACACGAAGCCGGTGAAATAACTTAAAAGATTTGTTCAGTATTTATTAACACACATCTCCATCGGAAGCTAAGTCCGAATATCAAATACACGGTACAACAAAATAATGCATAGCAACAGAAGACTTTTAGTAGCAGATAGATAACAAGTAGGAGCACTTACCAAAACTCTAACTGGCAATCCTTTTTTCCTCAAAACGTCCACAACTCTTCTGCCAACACCACCAGTTGCTCCAGCCACTAGGACGATTCCAGAAGTATCCATTGGCTTAACAGGTTCACTTGGTGCTGGTCCAGTCAATTTTTCAACTAGAAAATCAAAGAACTTCAAATTTTTTCAAGAAAATTTGTGAACATGTCAGTAGAAGCAACAAATTCACCCCTTCCTACAGTATCCCAAATTTTAAATATAAAACAATTTAAGAAAAATGATAATGGGTCGCGCTCAAGAGAGAACCACTCCTTAAAATAGAACCATAGAACCACTAGGGTTCTGCTGCAGAACCTTAAATTTTAAATAGATTTTTAGGATCTAAATCTAAAATACATGTTTTTTTAATGTTTTTTCATCGTTGTGTGTGTTCAAAAATAATTTAAAAATATAATCCATAGATATTGACATTTTTTTTGTGAAGTTCTGCTGCAGAACCCCAACTAATACTTAAGTTCTGCTGCGGAAACCTTACTTAATAAGGTAAGGGTTCTATGGTTCTCTCTCTAATGGTTCTCTCTGGAACATGACCCAAATGATAATAACTATGCAAAATAATAAATAAATAATTAAGGTTTGCTTAAACAAGATTGGCATTTACCAACCTTAGCAGGGGATGGAGGCCCATTAAAAAAGTATAGTGTTTTTACAAATCTGCCAAAATCCCAACCTTTCTTGTCAGCTTCGGCAGAAATGATCCCCTTATATGATCTCAAAGTGAGACAGGAAGAGCTTTGCCGGAGTATTGGGGATTGGAAATTGTTCTTCTGTTGAAGAAATGGGTTAGCAAGTGAAGAACACTGAACCTGAGGACCTGAAGCAGTTCTACAATTGTATCTTCTGTTGGCAGAAAATGACCCTCCCTGAAATAGCAGTCATATTGATTTAAGAAGGGAAAATAGTCTTCTTAATATGTCCAACAATACTGCTTATTTGGAAAACAAGTGTTGGACTACATCAGTAATAAATAGGAAACTAATAAAGACATCAAAGTATTACTTAAAACTTAAAAGAATGTGGCAAATGAAACACTCTCTCATTCAAGAGACCCCTTTTTTTGGTTTATTAAGCTGGATCACAAAAAGCCCCTCTCTTGGGGAATATATCCTCAGTGTGCATATTAAACTTTTCGGATAACATTAGAGATTAAAAGGCACTTAGCTCAATATCAAACATTTTCTATCTTTAACAAAATCAAACATTGATAATATATTTTGAGCTGTTTGTCTAATTTTTCTAAGCAGGTACTTTAAACAAACATTGTACTAGTTGTTAGCAATGGAAGGGGGGGAGGAGAAAGAAATGAAAATTAAACTAATTTTCTGTGTACATTTATGCATAATATGATAATATTCATTCTTCCTCCATTCCATTCCACAACTAAACTCTCATATCTTCCATCACAAATAGGCGCCTTATTGTATCCTAATTGTCCATTCCATTCCACATTCAAACCAAAAGCTCATACAATAATATCCCTACAGTATCCAAATTTTCTTCGATTCTATTTCTACCTCTATTTAATTCAACCACTAGCAACACATGATATCTACATTAAAATTGCTTTACCTATTGTTAGGGAAAGGCTGGTAAAAGTCTTTCCCTGACATCTCAAGGTTTCAGGAGAACTCAGACACTTGGTATCGTATCAGAGCTCAAGCGGTCAGCTCACTTAACACCTATCATAGGTGAAAACGACATAAAGCTAAAATGCATTATTAAGATCAGTAAGGCAGTGCTTCAAACACTTATCACCGTTCACCGATACTTAACATGGTATCGAAACTCAGGCAGCGAGTCACTTGACACCTATCGTAGGTGTCAACTACAGAAAGATCAAATGCATAATTGAGCTCAGTAAGGCAATGTTTCAAACACTTACCAGTTACCACCCATATAAGTAGAAACTTTAGGAACACTCATATCAGTTAAACAGCACAACTAACAGTAACAGCACAATCATAAATTAAAACACAAGTTTCGCACACAAAACATGTAGAACTATAGAAGGGTATAAAGGGTAAAAGGGTTTAATACCTGAAAGTTGAGAATTGTAGCGGAAGAAGAAGTGATAGCAGCAAAACAGCAACCATCCATTTTCTTAAGCTAAAAAGACTGTATTTTTATATGTAAATGCATAAAAACAGTGAAGAAACTGATGGGCTATTAGTAAATACAATTGGTACAAACAAGTGAATAAGTGATGATATATGAAACATAAGCACACTTGTGTTTCTGTGGTGGAGAATTATAAACCACATATAAGTGGCAAGTTCTGGAAGAGACACGCCCGCAAAATATCAACTAAATAGTTACCTGGAGACTAATTCATTGCTTTCTTTGTTGCTAAAAACCTGTTCGAAGCCAAAATTTTGGTAAACAATTGCTAAAGATTACTGTTTTTTAGTTAGATTATCAAATCATTTCATTTTTACTGAAATTTTCAAAAATATATTTTAAGATTAAAAATTTATATCTAAAAGTAAATTTTATAAATTAAACGAAAATTTAAGATCTAGTTTTTAATTTAAAATAAGAACTAAAATTTGTGGTGGTACCAATTATAATTATCATTTTCTTGTGAGAAATTTTAAATATTAAATTTTGTTGTCAAAATTTTTCTCATATTACATGAAGTATTAGTACGAGTGAAAGCAATCATGCATTTTCAATCCAGTTTAAAAAAATTGAGAACTTTTTTTAAGTAATTAATAGTTTTTCAAAAAACTATATTATAATTAATACCAGCACATCTGATTTTATTTCTTACTTTAAATTGAAAATTAGTTCTTACCTTATATTATAATTAATATTACTCTTTTCTTATACCTAGACAATAATGATAAGAAAATACTAGATATTCTAAATGTATTTTCAATTTTTTTTTGTGGAGGAAAAAATTTGAGAACAAACTTTGGAAACTTAATATGACTCACATTTATATTGTGAATATTTTGTAATAAAATCTAATACTCCTTTGGTTTCAAAATACGTGTGTATTTCAGGAAAAAAAAATTGTTTCAAAATATCTGTTGATCTCAATTTTAAATGTAAATTTATATTTCTAGAAACTCTCTTTCAAATATTTTAATTTATATTTTCAAGATCCCATATGCCACGTATTATATTTTGTTAATGAATTAATACAATTCTTTTTTTAAAATTAAAATTCACTAACTACGTGATTTTTTGAAAACAAAGATGTAATTTGAAACCGAAGGAGTATAATCTTTCTTGTTTACGTGTTCCCGGCATTTTTTGTAGGTATAATTTTTAATTGTTTACGATGATTTGATATTTTTTCTTTTTTGAAAAATTTGATATATTTTTATTGATAGTAATCATCGTAAACACTGAGATTTATCGTTATAAAAAAAACAGAGTATTACTATCGGTGGAAGCTAGGGTTTGCCACATGTCTCCGCTGAGAGTATTGACGGAGAAAATCGGAAGTACTTGCCATGGTTTCTACCAGATCAATGTCCGGAACAACTAAGAAACCAGATGCTAAAAAAATTGTCAAGTCGGGAACAACTAAAAAAGTGGCTGATAAGGGATGCACAACAGCTGTCTGGTCAGTGATTGACGATGCTTATTGCTTTTTCATGAAGGATTGTAAGGCAAAATATTATGAGAAGAATGCAAAATATTATGAAAAGCATCCACGAGGCCGAATAATACCTGAGGAGCTCCGAGATGTTATCATGCAGAAATGGAGGGATATGAGTGATGGGGACAAAGCTCCGTATGTTGAATGTGCTGAGGAATTGAGGGCTCAAGGACTTAACTATCTGACTGCTGTGAATGACGAACAGGAAGTCTATTACAAAGCAAAGTTCAAAACAACTAAAAATATTGCCAAATCCGGAACAGCTAAAAAAGTGGCTGATAAGGGATGCATAGCAACTATTTGGTCAGTGATTGACGATGCTTATTGCTTTTTTATGAAGGACTCTGAGGCAAAATATTATGAGAAGCATTCACGACGCCGAATAATGGTAAGTATCTCCGAGAAGCTATAATGCAGGAATGGATGGATATGAGTGATGTGGACAAAGCTCCGTATGTTGAACGTGCTGAGGAATTGAGGGCTCATGGACTTACCTATCTGGATTAAGAGGATTTTTATGGGATTAGAAGACTTTTCTACCAAGACTGATATGATTGTGGAAATATTTTAAAATTGGTGTGTTTTGTTTGTACTCATCTTGGATAAAATTTTAAGAACACATGTAATTTGATGAATTTCAAGTATGTGCTTTTTGGGATGTAGTATCACTTTTATGGATGGTTCAATATTTGTACTTTTATGGATGGGATGTAATCCTTTTCTTTGGCTAGGTAATGTTCGTCCTTACTGGTTTGCTAATCTTCTTAGGCAATATTTCTGATGACCCTGATGATGAAACATTGAAATTGATGGAAATTGCGAGTCGGTGACATTTCGGGCATTTCGAATGAGAATTGACATGTCGTGAATGCTTGGATTAGTCCTCAAGGTTTTGATCACGCGTCATCTCATTTTATTCTTTATTTATACTACAACTCTAGAAGTCATATCACAACACCGTCAATTTGTGAAAGAATGCTCAATGAGATCTCTATCACATTATGACATGAAAGAAATGTGAAGACCCCAGCACAGGGATATTTTTCTTTACCTAGTGAATACTTGTGAAAGTTTATTGCTTCAAGTTCCAGGAGGTTTGTTTACGATATGATTTTGAACAAGGTTTTTTTAATTATTGACCGGTATATGTTCTACTTGTCCTCACATTGCTTGTTCATTCAATAATCTTGATTCTCGATGCTGATCATGGTTGGACTTGATGTTTCCCTCATTTATATTACTTGAGTTGAAAGATTTTAGAAGATAAATGCCCAGAATTTTTTGCTTATGTATAAATGAAATCTCATTCTGTTAGGTTGGATCAGGTACGGAGTAGTTGATTAGGAGTTAGGACAGAAGTCTAATACTTATCAGAGCATGCTGTGTCTCAGTGTACAGTAAGCCTATATAGTGAAGACTCTGTACCAGGTTTTAGTATGAAATTCCAAAAATTGAAAAAAAAAACGTAAAGAAATAAGAGTGACAGAGCGAATACAATAGAAAGCACGTAATAATCACTCAGAAATATTATAGGAACGAAAATAATGAGACAAACAAATAGAGAGATACAAGCAAACACGAAATCATGAACTATTCCAAAACCATGGAAATAAGTTTTGACAATAGAAAAAGTGATAAATCTGTTCGTAGATATATCTTAAGGACTAGAGGTTGATGGCGGTGGTGTGAAGAATGGAATGGAGGGCATAGTTGTAGGAATATTGATAGTTGGAAAGGAAGGCATCGTGGTGGGAATGGTTGGGAGTGATGCGGGCAAAGGGGGCAATGTCACCTTGGGGATTGTTGTAGGCATAGATGGTAGAGACGGTATCGTTGGAAGAGAGGTAGCTGGCATTGGTGGAAGTGCGGCTGCTTTGGGAAGGCTGGGCATCGCAGGCATTGGAGGCAATGCGAACCTAGGCAGAGTCGGCATGGTTGGCAGTGTTGGAATAGTCGGTATAGTTGGCAGTGTTGGAATAGTCGGCACTGTTGGCTGTGAAGATTGCAGCAAGTGGCGCGCTGCAAAGCTCACTTCCATGCTTGAAATTGATAGTGCTAAGACGAAAACTATGAAAACATTGTGGTTCATAGGAGCCATTGTTGATTTGATGAGCAGATGTAATGATCAAACTCTCTTTAAACTGATTACTTCAAATGATGCGTTTTAATTTGAAAGTGTAACACAAGATCAATGGATATTTATAAGAGCCAAACAGTATCTATGAGTTTGATAAAATGCTGGTGTATAAGTAATTGTTAGTTCAGCTTCTCAGCTAACAATTTCTAATATTAAGAAGTTATGGTTAGTTCAGCGGAGAAACACCTCAGAGGTGTTTCATAACTTTCTATTAATTTAAGACGTGTTATTTCATTTAGCAAAAATAAGCATGTTCTTTCCATTTTCAGTGTAAATGAAAAAAGTGCAATCAAATTTAGTATAGAAGCTAGGTTACCTAAACTACCATTTTCTTACTAACCAGAACCACATATCTTGTCATTAGCACTACTAATGTACAAGCAGACGGACAATCAAATATGCCAAGGTAGCTTAAGCTAACATTGACCATCTCCATTCTTTCAGGCCTCAGGCACCTTGTTTCTAGCATCGCATTTAATTCTTCACTTGGTCACAAGTTTTCCACCTTAATTTAATTTTTGAGTAGTGCTAGGTGCACAAAATTGTGTGTAAAAAATTTGTACATAATGACATTGATAATTGATGTGAATTGTTTTAATTAAGATGGTTAATGTAAATGCAGGGGTTCATTCCAATTAAAACCCAACACATGTCGTTATGTTGTACACAAATATATACACCAAGCATTTTCCTTAACTTTTTTAAGATTAAATAGGTCAAACTCATACTATAAATTATCTAATGATCGAAAAAATTACAAGATTTAAATTAGTACTCCCTCCGTCCCATTTTAACCGCTTTTGACTTTTTTACACGTATTTTAAGACGTTAAAAAAGTCATATCTAAATATAGTTATTCTTTATAAAATTTATATCAAATTAAAGTTTAGAATCTTAACTTTTATTTGATATAAGAATTGAACTTTTTTATTGAGTGTAGCTATTATTTTTTTACGCCTCAATATACGCGTTAAAAAGTCAAACATCAGTTAAAATGGGACAGAAGGAGTAGAAAGTACATGATATAGTTTTCGGATTTTGTAAATTTTGAAATACGTGGACAACTTCTTACTTGGAGCATCTCCAAGAATATTTGTAAAATTGTTAGCTTTAATCATTTGATTTCCTCGTGATGTAAATTTTTTGCTAACAGTGAAGACATGTGCTCCAAGGTAGAGCCGGCCAAACGGGCGGGCCGTGCCGGTTCGGGCCGGTTCAAACGGGTTTGGAACCGTCACCGATGGAACCGTAACCGGCACGGTAAGAATGGCGGTCCGGTCCGGTCCGGGCCGGGCTGGTGGAGAAGTGACCGGAACCGTGTTATACGGTTTGGCGGGTTTGGCGGGTTATACGGTTCACGGTTCACGGTTCGAATGGTTCGCGGTTCGAACGCGGTCTCCGACAGATTCTGCAGGCGCCAGACACTCAGGCAGTGGACCAGTGGATGGTACAACATGTGAACACGTGAAGAACTGATGAGTGAATGTTTTTGTTTTGTAGTGAATGTTTTGGCTTTTAGTATAAGTGCAGACATACTTGTTCAATTTATTTCTGTTCAATTTATTTTTGTTAAATGTTATTGTTTCGTTTAATTAATAATAAATTATAAACTAATAAATAAGTGGTAAAAAGAGGGCGGTACCTCTTGTAAATTTTATAAATTAGAAAAAAGTTTTACAAATAATGTGAGAGGACTCCTCTCTAAAAAAATTAACGGAACAAACCGCTTGTACAAACTAAATAAAAAAATACATAACGAAAGAAATTTTTTATTTATTCTTGTTCATTTGCCGAATTGCCGCCTTCGGACGACGAAGTATCCATCAACATCCAAGGATCTTCTTCACCGTCCGAGTCATCTTCTTGAAGTCCTTGTTGTCTTTTAGCAGCTTGGTCCCAATCTTTTTTACAAACGCAAATCTTTACCGCATCTGGCGCGAGACTTGATCTTTTCTCATCCAAAACTCTTCTACCTGCACTAAAAGCCGACTCCGATGCAATTGTAGAGGCAGGGACTACTAATACGTCCCTTGCAATTTTAGCTAAAACTGGAAATTGTATCTCATGACTTCTCCACCATGTTAATATTTCAAAATCTTCGTCTAATTCATAGTTATAAGAAAAAAATTCTCTAAGCATAGTAGTAGAAGCCGAAGCTACAGGAGCAGACGTAGTAGAAATTCTAACCTTTTGTTTTTTAGTTATTATTCCTAACATTTTACTATTAAATTATAAAAAATGTTAGGACCCCCACTGCCACCTAAATTACAAAAAATGAACATTAATTAGAAACTTAATAAAATTAAATATAAAACTAACGATTATTACAATTTTAATATAATGAAAAAATGAAATCAAATTAAACTAACAGTTTTCAAATTTCAAAAAGTAACAGTTTATAAATTTCAAAAACTAACAGTTTATTCAAAATCGTGTAAAAACTAATATATAATTAAAATGAAATCAAATTAAAGTATAATTTAAATTTGAAAACTAAAATAAATTAAAACAAAATCGAATTAAAATCAAAAAAATCGAACATACCTTCGCCGCCGTCATTGCCGGTTGCCTGACCGGGTGCGAGTGGAGGTCGTCGGGGCGGCGCCATGATCGGACTTTGAGTGGAATCTTGAGAGGATATTGTACCTCGACCTTCCATAATTAACAACAGAAAATATTAACTGAAAATATTAAAACCACGCCGGAAAAGCTTGAATTGAGGCCGGAAAAACTTGAGCAGCTTGCTTGAATTCAGACTTGAAGTAAGAGTATTTATAAGCTTGAGAGAGTGGAATTTAGAATGAGATGGAGTAACTCGAGTAAGACAGAGACAGTGAGGTGACTGAGCTGGGAGCCTGGGACGGTATTTATAAGGAAGCCTCCAACGGCTCCTTCGGTGTCTCCAACGGCATTGTAGCCGTTTGTTTGCCCGTGCCAGTAAGCTCAGAGGCAGCAGAGGACTCCACAGCAGCCTTGTTGCAGAGTTGCAGGTGAACGTTGGATACACAGGCACAACGGCTCGTTTTTTCCCGGTTAAACGGGCTTCACGGGCTCCAACGGTTCCTACGGTTCCTACGGTTCCAGCGGTTCCTACGGTTCCTACGGTTCCTACGGTTCGCGGGCTCAGCGGTTCAACACGGTTCCAGCGGTTTAAACGGGTCGCGGGTTTAGCGGTTCGAGGCGGTTCATCGGTTTCAGCGGTTTCAGCGGTCCAGGCGGTTTCTGACGGTTTTAACGGGCCGGTTCCTGGCGGTTTCGAATCTAACAAACGAGAACCGTAACCGGCACGCAGGTAATTACGGTTTGTGCCGGTTCGTGCCGGTTCGTACCCGGCACGTTAAAATACGGGTTACGTAACGGTTCGGGCCGGTTCGTGCCGAGCCAAACCGCCCGTTTGGCCGGCTCTACTCCAAGGGGGCTATGTATAATTGTGATTAGGTAAAATTATACATAAAAGGTATATTGATTCAACAAATATAACTCATCAAATATGATTTTCTATATATTTTTGCTAATGGGTGAATGGTTGGAGTGTTTCAAATTTTACATATTTTATAAACATGTCAACTAGATGACACATAGATGTCAAATGGATAATATAGCTAACAGGTTTCTACCTTGAAGATGCTCTTATAAGTCAGAATATGAGAAATTGAAAATTTTATGCTGTGTTTGACTGGACTTCTTTTTTAACCTTACAAGTGCATTATATTGAAAACAAAAGATCATAAGCAAGAGCCTCCGACAAACACGTGGTCAAGCCGGATAGGCAAAAAAGCAAGAAGCTGTTTTCGTTCGATCGACGGAATCCATCGTACTTTCACTGCTGCGGGCCGGCTTCATAAAGGTGCTAAAACACTGTGATCATTCATTCTACGGGAATTAACTAAACAAGAGATTGTAGCGACTTCATGTGCTACATTGTTAGCATTTTTCCGAATAAACACAAAAGTTCCATGCAAAGTGCCAAGAATTTGTTTACTGCTCTCAATGTCCTCACCAACTTCTAATAAGTTCAAACCAGTACTTGAAGCATCTAAGTTAATTTTGAACGTACCAGCTGCAGGAGGTTGCCACTTAACGGCTGGTTTCAGGATTAATATTTGTTCCACTAGCTTTCGAGACTACTGGATTTAGTTACTTGACGTTTTCTCGCTTCAATCCATTCTGAATACAGCAGAAAACTAATATCAATTAATCCATAGCAAACGCAGGTGTGACCATCTTATCATCCCAAACCTTCTTATTTCGCCAATACCAAATACCCCATAGGACAACACATATTTTCATCAGCTCCTCAGCAGTTGCAGTATTAAGCTTGTGCAGTAACCATTCCGGGGCAAATTCTACCATGCTCCAGTCATATGTTAACCTTACATGGTTCCAACAATCAACAGCGAAGTTACAATCATAAAAGAGATCTGTCATGACTCATGTGCTCAATATCTCTTACACACATAGGACATGTGATAGGGATTCTGATTCCTTTTGAGCTCAACCGATTACGTACTGGAATAGCATTTTGACAAAAACGCCAGATAAACACTTTGATTCTATGAGGTAACTTTAAATGCCAAACTCGTTGCCAGCCTGTACATTGAGGTCTAGTATTAGTGCCGAAATTAGATTCATACCAGAATTGGTAGGCTGTTTTAGCAGTGTTCAGCTTCAGGATCAGAATTATAGTTTTTTGTCCCGTTTGTGTAAAGAATTTATTGTTTAATCTCCGATTTATAAACCCAAAATTTGAGAAGTTCAACACTTAATTTATTTTAGTGACTTATTTTATTTTTTAAAATTTATTTTAGTGACTCGTTTTATTTTAAAATTTTGACTTTATAAAAAAATATATAAGATAATTTATAATATTTTGTTAATTTATTAATAATATTTATACGTCATACGTCATAGGTATCAACTTTGTCCAAACACATGAATAACTTATCACAACAATAAGCGCTTCTTTCAGATTAAGCCAATCGGCCAACGATTGTATGTATGTTGTATTAGTATAATCTGTATTCTCCTTGTAATCTGTATAAAGGTAACTGATTATTAACTAACTTTTACTTGACTTTTATAATAGATGGTTTTGTTATAAGAAGTATCACACTGTGTCCCCTTGTGCATATGCAACTAGTTAGGCCATTATCCCCCTCAAGTTAGGATCTGATAAATCAAGAAGACCCAACTTGGAAGTGAGATGATGCAATTATGAATAGACAATAGTTTTGGTGAAAATATCTGCTAGCTGGTTGTATGTAGGAAGAAATAACAACTGAATCAACCTTTCAAGAACCTTGTCCATGGTGAAGTGGCAATCAACTTCTATGTGCTTTGATTTATATCAACTTGCCCACCCATCTCGCCGAAAAGTCTCAAGTAGCACATAGGTCTCCACGGCGACTCAATTAAAACACTAAACAGCTATATAATATCCCGCCGTTATCTTTTAAAGAAAATTTAACGAAAGTGGTGATGTGTCAGTAGTGCGTACGGGAAAAAGAAGTGACCTGGCACTATTGAATCTAACAGCTAATATGACCAAGTCCTTGTATATATACACGTATATACACACCCTCTAGGTTAGGGTTCATCAGCCAAACTCCCCCAAATCTTTGTATCTAGAGCAAATCTATCCAATTCCTTCTGCCGCTAATATGAGCAGCCACCAAAACCCGAAACCCCATGTCGAACTCATCGTCTGTTATGCCAACCACGTCGAGCCCATTCAACCAGTAATACACCCAACCCATTCAAATACAAGCAAAAATACTACAAAAGTTAATACTGTTCGTAAAACCTTAATATTGACCTCGTTCGATCGAAGTGGAGAGATGAAAAGAGCTTCGATGACGCCTTTCCCAATCGCAAGCAACGCAGTCGCGGTTCGTTTTCCCCAATTCTAAAGGCCTCGACGATCTTCAGTTTCCATGTGTTTGTAGTCATGTTTGTATACACGACTGTGTATGTATTTGTATACACAGTTGTGTTATAATTTCAATTACTTCCTTTTTTAATATCAATACTTTATGTGATTGATCAAAAAAAAAAAAAAATCAATACTTTATGTTTTATATTGTTTTTATGTTTATTTTGTTTTTTTCTGGCAGTGTTTTTACATGTCAGTGCCACATGGATTGTCAACTGTACAAATATAGATGTTATTGACAGAGAAGCTTCAAATTTAACGGCTTCTGTTAAAATTTTTTAAGAAAGATAACGGCAGAATATTATATAGCTGTTTAGTGTTTTAATTGAGTCGCCGTGGAGACCTATGTGCTACTTGAGACTTTTCTGCGAGATGAGTGGGCAAGTTGATATAAAACCCCAATGAAGAGTGACTGATGTTAGCTTATCAACATTTAATTTTGTTAACAATCTAACAACCCAAGTGACCTCTGATACTAGATGGTTACCAGTTTGTTCATTGTTAGTATAATGATCAACTACTGAAGAATGAAACTGAGTAGCTGTTGCAATCTGCCTGTTCTGAGATTTGAACTGAAAACCAGGAGGGTAAGATTTAAAATACCTCTCCATAATGTGGCCTGAAATATTGCAATGAGTACAGAAAAATATTCAGTTTAAACCTATTTATAGAGATATTTGCTACTGTTGCCTATTAGTAGAACCAGTTCTGTTATCGCCATTGAAAATTCCAGAAAATTGCCTATAATAGTCATTGTTACCATATCCTTGATTTGATTTAGAAATTTCTTTTTGTCTGAGTAAAAAGCCATGCCATCAGTTGGATTAGGCCAAATGAGAAAATCTTCTTGTGTATTTCTTCTTGAGCAAAGAGTCTGTAGTCTTGTGCCACATTAGGTGGAGGCTGCATTTTTAATATATAGGCTCATTAAAATTCATCATAAATTGTAGTCAACTTTGTTTCTGTTGTCTTTATTATAATCTTTGAGCCAAATTACAAGTGCAATGGGTGCAAGGACGATAAGGCAGTTGATTAGCATCATTTATACCATCCTGGACAGTTTAGGTTTTAGTGAAAAACTCATAAATGAAATCATGTTCCTGATTGATATCAAGTAATTGTTGTTCAAGAGAATTTTTTTGTGCCAATGAGGCATAACCATATCTTTTCTCAGGATCATCCCAAATTTTTTAGCAAAAGTCATGAACAACACACTTTTAGCTATTGTTTCATCCAAACTGAAAATTAGCCGAGATCTTATCAAATCACTGCATCTCTTCCAAAATTTATATTCTTGTAAATTTAGAGCATGCATAACAATCCTACCATTAACAAATCCTAATTTATTTTTAGGCTTAATGACCTTTTAGCCCTCGAAGTTTAAAAACGTACATTTCGACCCTCATAGTATCTTTGTCGTACCTTTTAGCTCTTTTTAAAAATACCGGTATAAATCGGGGGATAAACTTGACAATTCATATTCGGAGTAAAGTTTGGGCGTACCTTTTAACCCTTAAAGTATACATATCATTCCTTTTAAACCCTAAAGAATACATTAAAATACATTAGATGTTACTTTTAACCCTTAATGTTTAATGCCCTTTTAACCCTCACGTGTGAAGTGTCAACTTTGTCCATCCCGTTATATACCGATATACGCCATAAGGGCTAAAAGGTACGACAAAGATACTTTCAGGGTCGAAAGGAACGTTTTTAAACTTCGAGACCGCATCCGAACTTCCACCCAAACTTCAAGAACTAAAAAGTCATTAAACCTTGTTTTTATAAGAAAGTGTCAAGATCACCAAACGTTTTAAATCCTACACCAGTAAACTTAGTACCAGCGTTGCTCATGTGAAATGTCAGACATAATATGACTTTTCAAATGTCAAACAGTATTTAAAAAGTTTGCCGACCCCAATCAGGAAAAAATTGCCCACCGTTCTTATTCTATGAATTGAAGGTATGATAACTTATATATATCGTAGAAACAATGGAATAAAATCAAGGCAGGGACAAGGGTGAGAGCCCACATGGATCAAAAGTTCATATCTTTCTCCTATCTTATCGGCAGGAAGAAGTGAACATAATATTGATTTCGTATGGTTGGTCATTTTTTCTTTGTGTAAGATAAATTAGGGTAATTAAAATGTTGAGCGGTGTTAATCCAGATCCCACAATGAAAAGATAAATAAAATTTGTCTTGAAGATAAGCAGCTCCATTTGTACGGGACCTTTTGATAGGAACCCGAAAACAAATTCGTGCGGGTTTGGTCACGACCCAAAACGAACAATATCATACTACTGCAAAGTTAACGGGTCTTGGGTGGACTCCAGCTGTATGGTGTGGGAAGGCTTTTTAAAACCACGATAAAAGTCTTGGACGAATTGTATCGAAAGTCTTTTCGATTAAGTTGGTCAGACGGCGTGTCCCGGTTTTTAGATTGAGGGGAGAGATTGTTGACTGAATGTCAATCCAAGGCCCACGTCGAAAAGTTTGAGAGTAAATTGCAAAGTGATGACTGAACTTTACTCGTAATTTGCATTTTGTGGCCGAAATTTCAAATTTCCAGTATGGTGGTCAAATATTAGTTTAACTTTTAAAAAGGTAGCCTTGAGCCACCGTTTTGTAATATAAAAATAATGTCCGGCCACTATATTGCAAATTTAAAATTTTGGCCATCAAAATGCAAAAGCGGGTAAAGTTCAACCACAACTATGTAATTTACTCAAAGTTTGAATATAAACAGTCGAACAACTCCATTAGTATGAGATCTTTTGAAAGGTGTCCGAAAACAAATTCAATTCGCATTTGACCACTTATCATGCTAATACGGAGCTACATGGTGTTTAGCGCCAACCTAAATCATGAAGTATTTTATCATGTGCATCATCAGTTTAAAAGCTAAAATATATATGTAGAGCCCATGGACGAGCTGCATTAATTTTAGTTAAAGTTATAGTAGACTTTAAATTGATCAACGTCTATTGTTCTTTACGTATGGACGGTAGTTAGAAGATGTCATGCACTTTCGGTAGCATATTGATCGGATGGCTAGCACTGCTTACAAATGTCGGAAGTTTGACAAGTGAGCAGAAAACATTTGTGAATTATACGGGGGCCGGTGTAGACATCCTCCCTAACAGCCCTGAAGTTCAAAAGGCTAGGTCCTTTTCATCCGACAGATCTGCATGTTTAGTGAAGATAAAGTCAGACAGGATTCCGGAGGAGTTCATGTGTGTATGGGCTTTATAGCTTCCTTTTTTTATCTAGATAGAAGATCTTGAATGGTAAAAAAAAAATTGTATACAGAAATATTATACTCCTTTCGACCCGCCAGATTGTTTACGTACATTGTTTGCACGTATTTTAAAGTTATCGTAAAATATAGTTGTATAACATATTTTTAATTTATTTTTTTTAATAAAAGTTTAAATTTCAAACTCTTTTTCAGGATTTAAAAAATATATATATATAATGTAGGTATACTTTATATGAGCGTTAAAATGCGTGTCACTAAGTATAGTAAAAAACCTGGGACCGAGGGGGTAGTTTTTAATAAAATTAGAATTAGCCGAAACCCGAAATCTATCACATAACTAAAAATGATTTTTTTTTTTTTAAACCAACTAAAAATGATATACTTATATTCAAGGAAAACGAGAGTCTTGCAGAGTTGCAGTTTGCAGTGAATATAAGTATGTATAGAAAGTGAGTAGACGGCCATTAATGTCGACCACCCGTCCACCCCACGTACATTGTCTGCAATCTTCGAAATCAGAAGTTCCAATCAAATGTGTACGCCATATCTTTGTTTGGGAAGGAGTAAAGTAACTTCATAAGAGTCGTGTGACATTAGTAATGTCGTAATTCCATAGGAATATCATTAAAGCTCTTGGATGAGAAAGAAGATACTTGACGCATATTGTTAAGGGTTTTTATTATATAATTATTTTAAATTATAATATTAATTATATATTTTTATTTAAAAAATAAAATTTTAAAAATAATAATTTTAACTATACGTAAATTTGAAATACAACATACAAGTAAAATTAAAACGAAGTCAAAACGTAAACAAGTTGTTAGAGGTGGGTGACAGACAAACATAATAATGATGCTGGGCAGCCGGCACTGCCGTATTCTCATCTTTTAATTATAGGGCTTTTCTCATAAATATCTAAATCTAAATGAATTTTTTAAAAAAATTATCATTTTTTTAAAACAAATTACAAAAATACTATCTTTCAAAAAAAAATTGCAAAAATACGGTGGTTGCATATGCAACCTTATATGCAACTGTAGCAACCATATATGCAACCACAAATACAACTTTGAAACAATCAGTTGAAAATTACATTTAGTTGCATAATAAATTGCAAGCGGTTGCAAATGACGAAAAATGAGAGCTCATGCGGGGCCAGTATTAATAATACAAAAGCAACTTGAAATTCAACTAAAATCAATCACAAAATCAACTAAAAGCAACCAGAACCTTAGTACCTTCAGTCCATCACTTTCTTCCGATCCCTTTCGCTTGTATACACCACAACCTTCCGTTTCGGATCCAAACAGTAGCAAATCGGCGAAATCTTTGATGGTGAAAGAGAAAGGTGGAGATGCGTGTTGAAAATGGAGATTGATTTTTAAGAGGGAGTGAGAGATGGTGAATGTGATTGACGAAAGTCTCACCCACGAATCTGGAATCATAATCAAAGGCCGTGAAGAAGAGAGTGACAAGAGAGAGAGGAGATGGAGCAGAGGAAAGAGAGAAAGACAGGGATGAGAGGGATACAGGGAGAAGAGAGAGATACAGAGAACAGGTGGAGAGAGAGAGAAAGGAGTGAGAGGGAGAGCGTATTTACACAATTTATGCTTCTCTTTTCCTAATAAGAACGTAAATTTGCAATTAATTTAAGGAAGTAGTAAATTTGCGATAAATAGGTTAAAATACGGTATATCGGGTAATTTTCCTTTATTAGTTATAAGGCCATCTCCCACCGTGGAACCAGTTTTTGGCCTAAATTTTGGTCCAAATTTAGACCGAACTATCTTTCCGTTCCAACGGTTTGTCCTAAATTTTGATCCAAATTCATATATCAATATTTTATTCTTGTAACTATCTTTATATTATTATTCTAATCTTTTAACAATAATATAAGATTTCATATTAATATTAAACTCAATAAATTCATTAAATAAGAGAAACCTTACATTTAAACAAGAAAAAAAATTATTTATTAACTAAAATAAAAATTATCTCGGAGGATCAAAAAATAATCTATTTGATTAAGTTGAAGTTTTAGTTTTTATTATGTTTTCGAAGTTTTAGTATTTATGTTTTCGTGTAAGGTTTATTTGCAATTAAATTTTATCGAATGTAATTTTTATCTTATGTTTAATGTATTGTTGATTTGAATTATTTTAAAAGTGTTTAATTTTATTATATTTCATAATTAATATATATATATATAATTATTTAAGTAAAATATATTAAATATAATTTATAACTATTTAGTAATTATATTAACATATAACCATTCAATTAACTAAATATACAAAACATTAAAGTTATTATTATATTATCAAAAAGATTTAGGCCGGTGAATAGTTCCAGCTAGGCCCCTGTTGAAAAAATTTTGGCCGAAATCGGCTCAAATTTGAACCTTTAGACCACTGTTGGATTTGCCCTAAGTACCTATTAACTTTTTACACAAACGGTAGGAATAAGTGTTTTTAATTTATTAAACCAGAAGTCGAGTTTAAAAGTTCGGCCAAACGCCCCACTTAGCCTTAATATAAAATATACAGAACTCTCAAAAAAATATAAAATATCTAGAAATGAGTATGAAGAATATTTTTAATAATATATTTATTAAGAGTTAAACATTTTATATTATATTTAAGAGCCTGTTAATAGGTAGGTTTTCGGTGGAAATACCCTGCATTCTACTTTTTCATATTTTTTTTATAATCCTCTTCCCACAATGTTTAGGGCATCTCCAACCATCACTCTAAACTTCATATTTCTTCATTTTTAACTTTATAAATAGAGTAATTAATCTCCAATAATCCATTGCTCTATCTTTATATATAAAGTCATGCACTATCCTACTCTATATATGAAGTTGAATTTGAAGATAAAGCAAAAATTGCTTTAATTATAAATTATAAAATGAAGTAATGGTTGGAGTTGGATAAAGATATAAAGTGAAAAAAGTGAAAAATGAAAATAAAATTGCTTTATTTATAAAATTATGATTGGAGATGGTCTAAGGCCGCTATATTTTTATGCGTTCCATCTTCATGAATTTCAAACTCAACCTAAAATTCTTCTTCGATTCTTATGCTACAGAACAGTACTGTTATCTGCAAATATATGTAGCTACCAGCTAGAAGCCTAGGGCAGATAACTTTTTATTTATAATTTTAAAACGTTAGTGTCATATTTTCAATTTGTTGATAGAGGAATTTGGTGAATCAACAAACGTGAGGTTCGTTGACGGACTTAGGTGTTTTACGGTGATTATATGACGGAGATCCGCCGTGGACGGTGGTTTTAGGTGTTTGAGGGTGGCTGAGATCAAGGGAATATATTTCTGCTCTTGTTCTCACAACTCTCGATATATCCCCTTGATGTGCCTACGTACCCCTTTATATAGGGGATCAAGCCGTACGTAGTTCTATTGAACCAGGAGTCCTAGTTTGATCAGGACTAGGCCTCTTGGGGATAAGACCAACCGTGGGTCGGTGACTTATCACTTAGAGTTCTACTCCAGTTAGAAGTAAGCCTCAAGGCAACTACCGTAGACTCCTAGTCCAAGTACATCACGGATACAGCATCATCTCCACTACGAGAGATGACACTAACCGCTACTCTTTCGTATCATGGAGGAGACATCGGATAGAGCCGTGACCACTTCCTTGAGGTGTAGTGACGCGTCCCTACCCCCTAGTGAAGGTTCTCACTAAAAGGTAAGACAAATGAGGAGCCAAGTTACACGATCATCCCAGTCCCCCAATGAGGACTAACTCACCAGAATACAGGACCCGGACATATGATCGGCCTTCATGTTACCCCTGAGGGCCTTCTACAATCATGATCACCCCAAGCCCCCGCACGAGGACAACCCGGCAGATAGCAGGATTGGGGATTATAGATCACGCCCGGACGTAACCCGGGAACTACCAGATGAGCCTGATAACTACCAGATGAGCCCGGCACTAGTCTTCATATCCCTCGGAAGGGTTGGTCTTCATATCCCTCGGAAGGGTCGTCATCGAGACTCACTCAGCCTCACACACACATTACCTTTCTGTGGGCGCGACCATGGAGGGCGCGCCCTTCACCTATCTTCTTATTACTCACTCTTTCCACACTTCAGACACGTGACACCTGCTCTTCAGACAAAGGGCCGCGCCTCCCGGGATTACCCCACAGAGGGCGCGCCCTCCTCTATTCCTTCATAGCCAAAAATGGCTATAACAAGTACTCCCCAGATTTTGTAGATATTGTAAATGTCTGTGAAATCTTCTCGACACAAATCTTCATCTTCTATTCTTTATACTTAAATTCCACAGATGGGCGCGCCCTTAGCTCGGACGGCGCGACCTCTCCCCCCCCAACGAATTTGAAAAGTCATGCCCGTTGGAGGGACAGCTGTCAACCCTTGACTATAAATACTCCTCCCCCGTCTCCACTTTATCATTTCCATATTCTCTCTCTTCTCCAGACGACACAGCGGCGATTTTCACTTTCCGGCGGCGATTCACTGATTTCCGGCCACTTCCAGCGATTTCTTTCCAGCAAATCAACTTTCCAGATTTCAAGGTATGTTTTCGTCATTCTTTTGCAAGGTTTCACCATACATTGCGTTAGATCTAGCAACATGCCCTTTCATCTTCTCACTGTTCTTCACGTTCGTACAATTATATATGTATATATATGTGTATATTATTCCCGCCCGTGTTTGATCCAAAAATCGTAACTAACAACAATTCGCTAACTGTTCGTGTAACAACGTCAATATATATGAAGGGCGCGCCCATGCGTCAAGGCGCGCCCTCCTTGCCAACATCCTTTACTTATACCTTCACCTTTACTTGGACCAACCACCCTTCTCTCCTTTCTCGGTATTCATTTCCAGGGGCGCGCCCTCACAGCCTCTCTTGTTTTTTCTTTTCAGCTGGCAGACAGGGGCGCGTCTCCACCTTTTCATCCATTCCGAGAATTCTTGAGCCGCATTGGCATTTCGGTCTCACCCCCTGAAGTTTTTTCTCCTTCCCCTCCAAGAAGTCCACAAAGGGTTCCCCAAGAACTTATAGATAAAATCAACAAACAGATTTCAGAAGGCACATTTATTTCGGACATGGATTCCTCCTCTCCTCAACCTCAGAGCGCCCAACAACCTGCAGGGTGGGCGCGCCCTGATGATTACGACTCAGAGATCGAGTCCTGGTTTGAGGATGTCCCCCCACGCTCCAAGACTGACAAATCACCAAGGCCGCGCCCCTCAAGGACCCTGAGGCCGCGCCCTCAAAGGTTGACAAGGGGAAGAGCATAGCGATTGAAGACTCCCCTTACTCCCCAATCGAATCACAAGAGAGTTCTTCTGAGTCCGAGGGCGCGCCCAAGGAGGGTCTTAGTGACCTTATCATTACTTCCCCTGACAGTTCCCCCGAGCCGTATGAGCATCCCAAGATTGAAGAGTGGGAAGAGGATATAGATTGGAAGGCTTTGCCTGACAATGAAACATTATCCCCCAGGGCCGTGGAAGCCATCAAAAGAAGGGCTGGTAAAATGTCTTGTGTGGACCAAGATTCCCTCATCTCTTGGGATGAACTTGAGTGGCTACAGGACTACTACCACATGCAGGGAAAGTCTGTGGTTCCTAAGGAAGGGATGCGTCCTCACAGATTCGACAAGGAAAACATCAGGATTCCGAGGATGGTCACCACCCTCAGACATGTCCCCTTAGGTGTGACCGCGCCCTTGCCCCAGTACTATGTCGACATGTGCGACTGGTTCAAGGTCGCGCCCATTCAGCTGTCGCCCAACTCCTATATGTTGGCTGCGGGATTATACATTCTCTTTGATAAGGTGGGTCTGGGCGCGCCCTCCATGCGCGAACTAAGCCACTTCTTTAGACTTGCTCAGAGCCAACCCGGGTATTTCTACTTAGTTGTGCAACACGAGCACAATAAGAAGGGCCTCTCTGAAGGGAGAAATACTCATGTCAAGAAGTGGAAGGACACTTTCCTCTACACTTACAACACGACTCGTGTCACCACCCAATTCAACCCTAACCCAGGTACAACCTTCAATCATACCATAGGAAGCGCGCGCCCTCATCCTTTGCAGGGGGCGCGACCTCGCTCCTTTTTTGTACTTAGGTATTTTTCTTCACACTTCTCCTCTTCCTTCTCTAGTTTATCACGATAAGATCTCCCTTACTGCAACGGAGGCCGCCCGCGTCGCCAAAGTGTTCGAGCTCCCGCCCTTGGAACGCAACATCCCATCAGTTGTGACAGAGGAGAACCTAATAAAGGTCAAACTGTTGCCTGAAGAAGTAGGCACGAAGGTGGGATGGAAGAGATTCATCGATGGGCGCGCCGTTGGTGACAAAACCAAAGGCGTTAAAAGGAAAAGGGCTGAGTCTAGTGACTCAGACAATGATGATGAAGAAGGTAAGCCGTGGTCGCGCCCTCAATAACGGGCGCGGCCTCTTTTAAGTAATATTTATATATACCGCGGTCATGTTGTCTTTTACTCTGCATTCCCTTTATGTCTGGTACTTGCGTTATCTTTATTGCTTCGCATCTAACGCATTTGTTACAAGTACTTGCCCCATTTCCCACGTCAAGGGAGGGCGCGCCCTTTTCTCACAAGGGCGCGTCTTTCCATCTCTTATCCAATTCTAACCCTTTGCATTGGTTTCTCTTTATGCAGATATGCCGCGTCCAAGCTTCCTGGGCAAGAAGGGCTCCGCTGCTCATCAGCCAGACAAGGCCGCGGCCTCGGGTTCCAAGCAGCCTCAGGAGAAGGGCGCGCCTTCGGCCCTAACCCGCACTGTTCCTGAGGTCCTCGAGATCCCTTCCTCTGACCAACAACCTGCCAAGAGGAAAAGGCATTTGGTTAAGGGCGCGTCCTCGATGAGCAAGTCGGCGCGCCACTTTGCCGATATGGGTGACACCTATGTCGAGGATGGGGAGTTGGAAAAATGGAGGGCCAAGCCTCAGGAAGAGAAGGACTCCTTCCTTCTTAAGGGCGCGGCTGAATTTCTGGTCCATCTCCATGACCGAGAGGAGCGCAGGCTGGAGGACGCGTCCTCACTGAAAAAGGCTGAGGAGAATCTGGCTAAGCTGAAAGAGGATTTTCAGTCCCAAAGGGAGCTTCTGAAAAAAGCTCAAGAAGGCTGGAAAAACTCCCAGAAATTGCTCAAGGAAGAGAGGGCGCGCCTTGAACCTATCCAGAGGGAAGTGGAGGCCTTGAAGAAGTCCAACGAGGACTTAACCTCTACCAACCAGGCCCTGAAGGAGAATCAGACTTCCCTTACTGCCGCAGAGAGGAAGGAGATCGAGGGCGCGGCCTTTGATGATGGGGTTAACAGCTACGTGGCCACATTCGTGGCAGGCGCGCCCTCCTTCGACTGGGCCAAGCACTTTGGCTCCGGGATGGCGCAGTGGGTGGAGGAGTTCAAGGTTGAGCAGCCAAACCTCATTGCTACAAAAAAGGCTGAAATTGAGGAGGCTTTGGCTGCAGAGGCATCTACTCATCAGACCGCTGAAGAACAGGCGCGCCCTCAAGACAATGTCACAGAGGACGCGACCAACAACCAAACTTCTTGACTTATTTACCTTCTACTTGAACAGATCGTGAGGTGCGGGCCCTCTTTTAATGCCTCGCAGGTTGTATTTAATTAACTTGCATTTGTTTACAAGACCTTTCATTTATCCGGGGGCGCGCCCTCCGGTTAATGACATTAATTTTCCAAGTCCATTCTTGCTTGTATTGTTGATGTCTTTCGGTAATTCTTGTTGTTTCTGTTAACTTTAGCTATGTGACCATTTCATGTGACAAAGACACTGCTCAGAATCGCAGACTCATAGTTTTCCTTTTAACTTTGCTGCAGGGCGCGCCCTTAAAGTTGTTGAGGGCGCGGCTTTGCGCAAATGGACTGCAAAATCGTAAAGTCTTTTATCGTCCTTCACGATACTTATTTTAAGTTATAAGTGTTATGTTCCCAACACGCATATTCTTGAGAGGGGGCGCGGTCTTGCTTTTGCCACGGGCGCGCCCTTCTTAGAAACGGGATTCTGTCACTCACATCGTTCTTCCTTTTCTAATACCAATAAGAGGCGCGCCCTTTGCTATTTCATAGAAAACTGTAACTTGAACTGTGCTTGTTTAGTGAAGCCATAAGTTTTCTACTGTATTAGAAAATGTGTCAAGTTGTGGCTTTGTTATCTAGATTTAAGATGCCATATCTTTTATAGCTATTGCGGCCTCCGTTTATCCTGGCACATTTTATCGGTATCAATGTCATTTTCTTGAGGGCGCCGCCTCCATTTGCCTTAGCATATTTTTCTGGGATTATTTTCTTATGCTATTGGCAGGGGCGCGGCTCCAAAGCTACTTTGACAATCTTGTTTGAACAGAAACATGCAACACATCTTTTTGTGGAAAATAGAGTGGCTCTAGGCCTTTATTAAGATGGTTGAAACATATCATGGCCTCGGGCCCATACTTAAATATGATAGAAATAATGCGCTCGAGTACGAAACCGCACCCGTCCCAGGGAGCTATTAACCCCAAGGGGACTTAAAAAGACTAGCAAAAAACCTAAGCTAAGAGAGAGCATATATGCACTACTACTCCCCTAGACTAGGGGTGACATTAATGTCATGGCTAGTCTATGCAGCCGTAGGCTACTGATAGTATTTCTTTAAGTGTTCCGCGTTCCAAGGGCGCGGAACAGGCTTCCCATCTAGGTCTTCCAACCTATAGGTTCCCTTCCATAGTATCACCTTTACTCTGTAGGGGCCTTCCCAGTTAGCCCCGAAGATTCCATGCAAGGGGTTCCTGTTGTTGAGCACAACTTTTCTGAGAACGAGGTCCCCCACTTGGAATGGGTGAGCCTTTACTTTGCTGTTGTAATACCTCGCTGTTCTTTGCTGATACGCAGCTAGCCGTATCTGCGAGGTAGCCCTGATTTCTTCGATCATATCCAAGTAAAGTCTTTGGTTGACGTCGTTGTCTTGCTTTTCAAAGTAATCTCGCCTGAACGATCCAGCTCCAACCTCTATTGGAACCATGGCTTCGCATCCGTAGTTCAACACAAATGGCGACTCCCCAGTCGTAGTCCTAGGAGTCGTGTTGTAAGACCACATCACCATGGGGAGTTCCTCTGGCCAGTTTCCCTTGCTATCCTCCAGCTTTGTCTTCAAGGTGTGTTTAATGATTTTGTTTACTGCCTCCGTTTGCCCGTTGCTCTGAGGGTGGTACACCGCTGCAAAGTCCTTCTTTATTCCTAGGTCGTCACAGAGGCCTCTCAGTTCCTTGCTGTCGAATTGCTTTCCGTTGTCCGAGATCAGCTTATAAGGGATTCCAAACCTGCAAACAATAGAGTTAAAAACAAAATCCTTAATCTTTTTGGCTGTGATGGTGGCTAAGGGCGCGGCCTCCGCCCACTTGGTAAAGTAATCCACAGCCACAACTGCGTACTTCACACCTCCCTTGGCTTTAGGGAGTTCCCCAATCAAGTCTATCCCCCACATGGCAAAAGGCCAAGGACTGGTCATGCTGGTCAAGGATGTTGCTGGGTTATGGGTGAAGTTGGCAAACCGTTGGCACTTATCACATGCTCTGGCAAAATCGAAGGCGTCACTCCTTAGGGTAGGCCAGTAGTATCCTTGCCTTAGGACCTTCATAGCTAATGAGTTGCCTCCCGAGTGGTTTCCACATATGCCTTCATGGACCTCTCTCAATACATAGGTGCACTCATCACCGTCTATACACTTCAACAATGGCTGGTTGAAGCCCCTCTTATATAGTTTGCCGTCATACTCGACATACCTGGCTGCCTTATATCTTAGCCTCCGTGCTTCGGCTTTATCTTTCGGTAACTTCCCTTCCTTAATGAAATCCCATATTGGTGTCATCCATGTTGGATGCTTGACACCGTCCCCTACCTCCATGACATCTAGTTCCGGGATGCTAGGCACCTCTTGGACTTCCAATCGAATCACCCCCAATAAGGAAGCTTCTTTTTGAGACCCCAATTTTGCCAAGGCGTCGGCGTCTCCGTTGAACTCTCTAGGTACCTTGTTTACTTGTACTTCCTCAAATTGGTCTAGCAACCTCTGTACGCATTGGAGGTACATAGCTGTCTTAGGTCCCTTGGCTTGGTACCCCCCTTTGATATGTTCTACCACCAGCATTGAGTCAAGCTTTACCACGAGTCTTCTGACTTTCATCTCGAGGGCTAGCTTTAAGCCCCCCACTAACGCTTCATACTCTGCGTCGTTATTAGATAGTTGGAAGGTGAAGTGGATTGCGTTCAAGAGCCTGTGTCCCTCGGGGCTTACCAATACTATGCCAGCGCCTGCTCCATCATTATTCACAGCTCCGTCGGTGTGCACCGTCCACCATAGTTCAGGGATGTCTTCTTTCGGGGCATCCGGTTGTGGTGGTAGGTCTGGGTCGTATTTGATTAGTAGGCCAGAGTTCTCTCCATCTTCCGAGAATTCTAAAATGAAGTCCGCCAGGGCTTGACCTTTGATGGCGGTTCGCGGTCTGTAGTCAATGTCGAATTGTCCTAACTCAATCGCCCACTTCATCATCCTGCCTGTTACTTCTGGTTTATGCATGATTTGACGAAGGGGGTACGCGGTCCTTACTTCCACCTTATGTGCTTGGAAGTAGGGTCGTAGCTTTCGGGATGCATGTACCAAAGCGTATACCAACTTTTCCATACTTGTGTAGCGAGTTTCTGCGTCCAATAACCTTTTACTTACATAGTAGACTGGGGACTGACCATCCGCGTCCTCCTTCACCAAAACGGCACTGATGGAGTAGTCTGAGACAGCTAGGTAAAGTACGAGCGTCTCACCTTCATCTGGTTTGGCTAAGAGGGGTGGCTCGCCCAAGTGTTTTTTTATTTTCACGAAAGCGCTTTCACATTCTACCGTCCATTCAAAATCCTTGGATGCACCCTTCACGGCCTTGAAGAACTCTTTGCATTTTTCGGAAGACTTCGACACAAACCTGTTCAAAGCGGCGATCCTTCCGATTAAGCTTTGGACCTGTTTAATATTGGTTGGAGACTTCATCTCTAACAAAGCTTTGATTTTCGCGGGATTGGCCTCGATACCTCTGTGATTTACCATGAAACCAAGAAACTTCCCTGACTCTACTCCGAAGACACACTTTTGAGGGTTGAGCTTCATCCTGTACTTCCTTAGGATTTCGAACATGTCACATAAGTGGGACACATGATCATTGGCTTTCTTGGATTTGACCAACATGTCGTCGACGTACACCTCCATGGTCTTTCCGATTTGATCCTTGAACATCATGTTTACGAGCCTTTGGTAAGTCGCGCCCGCGTTGATGAGTCCAAATGGCATGCCAATATAACAATATAGACCTCTGTCTGTAATGAATGAGGTGTGTTCCTGGTCAGGCTCGTACATGGGGATCTGGTTGTAACCCGAGTATGCATCCATGAAACTAAGGAGAGCGTGGCCGGCCGTTGAATCTACCAGCTGATCGATCCTAGGTAGTGGGAAGCTATCTTTAGGACACGCTTTGTTAAGGTCTGTGAAGTCTATGCAGGTACGCCACTTCCCGTTGGGTTTTTTCACCAGCACAGGGTTTGCTAGCCATGTCGGGTAGAACGACTCTTTTACTAGTCCTGCTTTCATGAGACGGTCTACCTCTTCCTGGAGGGCCTCAGCTCTTTCCCCACTTATTGGTCTGCGCTTCTGTCTAATACCTTTTTTGGTGGGGTCGATGTTGAGATGGTGACACATAACAGCCGGATCAATCCCGATCATGTCGTCATGACTCCAAGCGAACACATCAAGGTTGGCCTTTAGGAACTCTGTCAGCTTGATCCTTACCTCAGAGCTTAGTTTCGACCCTATTTTGAGGACCTTGTCGTCACTCCCCGGTGTAACCTGTATCTCGACTGTGTCCTCAGCTGGTCCCGTGTTCTGTACGAGCATAGGCAACCTAGGGTCTAGATCAAAATCAAATTGTTGGGGGGCTGCCTGGTGTTCTGGGGATGCATCCTCGGGTGTTCCTTCAACTGGTACGGGATCATCCAGTTCCATCACTACCTCTGCCTTGTCTATCTTCCGGATTTTGGTGGGGGGTGTGACCTCTACCTCCGCGACTTTTTCTCCACATTCTTCCACCTTTGGCTCATGTGTGAGAGGTAGTTTGTCCTCAAAGTGGATGTGTTCTTCTGATGGTAGGGGTGAGGGCGCGCCCTCCGTATCACTTTCTGGGTATTGTATGAAGTAGATGGCGTGGACTGAATGGAGTTCTTCGTGGGGTCTCACTCCTCTTTTTTCTTGGAAATTTTTGAGTGATCGGCCATAGCAGTCGCGAGACTCGTATTGAGATCCCTTTACGCACCCAACCCCTCCAGGAGTAGGAAACTTCAAAGTGAGGTGATAGATGGAGGTGACTATTCTCATGTCTTTCAAGAGGGGGCGCCCCATTAGTGCATTATGAGCTGACGGGTGGTCGATGATTACGAATTCAGATATCTGTGTGGCCGCCCGTGGGGCTTCTCCCAATGTCACGGGTAGGCGAATAGTTCCTTTAGCTTTAATGGCCTCTCCTCCGAAGCCATAGATGTAGAGATTCTCTACTGTCATGTCTTTATCCGGTAGTCCCATCTTCTTGTAAGTGTCGTAGTAGAGGATGTTAACCGAACTTCCATTATCCACGAATACCCGGTGAACGTTCATAGTGGCGATGCGCATGGCGACCACCAGGGCATCGTTGTGGGGATGGTGTACCCATCTAGCGTCGTCCTCTGTGAAAGTGATGTCCATAGTTTCTCCTTTGAAGACTCTCGGGGCCCTGGCTGGTAAATGGTTCACGTTGGTAAGAGGGTAGTCCCTTGCCTCCTTGGCGTATCTCTCCATTGCCTTTCGACTGCCTCCACCTATGTAGGGGCCTCCGAATATGCTCCTAATGCTACCTTCCCTCACAAACTAGGTATCGTTCTGCTTCTCATCATCTTTGTTTTCGGGTGACCTTCCGCGGGCGCGCCTTTCCGGCGGGTGATCCATTCTATATTTCTTCACCCATTCCGTTAGGTAACCTGCCTTGAGTAACTCCTCGATCTCCTCTTTAAGGTGTCTACAGTCCGCGGTGTTGTGTCCAGCTGATTCGTGGAAGTCACAGTACTTCTTCTTGTCTTTGGCAACATTATAGGGAATAGGCTGCGGCTTCCGAAAAGGGGCCTTATCTTTGCTTACCGCATAGATGTGCTCGGCTGACGCCACGAGAGGGGTGTACGTGCCTGGTTGTCTCGGGGGACTCCAATTCCTTCTATCACTAGCCATGTGTACCCTTGCTGGGGAACGTCCACGCCCTTTTGGTTCCGGGCTAGGTGTGTGTTCCTTTCTCTTACCCCGCGACTTAGCGATTTCTTTCTGATTCTCGGCGAGTGACTGCTCTACCTTCTTGAAGGACTCAGCTGCTGCATACAGCTCTGACAGGTTAGACGGGTCTTTCCCCTGTAGGTGCTTCCAGAAATCAGTACCGACCTTTAAACCAGCGATGAGGAAATTTTTCAAGGTTTCGTCCGACGCTCCTATAACCCCCATAGATTCCTGGTTGAACCTTTTGAAGTATGCGGTTAAGGATTCGTTATCGCGTTGCTTGACGTTGGCTAAGGTGGTGACCGGTGGGGCGTATTTGGTTGCGGCCTGAAACTGCATCATGAACATTCGCTGCATGTCTACCCAAGAAGAGATCACACCTTCCCCTAATTTCTGAAACCATTGCTGAGCGCTTTCCCTCAGACTTGCCGCGAGGAACCTACACCTGACGAGGTCTGGGATTTGATACAAGTCCATCTCAATGTTGAACCTGATTAAGAATTCTCGGGGGTCTGAATTACCATGGTATCGAAGGTCTGCGTTCACATGTCTGAATCCTGTTGGAAGTTGGGCGTCACGAACTGCAGCGGTGAATGGTGAAGGGATGTTTGGTACTGCGGTGGAGTGTCCAGCCTGTAGGAGGGCAAGCAGTTTCTTAAGGTCTTCTCCATTGATGGCTCCGAGTCCAGGGATAGTTTGCGTAGTCGTTTGGGTAGTAATGGGTGTAACCGTTGTGCCGGTATTATTAGCTAGGGTAGTGATAGGTGTGGTCACAGTATTGGTGTTGCCGCCTGGGGTTTGAATGACTGTCGTAGCAAGGGTCGTCTGCGCGCCCGTGGGTGTTTGCTGTTGGGTTGCAGTGGCCTGTTGGTTGGTCATGATGGGAGTAGTTTGCTGAGTATTAGTGATGATTGATAAGTGGTATTTATACACACTTATAGGCCTTCATTTCCGCTTAAATTGGTTGGTTGTACTTAAGTGTTTAGTGTCTTTTGATGTGTTTTTATTGTTTTTCTGTGCAGGTCACGAGTTGAGGTGATGAAGTGATTTTCTATCATTTTAGGTTGGTTTTGGTGCATTATTTGCAAGAATAGAGGACTGTGGATTCACCGCGACTTGGGATTTTGTGGGTACATCTTCTACAAACCCTCACGAGAGCACACTCGTCCACTAGAGCTATCTAGGGGTTTAAAGGGCTTGTTGCATATGCTAAATGCAACCGTGATCACCTACGGAAGTGGTACTAGGAGCGAGGAAGGACATGCACGCGAGAACGAGCTGAACATGAAGAAACTGGACTGCCATCACAGTCAGTAGCGCGCCCGCGCTAACCTATAGCGCGCCCGCGCTATCCTCGGGTCAACTAGCGCGCCCGCGCTAGTCTAGCGTGGTGGCGCCCAGCAGAACTTCCCCGGGCCGATTTTTGAAGCTTTTCTGATGGATTTTCGCAGCGGTCGAGGCCCGGTTGACTTAGTCAATGCATTTTAATTTCTCGTGTGTAAAAACCCTAGCCTCCAAGTAGAAGTAGTTGAGTAGAGAGAACAATATCGTAGTTTTCAGTTAATTCATTCAAGCACATTATCAGTTTGTATTAGATCGTTCTTTGCGAGGAAGTGACAGTTTCGAGCGAGATCGTGAACATCAAATCTGTAACGTGTGATCCTTATTATTATTAATTCAAGCATTTTTATTCCATTCAATTCTTGTCTTTTCTTTATCATGCTTTCATTAGAACCCATGATGTCGATTAGTTCGATTATGAACTAACCGCCTTCATGGGATTCTAATGGATTTATCGTTGTAGTCTAGTAACGAATATTAATTACTTGATTGTGTGACATACGTTGATTTCTTTGCATGAGCCGTGCTTATTCTTCTTAGGAGCGTAGCTAACTTCTAAGTTGTTTGTTAATTTTTTCTGAAGCGAGAGTGGATGATTGAATTTAGAACTATGCCATGAAAACATAGGATTATGTGAATGAAACATAATTTGTGGTAGACTTGAACTATTTTTATCACCCTGTGTAATCACGATAGACGACTTGCTATTAAACCTCTCTGCTTACACTACCGCTATAGAGATATAGGGTCTGAGCTTTGTTGGTGTCCATGAGATTTCTATCTTAATTGTGGATTTTGATTGGTATGATATGTGTGCAACGAGAGTTGGCATGTATTACTTTCGTGTTGTCTGATTAGGATCAACAGTCGCATGTTAATCAGTAATTTCAATTCTAGATGAATTCGATAATGAAGTTAGAATCCCATGTGTTTTCCTATTCTGAATTTGATTAGTAAGTTTATTTATTAGTATAAAAGAAACCAATCCTTGTTAATTGTCTTGGCAGTGAAAATTGATCATACATTGTTGCATAGGTGCGTATTCTTAATTCACCAGTCTCTGTGGGATCAAACTTAATATATTACTTGTGATCACGTGCGCTTGCGTGTAGATTTCACCGAACAAGTTTTTGGCGCCGCTGCCGGGGACTCGGTGTTAATTAATTAGTTTATGTACTTGTCATCAGTGTGCATTAAAATTCACTGACTAGGATTCTATTCTCTTCTCACTTTTCTTCTTTTCTTTATTTCAGGTACTTGGATCGCGTTTATGCAAACACATTCTCAAACCCGTAAGGAAGCAATGGATTCGTCTTCTTTTTCTGATTCTGAAACAATGAATTATGCAAGGACAGCAGTTGGTGAGGCGTCACGTGAATTTTCTCGTTTGAACATCAATGATAATCAGGCTGACATAATTGAACCAGCAATATCAGCCAGTGGCATTCGCATCAAGCCATCAATCATTCTCAAGCTGCAAGATACCATTCAATTTGGGGATTCTGTTCTTGAGGACCCAAACCTACATCTAAGGAATTTCGAGAAATTCATTACTGCATTGGATTTCAATATTGGACCTAAGGATCTAGTGAAGCTGAGACTCTTTCCATTCACGCTACGTGATGTAGCACGATCGTGGTTTATCTCTCTCTCGGCAAGCACTACTAATAGCTGGAACAAGTTGGAGAAAATATTCTGTACAAGGTTTTATCCTCTAATCAAAGTATCAGCTATCAAAAACACTGAAGGCAAATTCTCTCAATTCTCGGGAGAATATCTTTGCCTAGCTTGGGACCGATTCAAGAAGATTCTCGAAAATCTCAAGGAAGATGACATGCCTCCTGGAATGGCAATTAATTACTTCTACAGGGGTCTTAATAGTCAATGTAGAGCAGAGTTAGATGTGGCAGCTGGAGGAAGTTTGTGGAATAAAAGCTTCGATGATGCTTACGAACTGATAGAGAACCTAGCCGCTGCTGAGCACAAAGATCTAAAGTGGAAGACTCCAAAAGAGGAAGAATCGGAGGAGGATGAAGCGGTCGAAGTCACTCAGGAAGTCCAGATGACTAATTGGCACAGAATTAGAGCTCACTCAGACTCAAACTTTAATGCATGTGGAGACACTTGTCCTCTATTCTCTACCAGTGCGAGTAACCAATCTGTAATTCAATCACCTGCTGATTCAACATTGAATGAAGCACAGTACCGAAGAATAATCAGGCGCATTGACGCGTTGGAAGAACGAATTGGTCGCTTTGCTGATATACTAACGGATTCTCTTGCTGAAGCATTCTTGGCACTAGACATCAATGTTACTTGGGATTCGTTTGGTTATGGAACGAGGTATCCTCCACAGGATACTTCATCAGAATCGGATTAATTCTGGACTTCACGTCGAGCTAACGACGTTAAACAAGCGCTTCGTGGGAGGCAACCCACGCATTGGAACCACATTGTACCATTGTAAACCTCAAAAACACAAAAATCGAAAAAATTCAGCCCCCGGTGTCAGACACTAGCGCGCCCGCGCTAGTGTCCGGCGCGACCGCGCTAAGTTGCACAGCGCGCCCGCGCTATACTTAGCGCGGCCGCGCTACTTACTGCCGAACCAGCCGAAATTTTTCCCAAAAATAGTTTTTTTTTTTCGTTTTTAAAAGCCCACAATCCTAATTTTGCATGCCTAGCCCGAAATACATCTTCTATAACCCTAACTCAGCTCTCCAATCCTTATATAAACACAAAACACATCTCCAAATCCCATTATAATTCTCTAAACCCTAATTATATATACACATCCATACACACAACCTTCATCCAATCTCTCAAACCCACTACACATAAATCTCTTGCAAATCTAAATCTCTATCAATGGCACCCAAAAGAGCCCGAAGATCACAAGGAACGAGCACCCAAGCACCCGCATCTAGCGATTCTTCTTCGTTGGGGGAGGTTGAGTTCACCTCGGATGGTGCGCGAACCGAGTTTCAACGGCTTATGAATAAGTCGTTAGTTAAGGAGAGGGGATTCTTACCCACGGCGGAAGATGGTGAGCTCTTGAACATGGTTCAAGAACGGGGTTGGGAGTCTTTCTGCGAGGCTCCGGAGGCGGTTCCCTTGGCTATTATTCGAGAGTTTTATGCTAATGCCAAGGAGAATCGAGATGGATTCACGGTGGTACGGGGAATCCGGGTTGATTATAGTGCGGATGCGATCCGTAGAGTTATTGGGGGGCGTGCCAAGCGCCGTAATGAAGAAGATTGGGTGGTTGAGAGGATTGGGCGTGCTAAACGCCGGTTTGATGATGATCCGGTTGATCTTGAGCGGTTGGTGTATGATATGTGCGTGCCGGACACGGCTTGGAAGATGACAGCACCTCCTTTGCCAGCACATGTTTCGTTTCCAGCAGCCGCGTTGAACCGGTATGCAAAGGCGTGGAACGCCTTCATCTGTGCTAACATCATGCCATCTTCACATGGGCATGAGGTGACAGTGGAGAGAGCTATTCTGCTCTTTGGGATTGTCTCGGGCAAGTATATTGATCTGGGACATGTTATTCATCAGGGGATCCTGAGGTTCTTACAGGGAGGAACCACTGGTGCCATTCCATATGGCACAATTGTTACGAAGCTCTGTCGGTCGAGTGGTGTTCGTTGGCCAGCCAACGAGCAATTACAATTGCCAGGAGCACCTATTGATCATTCGGCGATCAGTCGGATGACGGAGTGGGAAGGAGGAGTTCCCCACCCTCGAGGCCTTGGGTACATATATGATGAGATGCCAGGGGGACGTCCAGAGTTCATTAGGAGGGAGCGTCCTAGAGCTTCGGGAGCTGGTACTTCTCAGACGGAGAGGAGGAGCTCCGAACCAATGGGAGATGTTCATTATCGCCGATTAGCGAGACGGATGGACACCATGCATGACATCCACCAGAGGTTTGCGTTTGATTTGACACAGGCTCTAGGTAGTGCTTTTCAGGCACAGGGGGTCACAGTTCAGTGGCCGGTATTCGGAGCAGGGATGCAGTATCCTCCACCTGATTCACCTCCAGCAGAGGAGGGGGAGGACTCGGACTCCGAGTAGGTATGTGGGTGCTCTAGCCTTTTTATCACTTTCAATGGGGACATTGAAAATTTTAAGTTTGGGGGTGGTAATCTAAGGAAGAGCATGTTATTGTAGTTTATTATTGCATGTGTTAGTTAGTTCATGTAGTTCACGTTTATTTGATTTTGATTTTGCTTGAGTATTCTCACGTTTTTTTTATTTTCTCACGTTTTTCTATTTTTCTCATAATTTTTTTATTTTCACATGTTTAGTAGTAATTGTCGTAGCTAGTATCACGAGCATTTGCATGAATTATGAAGTTAAGCCAAGCTAATTGCCTATGATGAATTATGTGCGTAGTTCTTGATTAGTAGTTTCAATTGCAATGCTAGGTTAGTACTTGGAAATTGCTTGTGTTGGAAATTGTAATTCACATATGTTCTTGAGATAGGATTTAGACGAAATTCCATGAATTCTAGGATTGAATTGAACACCCTTCAGCTTAGGTCTGTAAATCTTAAGTTTGGGGGAACTGAGGAGTAGATATACCTTTCTAAAAAAAAAAAAAAAAAAAGAAAAAGAAAAAAAAAATAGTAGTAAATAAATTCACTAGAAAAATAAGTGGTAGAATTAACTAGGTTGAGCTCATTAGTACTCGAGTAATTAAGTCTGAGGGGACTTTGTGCCTAACAACCTAAAGCCCTTCTTGGTTTGGGATTGTTGACCCAACGCTCGCTACATGGGTACTAGTGCATAAATCTTTAGGGATCTCAACCATTGCACGGTTAAATAAACCACTAGAATAAAGTGAATAATTGGTGTGTGAAGTCTTGTGGTGTTCGTAACGCATTTACACTGTGAAGCGCTCTAACCTTAGACCGAGCAATTAATCACCAATAGAAGAAAAAAAAAGAAAAAAAATATAGTGAATAAAATAGAAGGGTGTGGACATTCTTTGGGACCTTGGCTTTTAGTTGGACTTGAGTGACGGGGTGTTAGTTTTAAACTTTTACGATTCTTGATGGGGATTCTGTGGGAGTAGTAGTTTTGGTCTTGTCTCAATAAAAGAGCATGCTTGCACACACTGGCACTCCACACTTGTAAATAGAAAGGTAATTGACTTGGTAGCGAGAGAGATGAAATTCGAGAACATTAGCACAATCTGAGGTATTAAAAATTTGCAAGGCAATTACTTCATAGTTCACTCATTCATCACGTAGTTGCATTCATGCATTGCATTGTATTATTGTTAGTGTCGTTGACGCTTGAGGACAAGCATCAGTTTAAGTTTGGGGGTGTGATAAGTGGTATTTATACACACTTATAGGCCTTCATTTCCGCTTAAATTGGTTGGTTGTACTTAAGTGTTTAGTGTCTTTTGATGTGTTTTTATTGTTTTTCTGTGCAGGTCACGAGTTGAGGTGATGAAGTGATTTTCTATCATTTTAGGTTGGTTTTGGTGCATTATTTGCAAGAATAGAGGACTGTGGATTCACCGCGACTTGGGATTTTGTGGGTACATCTTCTACAAACCCTCACGAGAGCACACTCGTCCACTAGAGCTATCTAGGGGTTTAAAGGGCTTGTTGCATATGCTAAATGCAACCGTGATCACCTACGGAAGTGGTACTAGGAGCGAGGAAGGACATGCACGCGAGAACGAGCTGAACATGAAGAAACTGGACTGCCATCACAGTCAGTAGCGCGCCCGCGCTAACCTATAGCGCGCCCGCGCTATCCTCGGGTCAACTAGCGCGCCCGCGCTAGTCTAGCGCGGTGGCGCCCAGCAGAACTTCCCCGGGCCGATTTTTGAAGCTTTTCTGATGGATTTTCGCAGCGGTCGAGGCCCGGTTGACTTAGTCAATGCATTTTAATTTCTCGTGTGTAAAAACCCTAGCCTCCAAGTAGAAGTAGTTGAGTAGAGAGAACAATATCGTAGTTTTCAGTTAATTCATTCAAGCACATTATCAGTTTGTATTAGATCGTTCTTTGCGAGGAAGTGACAGTTTCGAGCGAGATCGTGAACATCAAATCTGTAACGTGTGATCCTTATTATTATTAATTCAAGCATTTTTATTCCATTCAATTCTTGTCTTTTCTTTATCATGCTTTCATTAGAACCCATGATGTCGATTAGTTCGATTATGAACTAACCGCCTTCATGGGATTCTAATGGATTTATCGATGTAGTCTAGTAACGAATATTAATTACTTGATTGTGTGACATACGTTGATTTCTTTGCATGAGCCGTGCTTATTCTTCTTAGGAGCGTAGCTAACTTCTAAGTTGTTTGTTAATTCTTTCTGAAGCGAGAGTGGATGATTGAATTTAGAACTATGCCATGAAAACATAGGATTATGTGAATGAAACATAATTTGTGGTAGACTTGAACTATTTTTATCACCCTGTGTAATCACGATAGACGACTTGCTATTAAACCTCTCTGCTTACACTACCGCTATAGAGATATAGGGTCTGAGCTTTGTTGGTGTCCATGAGATTTCTATCTTAATTGTGGATTTTGATTGGTATGATATGTGTGCAACGAGAGTTGGCATGTATTACTTTCGTGTTGTCTGATTAGGATCAACAGTCGCATGTTAATCAGTAATTTCAATTCTAGATGAATTCGATAATGAAGTTAGAATCCCATGTGTTTTCCTATTCTGAATTTGATTAGTAAGTTTATTTATTAGTATAAAAGAAACCAATCCTTGTTAATTGTCTTGGCAGTGAAAATTGATCATACATTGTTGCATAGGTGCGTATTCTTAATTCACCAGTCTCTGTGGGATCGAACTTAATATATTACTTGTGATCACGTGCGCTTGCGTGTAGATTTCACCGAACAATGATAGGAATAGTTTGCTGAGCATTGGCTTGAGGGTTCGTGCCCGTATGACCGTGAGGAGTGGTTTGAGTGGTCACGCCCGTCTGGCCATTAGGTGTAGTTTGTTGAGGATTGGTTTGATGGGTTGCGCCCGTGTTACCATTGAGGGGGCGCGACCTTCTTCGACCTAGCTGGTTTGGCGTGTGCTGGCTAGACTCGCTCTGCGAAGGGAGGTATTCAATTATGGGTGGTCCGCGACCTCTTCCTCCGACCGATGTATGGTCTCTGCCTCTACCTCTTACTCCCCGGTAGGTTCTGCCAACGCCGGTGTCGCGCCTTTGCTCTGAGGGCGCGCCTTGGGTCCCCTGGCGTTCTCGCTGTTCCTCTCCCGCCAAATGCACAATCATGGCTAAGCTGTCTTGTGTGATCCCAAGTCTTTCGGCCAAGGGTCGGGCGTTTGTGTTCTGATTTCCTCTTCCTTGCCCCGACCCTCCTGGCTGAGTTGGTGGTATGGAGACGGTCAAGGGCGCGCCCTGAGGGCCCTGAGCTCCCTGATTGGCAGTTGCTCCTTGGGGACGGTTAGCGTCAGGAGTAGTATCTTCATACTCCAACATTCGGGGTGTAGGGCGTCTGAAACGTCTGCGTCCTCTTCGGTCGTGATTCCTAGGCTGGTGAGGACGTCTGGGTGCGAGTTCCTCAAGCACGGACTCTATGGTGTTCAGCCTCGTGTTGTACCTTGCCTGGTTCTGCTCCATTCGGTGGAGGGCGCCGAGCAGTTCCGTGTTACTAACCACCACCGGAGGTGGGTTGTTTGGCAAAGTACGGGGGTCCTGGATGTGCACCGGCGAGTATGGTTCGTCCTCGACGTAGTATTCTCCTTCGTACAAATCATCATCATGGTTAGCCATCTCTTCCTCTTTGAGATTTCACCTGCTGCCCCTCCTTCTAGCGCCAATTTGTTGATAGAGGAATTTGGTGAATCAACAAACGTGAGGTTCGTTGACGGACTTAGGTGTTTTACGGTGATTATATGACGGAGATCCGCCGTGGACGGTGGTTTTAGGTGTTTGAGGGTGGCTGAGATCAAGGGAATATATTTCTGCTCTCGTTCTCACAACTCTCGATATATCCCCTTGATGTGCCTACGTACCCCTTTATATAGGGGATCAAGCCGTACGTAGTTCTATTGAACCAGGAGTCCTAGTTTGATCAGGACTCGGCCTCTTGGGGATAAGACCAACCGTGGGTCGGTGACTTATCACTTAGAGTTCTACTCCAGTTAGAAGTAAGCCTCAAGGCAACTACCGTAGACTCCTAGTCCAAGTACATCACGGATACAGCATCATCTCCACTACGAGAGATGACACTAACCGCTACTCTTTCGTAGCATGGAGGAGACATCGGATAGGGCCGTGACCACTTCCTTGAGGTGTAGTGACGCGTCCCTACCCCCTAGTGAAGGTTCTCACTAAAAGGTAAGACAAATGAGGAGCCAAGTTACACGATCGTCCCAGTCCCCCAATGAGGACTAACTCACCAGAATACAGGACCCGGACATATGATCGGCCTTCATGTTACCCCTGAGGGCCTTCTACAATCATGATCACCCCAAGCCCCCGCACGAGGACAACCCGGCAGATAGCAGGATTGGGAATTATAGATCACGCCCGGACGTAACCCGGGAACTACCAGATGAGCCTGATAACTACCAGATGAGCCCGGCACTAGTCTTCATATCCCTCGGAAGGGTTGGTCTTCATATCCCTCGGAAGGGTCGTCATCGAGACTCACTCAGCCTCACACACACATTACCTTTCTGTGGGCGCGACCATGGAGGGCGCGCCCTTCACCTATCTTCTTATTACTCACTCTTTCCACACTTCAGACACGTGACACCTGCTCTTCAGACAAAGGGCCGCGCCTCCCGGGATTACCCCACAGAGGGCGCGCCCTCCTCTATTCCTTCATAGCCAAAAATGGCTATAACACAATTCATGAGCTATTTATGAAAGAAAACAAACATCCTAGTTCAAATTGTCGTATATCGAAGTTACGGGGTAAATAACGTTTTGATCGTTTAACTGACTATGAATATTTATTTACTTGAGTTATCAAATTCAAAAAAGTTTCATTCAAATCACTTAACTGCGTAAATGTTTCACACGAATCAATAAACACAATAAAAATTTCATGACCGTTAATGGAGTTGATTTTAAACGATCGACAGTGTACTACATCATGAAACAAATCAGATTTTTATCGTACATATCTTTAAACCCGATCCAATACTGATCCGATCCAACACAAACCCGATAAATATATACATACAAATCACCCTCAATTCTATATCCTTAATTTACAAAATCCACCCCCAAATCATACAACGTTAGTGTGGATTGATGGTGTATTAATCGTTGATGGCGGTTGATTGAAGGAGGCGGTAATAGTTGGTGTCTCGATTGCAGGTCGAGTTAGTTTCGAGATGAGTACAATATTGGTGCGGGTCGATGGTGTTATGTTTGTATATTGTTTATTGGGTTGATTGAATACTTGAACGGCAAAAGCGATGTACTCCCTCCATCCCAAATTAGATGAGCTAGTTGATTTTGGGCACGCAACTTAAGGTGCATTGATCGTCTAGTTTCAAAATTTATTTTTTTAATTTTTCTTTTGTAAAAGAAAATTTCATATTTAAATTTACATTTGCAAAAATAAAATTTTAAAAATGAGCAATGTAGCTATGCGGTCAATGGACTTTAAAGTGCGTACCCGAAGTCAACGATCTCAGCTAATTTGGGATGGAGGGAGTATTTTGATATCTCGTTATTCGGGGACTTCATTTTATTTTCTTCATTATTATTTTCTCTGTTTTGAAATTTTTAATTTTCTCACACATTTTTTAAATATTTGATCACGTCGTTATAATTATTATTGTTGAATATTTTTATTCAAAAAATAGTTTAAAAAATAAAATTTATAATCATGCGATCCAAATATTTAGATATGTGTGAGTGTGATCAATATTTCAAAATAAAGCGAGTACGATGAAAAAAATAAAAAAATTATTGCATATTGTGACAACTGACAAGTGTATGCAGGACTTTTCTCATGAGTAAGATGCAACTATGTAAATAGTCAACCTGGTCCACAACTTCCGTGGCTGCCACGTCTGAATTAATTATTCTGAGTCAGCATTGGTAGTATTTTCGTCCTGAGGTTGATTTGTCAAACTCCATGTTGTCGGATCATGGATGCTAGCGAATAGCACAACTACACAAGTAATTATAGCTGTAAACCTCACAGACAACTACGCGGAATCATCATAAACTTAATTTCGATACTGTCTTCACAATCTTTACCAGAGAGCCTCGAAACTACTGAGAAAAAATGAATCATGACAATCAGGAACTAACGAAGTTTCTCAACGAACTTTAGTCACTCTAGCCCTTCCATTATTTGATATCACCGGCCTAATTTCCTCAACGACTAAATCAACTTACATGGTTGAACAATACTGGTGCTGTATGACTGACTGTCTGGTTCATCACTTCTGTTAAGTTCAAATTGCCAGCTAAGCCGCCAGTTAGCAAATGTAAAGGTTTTGCACTATCGTTTTTCTTTTCTAAAGAAATCAGTTTTTATTTAACCAGATTATTTCGGTTTGATTTAAACAAAAACCTATATTTTGGTCTCAGTTATTTTGGTTCGGTTTTTGATTTAACTGCATTATTTCGATTCGATTTCGGTTTGGTTTAAAAAAATTTATATTTCGATATCAGTTATTTGGATTTGATTTTGATCTGAACCGACCGAATGCTCAACTATATCTTATAAATATAAATAGTTTATAATTTATAATATGTTTTAATTTTAATATTATAATGTTTTGTTATTGAAGGTGGAAAAGTAAAAAAGGAAATGTGATATTTTAAAAGTGCGGAGAATTGTGCCGAATACTTCTCGAATAACTTATCCATTTTTTTTTATAACGGAAAGACACAAATCTAGAGCGATTGAAGATATTTTTATAAAAGAAAGACACAAACCTGAAATGGAATGAGTGTCGGATGGGCAACGTGATTATCCGCATTCACATAATATTTTTTGACACTTTTAAATAATAAAATATCAAGAAAAAAAAATGAATGTATAAAGTGATTGTCAAGGAGGGAGACTCATTTTAAAAATTTATTTCAACACTTGCAAGTAAGATGCAAAAAGTTACTAAAAAGCAAGAAGAGGTTAATTACTTGTAGTAGTAGAAAACTAGTCAACCAAAAGAGGATTAAGGAGAGAACCAAAGCTAGAATTAAGGAGGCGAGGTCAAAGTGACCATCCTTTGAAAACGAAAACACCCAGAAATTTTATAGCAAATCTCGCTATACATTGGCCGGCGGCGTAGCTCACTCCCACCTACCCAACCTTTCAACACGCTCGATCCCCTCTCTCTCTCTCCCCACTTTCTCTCCCTAGACTTTGTTACAACAAATTTGACTCGGCCCTTCTAACTTGATCCCCACGTTCCCCCTCCTTTCCCTCACCTTACCCAACCTCTCTATAAATATCACCCCCAAATATCCCTCCCTTTATTACCACTCTCAAATTTCTCGAATTTCTCGAATTCTCGAATTTCAATAAATTTTAAATCATATGGGTCGTTCAAGTCTTGTGTTTTTACTCTTTTTGCTGACTCTAGCCTCCTTTGCGGCTACAATACATGGAAGGAAGCTGAAGCAAAGCATGCAAGTAGAGCAACAAGCGTATCCACCACCACCTCCGCCACCTTCAATAGGAAGCTTGTATTTAGCTTCGCTTCCGAAGGGGACGGTGCCGAATTCTGTGCCCAGCAAACAGCACCACTCTTTCGTGGTCGACGAGAAGCTCATTGCGCGGCACCTAGCGGCTCTTGATCGTATTCTCCGATCCGTTCCCAGCCCCGGTGTTGGACATTAATTATTATATTTACAATTTTGTAAAATGTTCTTTGGTTTTTTGATTCTTTTTTCTTGCTTTTTTTCTTGTAATTTTACGTGTAGAGATGGGTACAGAGAGATTGAGACTACTTAGCGATGGAAGTTTTGTATTTTCTTGACCTTTATTTTGATTGATTGTACAGTACTCCGAGTTAGGTGAAAATATTATCATGTATACAATTCATTTGACTTTTAGTTTGCTGTCTTAATGAGTTTAATTGGGGTCATTTGGCAAATCTGAATGTAAATTAACTTAACGATTAATAAATCTGAAACATATAAATAAATAAGTTATCTGAATGATGAATGAGTAATATCATTTGATATATTTGTTTTTTGAAAATATGAATGAAGGCGTATTTTTTATTTTGTTTCATTTTTGTAAATAAATAATATTTTTGTTTAAAATTAGTATGTATTTTATTAAATAATTTTCAATATAAAACATAATAACATCTATGAAATATTTAAGTATTGTTGTTTATTTGATTAAACTTATATTATTTTTATTATAATTATATATTTGATAATAAAATTGAAGATATCCCATGCTAAACCTGGTTATTGATATAATAAAATAGTAAAAATATATTAATAACAAAATTGTATAATAATGCATATTACTTGTGAATAGGGCTGAGCAGAATCGAACTGAAACCGAAAAACCGGACCGGACCGAATAATTTCGGTCCGGTCCGGTCCTAATTTTCTGAAAGTTCGGTCCGTTCGGGTATTTCGGTCCGGACCGAAATAAAATACGGACCGGTCCGGTCCCCATCGAAAAACTTCGGTCCTGGACCGAACCGACCGAACTTTTATATATAATATAAATAATATTTTTATTTTATATATTAAATAACATATTATACTTATACACTTATATTATATTATCTAATATCTATATTCAATGACTCTATACGACTATACCTAATCTAATCGAACTTTGAGCATACCTAATCTTCTGAGTTCTGACTATCTAACTATCCACGGTGCCGCAACACAGTATCTTACTTGGAGGCAGGACAAGTAAGTTATGCAGTCAAGGTTGGAAGAGCAGGAAGAAGCTATGGCTGTTTCGACTAGCTAAACTCAGAGGCTAATACATGCAGTGATTTTATTTTTGATCAACTAGCACTCTAGCAGACTAATGTCAATTGTCATTGTTTTAATTTTTAAAATTTGTAAACTTAAGGCTATTTTGGAGTGGTGTTTGAATGTTACTTGGCTTTCTAAATCATGTGTTGGTCGCTGCATTTTTTTACATTAATTATGCTTGATGTTTCCTTTATAATACAGATTAATTTAAATTTTTCAAAAAAAGTTCGATTCTGGCGGACCGGACCGGACCGACCGAACTATTTCGGTTCGGTTCCGGTTCGGTCCATATACAAACTTCGGTCCGGTCCGGTCCAGAAATTTTCAGAAGTTCGGTTCTCGGTCCGTTCGGTCCGGTCCGGTTCTGGACCGAACCGACCGAATGCTCAGCCCTACTTGTGAAGGAGATAAAGTAATGTAAAGGGCAGATACATATTGGTTGATTGTGGTGCTGAATGGCTCCTCGAGAAAAATCCAGCTGACCGATTTGGCTATAGATGAATCATTAATAAAGTTCAAAAAAGTTGCCAAATGATCTGACCGAGCTGATTCGTTCTCTTTCAGCTTGCTTAAGCTTCGTTAAGCAGTAAACAAATGACTCCAAGTATCATGTTGTTCAAATTTATACTGTGTAAAATAGGCAACCGAAAAAGAATGTGAGAATTAAATTGTTCATAAAAAAATTCTAAGATCAAATGCGAGATCATCATTTCATTTCATATAAATCATTCAGATGTACACTAATAGAAGGATAAATTAATTCCTTTTTCACTGCAGAAAATTCTCAATTAAACATGTTTTTCTTTCCCGACAAAAAAACACATTTTTTCAAGAACAAAATACTTAATTTCGGATAAACGGGAAGCCAGGCATTATGTTCCATTCTCCTCTCGACTCTTGAAATCACATTAATTAATTATTAAAAACTTGTTACATAGAATTAAGATGAGTTAATTAGATTATGGATGCACTCTCTTATTGTCAACGTATACATCACCCTAAACCAAAAGTCGGACATTATTCAACAACTTGAATTGTAAACTAGTGCCTAGTGCCTAGTGGTATAAATGTTGATTATTGATGAATATAGTAATGCTTTGACTTGTAGTAGTTAGAGCATCCCATGAGGAGCCCAAGTCCACTTACACGTGTGTCCTTTTTAATGCCACATAAGCACGAAGCGGGACTTTAAAAAAATGTGGTCACACATCTCCAATGCACAAGCCCACTTCCACTTACAAATGGGTCCCATCAAATTTTATCTTTCCTTATATAATACTATCCCTCAATTTTTTAGGTTGTTTTTTGATTTGTTTAAAATATAGTTTCATAATATTTTTTTTTCAAATTTTTTCTCCTGTTTATTCAAAAAAAAATTGATAACGAAACGATTGCCACCCCTAGTCTCAAAATACGTGCTATCAGTGAACGTAAACTACCTAGATAAAACAAATATAATGAATACTTAATTTATATAAAAATATTAATCAAAAGTATTATTCAAATAAGTTAAATAATAAATATAATCCAAACAAATATAAAGAATACTTAATTTATATAAACATATTATATTTAATATATAATTAAAATACATTACATATGATATAAAGAAGCAGAAAAAGAAGAGCAAATCAGCTTTGTTTAATTACTGTGTCAGAAACCGGGCTTGGCCAGGACAGTGGGCCTGGCCACTTTTCTAGCTTCTCTCCAACGCTAGCAGCCATGGCCAGGTCAGTTTACTCTTCCCCAGGCAGCAAACGGGCTCGCGCTGGGGATGCTCTTAGATATCTCCTATATGCATGTATAGTTAGGCGCATAATTATGAGTCTCACTCTCAGTACCGGCTGCCGTATAAGGTGGTACCTACCTAAAAAGATAAAAAGAACAACTTTTTCAAATTTTAGAAAAAGTTGCTGCTGCTTATTTCTCTTCTAGGAGCTTTTTGGGGGACGAAAGGAGTGTTGGAATCTGAGTTTCTGATGAAAATTGCAAAGTCAAAAGGTACGCCTGTAGCACGGATTGCATTGAGAAGGGCTTATGAGCAAGGGGTGATTATTGTGGTGAATAGCTTCAACAAAGAGAGACTAAAGCAGAATCTTGATATTTTTGAGTGGGAGTTGAGCAACGAAGGGTCCAAGAAGATTGCCGCAATACGGCAAAGGAGGGCAAACCTTGAGCAGCTCTTTATCTCTGAAACTAGCCCCTTTAGGACAGTCCAGGAGCTCTGGGATGGAGAACTTTAAAGATAATCATGCCCTAATTATAATAGCATGCGTAAACCTTCTGAACATTGATACTGTATTTATAATGAATTATGGAATGAGCTTGACAAAAGGCCAGAACATACTCTTTCTTTGGAATGCAGCTACTAACTTGATTACAAGTATTTTATTTGTGGTTTTATTTGTCGATGTTAGATCGAAATATTAGTTAGCAACTTCAATATAAAAGCCGAGACATTGGCATAACATGTTCATTGTCTACTCTTCTTTATCATCATCTCAGGGTTTGTGCATATTTTTTAACTACTTCTTTTTAAAAAAAGATTTTTATTTACATTTCAAAATCTATTGGATATTATAAAATTTTATATTAAAAAGCTAACTACTTCTACTAATTCTATTTAGTTACTTATTTTATATATTAAATATTAATCGGTCTCATATTTCATGATGTGTCAAGTGGGGGGTGGAGAGAATAATTTATTAAATAGAAAATTTAGGATTATTATTTTGCATCGATTTTGAAAAAGTAAGATAAGTAAAGAAACCTTTATTTAAAGAAAGTTGTCTTTACTGAGTTATGCTTTCCAATTTTTATATGTAAATTATGTAATGATTTCTATAACGCACATTTTTTCTCAGTAGTAAGAAATTAATAATTTGAACAACTTCTTTAGAACTATATTTTTCTAACAAATATAATTATCTATATTTTTAGTTTTATACTTCAATAAAATTGTGTATTATTACCAATACCCATCTAGCAAATCCAACAAAGTAAAAATGCTGAAAAGTTATAAACATATCTTCATAAAGATGTAAGAAAGACAAAAATTAAATATTAGAGGATTATGTTTTTAACCAGAAGATGCCACCATAACTTTATATTACAAGTGGTGTTAAATGAGCTTATCAATATAATATCAATATTTTTAGTAAAATATTTATATATTCAATTACAAAACACTTATCAAAAAAAATTACAAAACAAATATTGAAAAAATAGAATAAAAAAATCATTGTAGAAAAATCATTTTTTTTAACGTAGAAACCCGCGGCCGCTCTTTTTTATATGCGCACTGGCTAAACCCACGAGCTCACGTAATAGCCTAATCATATTTGCCATGCGTAGTGGGAAATCTTTTTAAATATAATTATAAATTTTTAATTACTTATTTTATAAGTAATTAACCAGCATTAACAAACTATTCTTTATGTTATCTTCTTTATTATTTTTCAAATCTTTCTTAAAATTTAAATTCATTTTAAAATAAATTAATTTAATAATATAGAATTAATTTCTTAAACCATGCGTAGCGGGCAAAAAATCCTAGTCTCCTATATGCATGTATAGTTAGGCGCATAATTATGAGTCTCACTCTCAGTACCGGCTGCCGTATAAGGTGGTACCTACCTAAAAAGATAAAAAGAACAACTTTTTCAAATTTTAGAAATACACACCTTTTTCTGATCATCGAAGGATTTTCAATAGGATTTGAAAACGCGTACTTTGTCGGTTGTAAACTCTTCTGGGCGCATACCCAGTTCTGTGTGCAGATGGTTTGAATTTTTTTGAAGAGTTCAAACTTCAAATTTTAAACCATATCTTACTTGCATTATTTGCTAAGAGAAGCAATAGTGATTCGTACAAGAATGATTAAAATACAATTTTAGATGTTTGGCGAAAGTAATCCGGCAAAGTAGGAGTAAGTGCAAGTCCAATAATGTCCAAACAATGTCCTACTAGATAAACCAACCTAAACATAGTCAGTATATTCCGCTTAGAGCAGGGTGTGAGGAGGGTAAGATGTACGCAGCCTTGCCCCTGCCCTTAAAGTAGAGAGGGTCTGAGGAGGGTAAGATGTACGCAGCCTTGCCCCTGCCCTTAAAGTAGAAAGGCTGTTTTCGTGAAGATCCCCGGCTTAGTGCATAATAAATAATATAGTGTGTGATATAATATTAAGATACCTTAGCCCATGGCCTTCTTCACAGATTTACCTAAAAAGTTCCCGTTTGTCGATGATGGATGACAATAATGTGAAACCTTACCAAATCCCCCGACGAAACAACATCTGTGATAATCCATTAGTACGCACTAAACCTTATCAAATCCTTCGACGAACCAACATCCGTGATGATCCATTAGTACGCACTAAACCTTATCAAATTGTTCGACGACCAACATCCGTGATGATCCATCTTACCAAATCTTTAAAATGCACCCTGAGACCAGAACCCCATTTCTTAACTGTCATTCCTTAGCAGTTTGGTTTTAACTTTGTACGTATCTGCATTCTGCACTTCCATCACGATAGCATCAGATTTGATACCTTTAAAATTTCTGTCGATACAACACCGCTCACGATTACAGACGTGGCTCACGCAACTGCAAAGTGATACAGTTTTCTCCAATGCACAAAAATTACAGAACGTAAAAAGCCAATTTTCTCTTGGTCCAGCGCTTTATTAAAGTTAACACCCTGCATAAACAAACCCACACCCGCACTCTGCATCTATCACTCTGTCCTCATGACAAACAAACACCCACAAGCGCAGCCAAAAACAAAACATAAAGAAACAAGCCACTTCTTGCATGACCCAACCCAAATTACTCAAATAAATGTTACGGGAGTGATTCATACATCACATCCGACTTGAATCTCAATAGTATTCCCATTGTCAAGAGATAGAACGAATCAGGAATCATGTAATTTGTTGATATATGATTAATGTAAATGGAAAAATTGTAACCGCCGCAGAGCATCGTTGGAATAAATGGATATATAATGTCCTACTAGATGTCTTATATATATAATAATATATACAAAGTTATAAGCATGAACTCCAACAATGCTTTCTATATTTTTTTTCTATATCATATTGTATTCATTTTGAGCTCCACTATAACAAATATTCAAATTCAAAATCGAGGATGAATTGGAGGGAAATAATTTTTATTGATAAAAATAAGTTACTCCCACCTTCCTGGTGAATTGTATATGTTCAATATTTACACGTATTTCGAGACTTCTATAAAGTATAGTTCTATAATGTTATAAAATTTTATTTTTTTGAATAAAAGTTTAAACACCAAAAAAATAATTTGAAAAATATTATGAAAATTTGCTTTAAAATAGTCTTAAAAAACGTGCCAAAAAATAACGTATACAAATTGAATGGGACGGAGGGAGTAAGAGCCAAGTTGTAGCTCCTAAAAGAGAGGAGGAAGAATGAGCTCTCAACTTTTGAAGAGTCTCTTGGAGATCTAATTTGTACATGGCTCCTTATTTTTTCACTTAAGAGCTTGAATAGAGAGTATCTTGAAGATGCTCTATGGGAAAAAAAAAATTATTGATAAAAGTGAAATAGGGCATGCCTAGTGATACCTTAAAGATGAGGCACTTGGTGGATGTCCTAATATTTTAAGATATCACTAGGACATTGTTGGAACACTTATTTATATAAAATATCTTAAATTCTAATTTACGATACTAGTTTAGGACACTCTTGGACTTGCTCTAAGTTCGTCGAGTAAGAAATGAGTTGTTTTATGTATTCTAGTGCAAGATTTTTATTTTTTTTGGACACATAAACAAATCATTAATTGAAAATCATATAATGTCTATAAATATTAAAAATCATACAATGTCTACAAATATTCTACAAATATTCTACAAATTTAATATATAGATTATAAAGTAGATTTAATTATATATTTTTCAAAAATTTATCATAGTTGAGTTGGTATTGCTACATGAAACATCACTTGCCTGTGTTATCAAATTCATGATATATTGGTATCCTTCCCATTCTATTCACCGGATTCAATATTTGTTGAACACAAAGTGAGTATGCGAATCTATGAATAATGAGTTTGTAGACAGATAATAAAAACAAATTCGATCAAAAGAATAAAATGTATTTAAGAAATGATGATTTGTCTTCTCACAAGGGATGGTAATCATTGACGACAGTTGGTTCTAAATGACAATTAACTATAAAAAATACTGAAATTCTACAACCACGTAACTGTGATTATCAAAGATGATAATCAACGATAGTTATTAAGAGGATATAATAAAATTGATAAAAAACAGAAATTGAAAATACAAATAAATGAATTGACATAAACAATTATAATAGATGAGTATAGATTAGTATAGGGTGTATCTTGAATTGAAAAGGATAAATGAAATTTTTCTATAACGAGGAAATGGTACCTTTTATTAGAGCAGATTAAACTTAATAGTTTTCTTGATGATCCCACGTCAAACAAATCCTAAACGAATGCTCTAACTCTCAACAAAGAGATATTTTTTTTACATGAATGAAAAATAAATAAAAACAATAGTAAATGAAGTTCGGGATAAACGAATATCAATTAATATAAATCGTAAAATTTATAAAACAGTAGTATTATAAGTCCTAAATCTCGGTCTTTTTCCTTTAAAAAAGACGGATAAATACTTTTAGGGATGTAAGTGAGCCAAGCTGAGTGTTCGAGCCGAGTCAAACGCTATCAGACTCTGCTCGAGCTTGATCACAAAATTGGCTAAAGCTCAAACTTAAGTTCGACCGAGTCTTTTAATTCCAAGTTCGAAAAGTTTGGCTTGGAAACTCGAGTCATCAAATATTGACAAAATTCCAAAATATGAGGTGTTATTTTACACTAACTATGGCTAATATAGATTGTAGAGCGGGTTAAATACAATCTATTAAGTTTCAAACTTCTTTTTGAAACAAAATCACAATAACTTTTAAAATATCAAGTAAAACACAAGATATTTTAATATTTCAAGTTGATTGTTTTTCCACCTGGGATAATTATATTCAGAAGAAATATTCTGTGATATATATTATAAATACACAACTGCAGATTTTCAGCAATTGAGCTCATAATAACTCAATTTTGCTAGTATTTTCTCACTTAACTAAAGTGCTACTACTACTTGGTCATATATCTAGCTCAAATTTACAAGACTGACTAGAATACAAAATTACACTTTATTTTATGTCTTGTTTCTTCACTCTTTATCTTGTGCAGGTTTTTTGGATTGTATTCATCTTTGACTAAATTTTTTGTCTTAGTCCAATTTGTTTGTATAGATTTATAATATTTCAGCTTCTTCTTTATTTTCCTAAATAGGCTTCCATGTCCATGTTTGTACAATCAACCATGTAATATGTCAGAATGTATGACAAGTCATTTTCAATAGATATTAGTTTATCGATTGAAATATCTTTCATCTGTTAATATATTTGTCATTTTGACTTTGTTGCAACAAATTTCACTTATCCCTTCTGATTTGATCCCTAAGTTCCCCCTTCTTTCCCTCACCCCATCCAACCACTCTATAAATATCACCTCTAAATATCCCAACCTCCATTATCACTCTCAAATTTCTCAAATATCAATAATTTTAAACTATATGAGTAGTTCAAGTCTTGTGTTTTTACTCTATGGGCTTACTCTAGCCTCCATTGTGGCCACAATACATGGAAGGAATTTGAAGCAAAGCATGCATGAAAGAAAGAAGCAACAATTAGAGCAACAATCATATCCTCCACCACCACCACCACCTTCACGAGAAAGCTTGTATTTAGCTTCACTTTCAAAGGGGACTGTGCCGAATTCTTCACCCACCAAACATCACCACTCTTTCGTAGTCAATGAGGAGCTCATTGTGCGTCACCTAGCGGCTCTTGATCGTATTCTTCGCTCCGTTCCTAGCCCCGGTGTTGGCCATTAATTACTGTTGATACTTGATTCTTCTGGGTTCTTTTTTTTTTTTTACAATTCTGTAAAATGTTCTTTGGTTGTTTTTTTTTGTACTTTTTTCCTGAAATTTTATGTGTAGAGATGGGTACAGAAAGATTAAGACTACTTAGCAATGGAAGTTTGTATTTTCTTGACCTTTATTTTGATTGATTGCACGGTATTTCAAGTAACATAACAGATAGTACGATGTATACAATTCATTTGACTTTTCCAGTGAAAAAAAAATTAACCTATCCTTCTATTACTGTACAGGTGCATGATTTATATATAATGATCTTGTATTCGATCTTTAAAACTTTATATTGAACAATTTAATTATATTCCCATTTCTTTTTAATTATCCATTTTATATGTATATATTTGAATTATATATAAGCTTAATTGAACTCAATAAGTCAGCAGATAATAAGTTTAATTATCTTCCAGGTTTCGATCAATACATATTACATTTTTCAGTTTATCAAAAATAAACACCACTACTACGAACTAAGTGCAAAAAATTCTTCTCATCTATAATATTACTAAAATAAACACAAGTTGACACTATCATATACACGTGTTGCTTGGCATTTTTTTGATATTTAATGCTATGGATACTGCATGTATATCTCATCTTTTTAACCATTTCTCATCTCTTTATCCATTTTACATCTCGCTTAAGCCAACGCTCTATCTCTTTATCCATTGTACATTTCGCTTAAGCCAACACTCTATCTCTTTATCCATTGTACATTTCGCTTAAGTCAACACTTTGATATTTAATATTATACATGTACATCTCCTCCTTACATATACTCCTTTTGTCTCAAAATAAGTGTCCGCTTTGAATTTACACGTAATCTAAGGTGTAAAAAACATACTTTTACACTTTATTTTTCAAATTTTCTTTTTCTGAATAATAATTTAATATCTATATTTTTATTCAGAAAAGAAAATTTTGAAAAATAATATAAGAAAATATGTCTTTTAACACCTACGTGCAAAAGTCAAAGAGACACTTATTTTGGGACGGAGGGAGTACTATTACTAAAACAAACATCAGCTAAGATCATCCTTTACACCTTTTCACTTTTTTGATATTTAATACTATGCATAATATATATATATATATATATATATATATATAGGCAATTGCTCAAATACAAATCACTAAAATAAAAACTATAATACAAACCAAGAGAAACTATACCTACATGACATCACCCACCCCCTATATGTCATCACCCACCTAGGGCCCACTCTCGCCCCCGCTTAATCCACTCGGGGCCCGCTAGGGCCTTGTCAAGCCTCCTCACAGTCCCTGGACAGGCTTCAGACAGTTTCAGGAGCCAAAACTTGGCCCCACCATGGTGTCACTAGGACCCGCCCCGACCCAACTAGGCCTCACTTAGATCCCGTCTAGGCCCATCTCGAGGTCCATCCCCGGTCCCAAAACCATTATCATTCTACTTAATCGCGTTGGTTTGTTTTTAGCATATATATATATATATATATATATATATATATATATATATATATATATATATATATATATATGCTAAAAACAAACCAACGCGATTAAGTAGAATATATATATGTACATCTTTCTTACCTAAACACTTTGATATTTAATGCTATACATCTTTATTACTTCTTTAAAAGTCACTACAAGAACTCCCAGAATTACCGACAAAATTTCCCAACGGAAACGATTCTGTTACAATTTCCCAACCGAATGCCGACCACTTTTTGTATGGGACAAGGTCAAACAGTTAGCAACAAATTACCAACAGTTCACCAACCAATTTTTACCAACGAAATATTCTGTTAAGAAACGGGGGCACCAAAACTTCCCGACTTTAGCATCTGAATACCAACAGACTTATTACGGATTTAACGACGGAGTTTCTATTGGTAACTTGGTGCTTAGTTCGTCATTATTTTCATTGGTAAGTCCATTAATAATCTGTGAAGAAATGATAAAATAAGCTTGAAATGGCATATTAGTATTACTGTTGGTAATCCGTTAGTAAAGTAGATTGGTCATCATTTAACTGTTGGGAAACCGTTGCTAAAGTATATCGGTCAGATGTCATTCGTTGGGAAACCGTTTCCAAAGTAGATCGGTTGGATGTCATACGTTGGGAAACCATTGCTAAAGTAGATCGGTCAGCATTTTTACCGTTGGAATTAAGTTGGTAAACTAGATCAGTCATTTAATTCCGTTGACAATTCGTCAGTACTCGTAACATATTAAAGTTTTAGTAATCAGTTATTTCTTTCTTTCTTCGGTTTCTAAACTTTCTTCATCTTATTTTCACTCTAAAAACACCTGAAAAAGGCTAAAATATCACCTCAATTCTTCTATTTGTAGAGAAGAATTACTCCATTCATACAAATAAAGTTAGTTGCTCTTCATATCTATTTTAGTATTAATTAATTACTAATTTGAATTCTATATTATTTGTGTTGCTAATTTTAATTAAGTGTTGTAATATTAATCATGTATGCTGATCGCATTATAAGTCCTCATAATTAACGAAATTGTATGTATATGTGTGTGTATGGTAAAAAGGTAGTTTAAATATATTTAATCAATTATAATTGTTGATAAGCATGAATTTATGTTTAATACGAAAATAAATAGCAAGTATATAAATCTAAACATAATATATCAAAATGATAGGTCTAATTATGTTAACATGCATTAGTTATTAATTCGAAGAATCATTCAAATTAGCTTGAAGTAGTAATTAAATTCTACAATCATATAAAAGTTGTTAATGAATTATTATGTAGGTGGTCTTGAAAAATGAAAAAATTACTGATCTTAGATGTATGAGAGGATTGATAATAGAGGATTTTTGAATTCTCCATTTATTTCTGGTGTGGACGAATTTATGAATTATGTTATATCTCAGCCAACGTCTATGGGTGAGACAAGTATAAAATGTCCGTGTTCAAAATATAAGGATCGAAAATTTTGGAATAGAGATATGGTGAAGCTGCATCCATTGAAGAATGGATTTGTTAAAGCTTATTATCTATGAAGTCGACATGAAGAGCAGTGCCGGCTAATGGCCTGTGCAAGTGGAGCATTTGCACAGGGCCTCAAAATTTTTAGGGCCCCAAAATTATATTATATTAATATATTTTATAGTATGTATTTGGGTTATTAAATTATTTATATACTTTTTGTTATTTCACTGTTAAATAAAAATTATTTATATTTAACTAAAATTTCTTATTGGTGAAAATTAAAATTTCAAGTTAATTGATTTTCTTTTTAGCCTACAATTTTTAACATTTATGAAATTTTAAAATAATATAAATAACCACGTATCTAAAATTATTTATTTTTAAATGTAGATTTATTTTCATATATATTATTTTCTAATATTTATATTTGAAATAGATATATATTTCTTATTTTGAATATTTTATTATTTGTGAAAAAATATTTAAAAATGTAATATACATTATTACAGAGGCCTATTTTAAGTTTTGAAAAGGGCATCCTCAAATGATTAGCCGGCCCTATGATGAAAATGACGAACATCCTTCAGCAAACTTTTCAAATATATCACGGGGCACAGATGGGAACAACTTAATGTACAATATGATGATTGATTCAGCTGATCCTAGTTTTGATCCGCATGGTTCAGAAGAGATGTCGAGTGCAGTGGCAAAAAATATATACACCATGTTGAAGCCTTCAGAACGAGAGTTATACGATGGTTGTAAAACTTCACATGCAATTGGCTGCCATGACTCAAATGTTGAGTTTGAAATCTGATAATCATTGGTCGGAGGCATGTTATCAGACATCATTATTCGTCAAATTTGTCTTGCCTGAAGACAATACATTTCTTGATAGCTTCTATAGCACAAAAAAACATATGGAAGGATTGGGTCTACTTCCATTCGTATCAACTATTGTGTTAATGGGTGAATTATATTGGAAGGAAGACATTGACATAGAGTCATGCAAATTTTGTTCTTAGAGTTAACAGATCTACAAGAGAGAGAAAGAAAGTAGTTGTCCAACGATAATCAAATTATATAAGGGCTCCCCAGCAATCATATGCTGGACGTGTGAGAAAATTTTTAAATTTTGATCGTTCATGAACTGATCTAACAGTGAAAAAACTGTGTATTAAATAAGCGCTCTCCAGCAATCATATGCTGGGGACATGGACCCTTAGAAAAGATTGTACACCATCTTTCTGAACGGAAACATTATTAATTAACTTTTATTGATAAAAGAAAAATTTTAAATATAATACTCCTTCTGTCCCACTACACCAATCTCTTTTGAAAGAAATATTTTTCCATAATACTTATCTATCTTTAGTTTCCAATGCAAATATATTGATATTATTTCAAAATTACTCTTCTTGAAAGCTGTATAACAATTAGAGGGTTGAATAAGAGTCTACATGCATGCATTTATTAGGAGCACAAATGAGAATATATTATTCAATTAATATTTTTTTTAATATGCGTAATTTTTCAAAAAAGACTTGTATCGTTGAACGGAGAGAGTATTCCTTGAAAATTCTATGTGAATGTGACGGACCGGAAAGAGTTGTGCTGCAGTGACATGGACATGTTAACATTATTCTTTGACTTAAATAGTTGAAGTCCGTTGCTGAACAATTGAAATTGCAGAAGCAGATGCATTAATGCTCATCACGGAATACTTGGACATTTTATTTAATAAAAATTAATAATCATATAATCATGATTCATGTCACGCACGCCCCTGCCTTTTTCGTACTTCAATTGCTACTAGTTCTTATTTCTTGATTCGCTTCTCTTCCATGTGATCTCTTTAGTAGAAATACGTAAAAGTTTTGTCCATTTTTATACATTTTTCTTTTATAAAAGTCTCTTTTAGTTTTATAAATTTTAAATATTATCAAAAGTGGTAAAATTTATTATATCAAATCACTTGCGTCCACTATTTTCTTCAACTACACTCGGTATATGTAGTGAATATTAATTGATTCTGCTACTTTATTCATTTTTCTTATTATTTTTCCTGTTAAATTATACATTTTCTTAACTTTCATGTCCTAACCTAATGTGTACTATTGGCTGAGTTGAAGGAAATAACCAGATAGAACCGCAGAATGGGGGAACTTGAGTCCCTCAACTCCCAAGACGGATGTAAATATTCTGTAAACCAGAGGTGATCTGCATAATCTTCGGTCAAAATCAGTTTTCGAAATTTTAATCGATATAAAAAAATCTGTATATTTTTGATATTTTGAAGATAAAATATAAAGTTTTGGAGACCGGCTATAATACATTCAAGTCTTATCCGCGGACTACTCATATATAATCTCTTTACCTGTTTTTTCAATAAAATGTTTTTGTGTGACACCATTTGGTATTCGATCAAGGAACATAACATGAGTACATGACACTCTTATCTTTTTATTCGATTTTTTGAAATTTCAGAATAATAAAAAAAAAAGGAGTAGTGCTACCTACACAAAATTGGGTACAAAATTTTGCACAAAATGATGTGGCAACTGAGGTGTGAAGTTTTAATTGGTACTATTAATGAATATACAGGGGACTATTTCAATCAAAAGTAGACACATACTCATTATACTCATTATGTGAATGTTTTTGTATCCAATTATGTACCTCTAGCATTTTCCAAAAAAAATAGACACATGCAAGATTGTTCAAAACATTGGGCAAATAAACAGAAACCAAGAAGCTGGCTTGAAGGATATAGAGGTTGTTTGAGTAAGTTTAATAAAAATAACTTTTTGTTTAAAGTAGAAAAGTAGATTAGAATCGAGACAAATTAATAAAACATTTAAAAAAAAAAGTAAAAGTTCCGAGAAAAAACGTAGCGTTATCAACTTCTCTTCGCTTAGACAATCGGACACATAACAGAGTTGGTGGTAGTAAATCATAAGTCAATTGTGTTATAGCACATCAATCGCATACAGTATAGTGATATGTCCAGTACCGAATATAACACGGCCAAACATTTAGCCATCCTAGTACAATCATGAGAAAACAGAGTATAACGAAAGTAAACTAAATTTGTGACCTCTCGCATGTCTTTGAAGCTAAGCAACTAAGTATTCCGACACAAGCATCCCGAATGTCGGAGGTTCGAATCCCACTGTACGCTATTTTTGTCTGTCCTCGTTAGCATGCCTTGAATCTACTTGATTCTCTAAATTTCGTCAAGGTGGCTGTTGGAACATAGCGGCCTTGTGTCCCCGGTGGCTGGGAGCCGACGGTGGTGGCTTCCGGCCTTTAACCAGCATGGGAAGGAGGTTTTGGCCCGCATTATGAACCTCCGGTGCAGTACTCAACAAATCTAAACTTGAACTTGTTTCGAGGTTTTGTGGGCTAGGAATCATTCGAGATGAAGATAGGATGATATGTAGGTTTAAGAGTATGATGAAGAATAATATTTTGGTGTTTAAGGTGGCTTTATGGGGTGGTTTAGTGAAGAGAGACATGTATATTTGAAGCTGGACTAGAGGAGATTGGTTTGATATATAGGGTTAGAATGTGGAGAAATGGAATGAGAGAGGAGGAAAAGTGGAGTTGATCACTATATATTGCATGCGGGCTTGGCCTACATAAGCACGGATTTAGTGGATGCAATTATCTTTAGGATCACTAATGGTATTTTAATTGTTTTTAGAAAGTTGATTACAGCTTTTGAGCTTGATTGTTCCTGCTTGTTAGTCAATGTGTGATTAAAGGTTTACCAACAAACTCAATTCGATAAGAACGACCAACGACCTTTTATGTATTTTAGCAGGCTGAATTCAAAGTTTGCTTAAATTGATCGTTGGGAAACAGAGTAACGTTACGTACCTCGAATTTAGTCTGAGTTTTTTTTTTCCCGAATAGCATGACAGACAAATGACTGATTTTAATTGGATGATTTATGTGCATATATGAGATCTCATTATTATTATTAATGTAATTTGAACCAACTAATATTACTAATTAAGATTTGGAAAAAAAAGTTGAAAATAATTTTTAAGATACCTAACATATAATATATGTAAAAATTTCACTTATTTTCACAAAAAAAATTCTAGTTGTGCACTCCTACAAAGGATAATCTAAATCATCAAAATACTTGTAAAGCCTGCTCCAGTTTATGTTCTTCGTTCCGAATCTTATGTATCAAGCCTGCTCCAGTTTATGTTCTTTGTTCCGTATCTTATGTATAAGGTCATCAGAATACTTGTTAAGTCCATCCTAATTTAAATTCCTAGTTCCGTCCCCGAATACGTGTTAGTTACAAAACAAGGACAATTCATGCTTCAGATGGGCCAATATAAGTCAGATTCTTTGAGTCATTTGTTCCAATTCTTGACCATTTCTTATGTTTTAAACTTTAAATAGCACCACTTATTGTTCAATGAGTTACTGAGAAGATATGTGATAGCAAGTGCACATGAAATACATGGGCTCAAGATTAAATGGAACAACTGCAAGACTGCATGACCTGTAACAATCTGATAAGATAACAGAAGCATTAGTTGCTAGTACAAGTGTTTCTTTTTCATAACTGAGATTGCATTCCCACTGTTATTATTTGGAGCATATGTTATGTCAGCAGAAGTTCGGGATTAAAATCTTCATCTATGTTGAAGTTCTGCGAATTTTGTTCGGGAAAATGTTTTTATTCTCACTTTCCATTGTTCTACTAGATCTTAACAAGTCTACAGCAAAAACAACAAAAACAAAGCCAGAGAACCTTGCTTTTCAAAAAAAAAAAAAAAACCAGAGAACCTTGTTGTACCTTTCTTAAGGTTCTCTTCAAAATATCCAATGCTTCTGCATAATTTATACTTCACAAAATAAAATGTGCACTTAAATTTTCGCTGCAGCTAGATAAATCTTACTTTGAACCACCATCTTTCCAATCTTGAACCCCGGAACCACCATGAATCCCACGGTAACCTCATCATTTCCAGCCAAAAACACTTCACTAGTCACACTCACCATGTACATTTCCGAAAACATGCAGTTCTTCTTCACTTCAAAAACACTCACTTCTTGATTATATGTGAATGCTAAACAATGTAAAATCCACACCCTTCTAGCCATTTCAGCAAAAACTGCAAAGAATGTAGTTTCAGGGCACCCCCAAGAATTCACAAGCTTTCTCTGATTCAGATTTCCATAAAATGAAGCTTCCATTTTTGGGTGAATTAATTGAAGATACTTTGATCTGGTGAACTTTCCGAATGAAGAATTGGGATACTGATTAAAAAAATGAGTTGCATTTGCTGATTTTAGTTTCGTAAATTGATCAATGTAGTATGGTATACACTGACCATTTTGTAGAGAAAAGCCAGGAGTGTCGAAATTTTTGAACATTTCTTGACATACAAATGATTCGAAAGCAAACCATTTTTGTGTTCTGTTTGAGAATTGAAAATTGGGTTGTATTGCATTCACTGCAATATCAATGTCCCACTTAGCAATCTCCATTCGATTCACTAAAATATTGATGAACTCTCTCACTGATTTCATTGCATACTGGAGAACCAAAATGAAATCTCTAGGGTTGGAAGAAGAAGACAATACAATATTATCAAGAATTGAAAAACGCCCACCTGAATTTAGTCTTTGTGCATGTGCCTTGTTGATCAAAGTCGTTTCTCGAAGATTCTCTTGAAGAGCTGACAATTCTTCTTTTTTGACCTCAATCTGTGCTTCCAAGTTCTTGATTGTGATCTCATACATCTTCATATGAGAATGTTGTTCTTGGATTTCTGTAAGTAAAAAAGTGACATGGGGTGGTGATGATTTTATTTGTTTTTTCAAGAAGCTATTCTTTACTTCTGAAAGTGTTCTTAATTCATCTACTACAACTTGGTCTGCAGATTGGATGGCCTCAATGTTGTGGTTCGAAAACTGGGCCATTTGTAACTCAGCATAAGAAGCTTTGATAGTTGAAATGGTGGCAAAAAGTTTTGATACAAAAGCTTGCATGGCTGCTCTCTTTCTCGATTCTGATTCATCACAATCTCCGCGTTTCTTTTGTGGGATGATCAAGCAAAAGCTATTGTTTGAGAGGTTTTTTTTGGCTGACTTGAAATTGATAGCTTCATAAACTGTTTTGGTAAATTTGGTTATAGCAGTGGGTTTGTTTGATGCCTCCATGAGGTTTTGGAAGTGAAAGAAGGGGTTTTTTTTTTTTGCTGAATGTGAAAGGGGTTTTGTTATTTATAAGATATGAATAAGAATATCAAAGATGTTAAGTTATTAATTGAATTCAAACAGCAGAGTAAACCTAAAGCAGGATTAATAGCAATGAACATTGATTCAAATAGTTGATACTTGATATGCTGGAGCTCTAAATGTGAAATACAAAAGATAATACAAGTATTGAACAAACACACAATAATTTCTATAGGCATCATTAGTAGTTGTAATTAGTGACACTAATTTACTCTGATTATCTTCTTACTGATCTTTGATGAACTTTTACGTTTTCTGTTTAGTGCTATAATTAGTCTACTTCCATCTAAAAATTCCGCTGATCGAATCTGCAATTTACTGAACTCTTGTCTGTGTAACTATGAGTACCATACATTGCTAACCTGGCTGTCTGTGTAGCTATGAGTACTAAACATTGCAAACCTGGATGCTTATTGATGTCTCATTATAAGCTAAATGAAACAATTATAATAACTGTGGTTGAAATTCACCTTCATTCATCTCTCTCCAGCATATTGATATCTCATTATAAGCTAAATGAAATTTATAATAACTGAACAGAAATGATAGATATGAAGGTATACTTGGTTCAAGACAGATACATTTCATTGGTGCTGTTTTGTCATCATCAGAGGATTGCCAGTGGCAATATTTTCTGTTCCAATTATTTTTAACGTTGTTTCACTGCATTCGAAAGAATAGCTAATCATTTCTGCTATATGCACATTATATGATCATATCTTTTTTGGTCCCGGGGGCATATCCCAGGAGGGCTTATCTTATATACATTGGGGGACGGAACGCGGCACGGACTTTAATGCTCCTGTAAAGTATAGCTTTATAACTTATTTTTAAGATTTTTCTTTTCTAAATAAAAGTTTGAATGTTATATTTTTATTCAGAGAAAGAAAATTTCAAAAATAAATTATAAAACTATATTTTATAAGAGCATTGAAATGCGTATCGAACAGTGAAAAAGAAACGTATGGAATTAAATGAGACAGAGGGAGTATAGTTTTATAGCCCTACGGTTATAAAACTATATGCCAAACTATATGCCGAGAGCAGGACCCAATTTTCTTACCTCAAGAAAAGAAGCCTGGAAATTATATATGTATAGATGTCAACCTCTGTAAACTCTGCATTGTATAATAAGCCAGAGAACCTGTAGAAACCTACAAACTGACCAAGATGCTTGTGTATACAAAATTTGTTTCAAACCCCATAATTGATTCGGAGATACATATGCCAAGATGATCTCCCCATACAATTAAAAAGGTAAATGATCATTTGTAAAGCAGAAAAGAACCATAATGCAGTGGTAATGCTGGGAAAGTAACTAATTAAAACAAATCTCTTTACTGAATCTGTATGTTTCTCCTAACATTTAAAATTTTTAAGAAAAGTATTACAGCTAGAATTGTCAGTGCTGTCCAAGGATTTGACAATGCCACATTTTCGATTGTTGATCCGCAGAATGTTACAACATGTGTACCAAAACAGTCAACCTCTCAGCTCAACAGAAAGTAACCTAGACCCTACCTGGGCCAACTAATATCAAAACCATCAACTAGACACTTAAAAGCCAAACAAACCTAGTTCACTGGCTTTCTCCTTCTCAAATGTCTCGAAGTACTGATATATAATTGTAACTGCAAGCAAAATCCCAGTTCCAGAGCCAATAGCTCCCATGAAGTCGGCCAGGACAGTCAATGCACCAATACAGATACCTCCAAAGGCAGCTGCAGTGGGAATGTAGCGGTTGAGCTCCTTTTGCAGATTTGAATCACGATGGCCAGGCATCACCATTTGTTGCTCCTACACAATTATCAAGAGGATCGAGATATATCAATATAAGATTGAGCAAGATACATGTGAAAATGAGGATTGATGGCACTGAACACAGTATGCTTCAGTCATATACGTTAACATGATTTGTTTCCTGAAATAACCCTACCATTTCATGAAGACCTGCATACACTATACTAAAGAATACCAAACGCTTCGATTTAAAAGCTATACCCTTAAATGGTCAAACGACTAGTAGTTCACTTGAAAAACTCTAAACTTAATGTAAATCTAATGGTACCCTCAAGATTACAGTCTATAGAAAAACAGACACAAATCAGTCATATTTTCAAACTCAAAACAGTACAAAACTGTCCAAATCATTTAACAAACTGCTAATACTATGTGTAGAATCAGAAAATTTTGTATATGTAACGCCTACAGACTATTTACTCTCTTTTAAGAACTTGCATGGCTTTAATTAAAAAGCCATATAAACTAGAATGCAACAAAGACCTTTCAAGATACAAGATGTATACTATTTTCTCATCTAAGAATACCTTTAGCTGCTTAGCAACATCTCTTGCAGAAGATCCTGAAACCTCAATCCATGTTTTGGAGAAAAGTGCGCATGCTGACAGCATGAACACAATATAGAAAAGAGCATGGAAAGGATTGGCTGCCATATCCGCTAAGCTGATAGGACCAGGATAAGGGGTCATTAATATAAATACCAACAGAACCAATTGACATTACTTAAAGGAAAGACTGAAAAGGCCTTTAATACCTTGATGGTGCAGTCACATAATAAGCAAGACCGCCAACTGGGACAGATTGACCTGAATATTCAGATTCTTGCCACTTGCCCAATAAATTGACCAAGAAATTGCCACTATACTTCCTGTACAGCAACTGTTGAAAGGATAAAAAGACAATTTAATACGGTTCTGTTATTGTTGTTCCACACACCACTATTTCACTCAAAAATGTAAGCCCCATTACCTGTGAGATGAAATAAAGGTTGGACACAAGTGCAGATTGAAGAATAATTGGCATGTTAGAAGTGTAGAATAGCTTAATGGGGTAGGATCCTTGTTGTCCACGAGCATTCTTTGATCTGACAGGCAAAACCACACGGAAGCCTTGGAAGTAGATCACAATGAGGAAGATCAAAACAGTGGCAAGAAGATTTGTCACATTCGGCAGATTCTGCCGATAAAAAGCTTCCCGAAGAGCTCGAACTTTGTCCGTCCTTGTTATTAGCAAATGGAACAAAGCGATGACTGCACCTTCAAATTCAGCACCACGCCCGCTGTTGATAGTTGTAGGGCTAAATGCTTTCCAGATAATACTTTCACTGCAAGTTAAAATAAACAAATTTTATATAACAATCAGGAATAAAGCTGGCCCAACAATCAAATTAGAATCAGTATCAATGACAAACCAGATATTGGTAGCTATGAACAAAGATATTCCAGATCCAAGACCATATCCCTTCTGAAGCAGCTCGTCTAAGCATATCACAATGATACCAGCAAAGCACAGCTGAACGATAATAAGAATAGCATTACCAACACCAAGCTGACCGACACTCCCATACATTCCGGAAAGAACATATGCAACAGCCTCACCAACAGCAATCAGGATGCCAAGCAGCTTCTGAGCGCCATTTCTAATAAAAACAGTAAAGTCAAGAAGAAAAATATAAGTAAAACTAAAGCAGTTGATCATGTAATTACATGTCAATGACTGTTAATATTCAGTTCTAGAATTTTGACATGAACACATATTCTCTACAAAGAGTTCCCTTATAAGAAGAAATAATGTAATCAGAGATTACATGCATGCAAGAATGTAAAATATAAAACTTCAATTGCAGCTACATGAGAATATATAAAATCTGATCAACATAAAGGTTCCGAATAAGAAATCCATATTAATTGAAGTTATATTTACTCAGAAAAGTGTAGCAACAATGTACATACAAGAGTGCCCGATCTTCGCGAACATTGTTATCCACTTCAATAATCTTAGACCCAGCCAATAGCTGCATCACAAGTCCCGAAGTGACAATTGGTGTGATCCCCAGCTCCATGACTGTACCACGATTTGAGGCCAGAATAACACGCATCCAGTAGAAGGGGTCTGCTCCAGTGGTCGAATGAATTCCATACAACGGGAGTTGACTGCACACCAGAAAGATGAAAAGGGAGATCACAGTATAGATAACCTTCTCTCTGAAAGGAACTTTCCTGTCAGCACTCTGCACCTCTGGCAAGAAGGACAGAAATGGCCTAACCAAATGCAGCACTCTAAAACCACCACCCATGTTAACGAATCACAAAACTCTCAACCTGGATACAACAAAGCAATGTGAGAAACATCATTATCAAACAATTTTTATCAATGCATCCTACAAAAATTAATAAATACTTGCAACTTACATGCAAAATACAACCTAAAATTCAAACCAAGAAGCCTTTACAAAAAAAACCAAGGCACCCCGATTGCCACAATCACTACATAGTAACACTTATCTATATAAACTTTAGAAATCAAAGTATGAACCTCGCATATTTATTAACCATATAAAGGTTCATACACAACTAATACCAAAGATACAGTGATATCCAGACCTTCAGGTGCGTGTGTTAGCAATCGCTTAAATAGACTCCGTATTTTCAATTCTTTAAACCACCTAAGACCTAAATCAGTTCTGTCTGCATAACAACCATTAGTTCCAGTTCAAGCAATTTTAACGAGCTTAAAAAGAGCCGCCTCGATATCTAATTCCCGATCATATCAACAACGACAAGTCAAACATATCAAATAAACTTGGCAATTCAATCTTTATATCACGAATACGATAACACACAATCATAATATCTTCTAGCTAAACACATCTCCCAACAACACACGGTAACAATCAAAACGATAAAAACCACATATTTCTTAATAACTAAAACTAGATTAACAGATCCAAGACCTAACAACAACTCAATCACAAAACATATATAAAACAAAATATTCAGATCTAAATAAATAAATCAGAGATTATATAAATAATCAACACATAATGAAAAATCATACTGATTTGTGTGTGTGTAGAGAGAGATGAAGACTTACAGAGATAAAAGTGGTGGATCTGGTTATGGAGAGACGGAGATAATTATGTGTATGTATATTGTGTGTATAGGCTTTGGGGTGGATGGATCGGGTGAAATTGTGAATGCACAGGCGTAGTTGATAAATACGACTTATTGAACTAGTCAACTAGTCAATGTACACGTGGACTGCTGCTTTGACACGAGCAAACCAATCAGGACATGCCATGTGGATGCTAATGTCTGATGTGGAATTCAACGGTTTTTTTTTTTTGCTAAATAAATTCACTACGGTTTTATCACTACGGAAGAAAAGAAAGGAACCAAAATTTGTTTCGGAGGGATATTTTTTGCCACCAAAGGTTTCCAAGTACAAAATCGATTCTATCTATACTAATAAAAGCAGGACAACTTGTGCTAACAGAATTTATTCCCGTATTTTTTGTCATTCCTATACAAATAAGGTATATTATTATTATTATTATTGTTATTATTATTATTTTTGAGAAGAGGTATATTATTATTTTTTGTTTTAATTTAATTAAATATTGTAATTTATTATTGATTTGATGTATTAAATTTATATTAGATTGTTTAAATATAAATTATATATATATATATATATTAAAAACTAATGAAAAAAATCAATACATTGTAGGGATTATAAACTAGTTAAAAGTAAAAAATTAAAGGGGAAAAAAAGTTGTTGTAATATTAGGATTCATTTGTTAAATCTTATATCTGGATGAGTTGAATTTAATGATTGGTTAATTTAAATATGGATGAATGCTGTTGTTTGTCATTTTTTCTAATTTATCAGGATGACTAGCTTATACCATCAATTACTATTAAATATATTATTTTATTAAATAATTGGTACTATTAATTTTTCAAATAATTTTAAAATAAAATAAAAATATGATTGTTGGAATTTTTAATTTATTTTTATTTTTAAAATTAATATTACAAAAGAAATTTATTATAATATCGATGGGGAAAATAAAACTTAAATCATATAATGAAATTTTCTTACGTATTGTATCAAATGTTGATATACTTGAAATTCTATAAATAAATTTTAGGCGGCTAATATTTAGAAATAAACTATTTGTCTGGTAAATTTATCTAATTTAAAATTTAATATTTTTACAATAATGTAATACATTTTTTAAATATTTAATTTTAAAATATAAATGTTAAATATTTTTGACAATTGGGCTCATTAACATATATTTAAAATAAGTATTCTTAAATTTCAAAATCTTTAACACTTCAAATTTATAAAATAATTATATATAAATATATAAAATAATTTAAAGAGATTATATATATTAGTATTATGGATAAGGAAGAAATTAGTCCATCTGGATGATTGAGGCGGAGGAATTAGCCTCTATTGTCCAATAGGTTTTCAGTATCATCCAGTTTAAATAGGAAATGTTATCTGTTATCAGATGAGGCTTTAGAGACCGTTTGGTTTGTTTCGGAGAAACAACGGAATAGAATCCAGGAAAGGAAACGTGCAGAAATGAAAGGAATGATGCTGAATTATTTTACCAGTTTTGATCCTGAAACAGAATGAAAATTTGTGTGATTAATTTTATATTCATTTTTTTAATAGTATATAATAAGATAATTTATTTACATTTTAATAAATTAATACAATTTATTGTTTAACGGTACTATTATTTTTTTGAAATAAATTAACATTTGAATATATCACAATTATATTTAATTTAAAAAACTAAATAATTTTTTTTTTAATTTTTAAAACATTTATACGATAATCTTTTATTTTAATTGTTTAAAATATGAATTATAACTCAAAATAGAAAAAAAAGTGAGGAAAGAGAAATCAAATACCTAGATGGGGTGGGGAATGAGGAATGACTAGGGGTGAACATAAACCCGTTCAACCCGTTAACCCAATCCAAACCGACCTTTTTTCAGGCCGATTAACCCGACCCGTTCAAAACCGAAAAATAAATGGGTTAATTTTTAAAAAACCCGATTAAGTTGGGTTGGGTCAGGGTTTTACAGATTTTAACCCTGAACTAACCCAACCCAACCCGATTATATATATACATATATATAATATTTACATATCTATTTTACATTTTTTAGTTTATCTCAATCAATCTTTAACCTAAATTTGATTTATCTAGGGTGTGTCTATACATTTACAACAGCAATATGAATAATTTTAAGTATCTCGATAACTATAAAAATGTAAATGATGACTTTTGGAAACTGAACATGGTTAATGATTTGTTAATGAACTGATATACACCTTATAAATAAGAGTTCATAACTGAGTGTGTGTATACAACAATTTTCTATTATTTCATCATTGTTCAAATGTTTCACCAATGCAGTAGGCTTCCCTCTTCGATCAAAAACTTACACATCGACTGATATTGATGAATGATTCATAGAAACTGATGAGTAACTATAAATATGTATGCCGACTGTTACTAGCTACCGGTGTGCGAGTGAGTATTTTTTTTCCTGTCGCGATGAATGACTAAATTTTTATTTATTATGATTTTCGCAAGTTTAACCCAAACCAATCCGACCCAACCCGAATTAATTGGGTTGGGTAGGGTTGGGTTAGATAAATTTTTTTCAGTTAACGGGTTAAATTTTTATTAACCCGAACTAATTGGGTCGGGTCGTTTTTTTTCAAAAACCCGCCCAACCCAACCCATGTTCACCCCTAGGAATGACCAATACTCGGTAAATCCATTACTTAAAAAGGGGAAAGAGAATGATGATTTTTACAAAATAAACACGTACAAAGGGAATAAATGGGGATGATTCCTTTTCCTAGTTACTCCTAACCAAATCTCTTTACTGAATCTGTATGTTTCTCCTCTAACATTTAAAATTTTTAAGAAAAGTATTGCAGCTAGAAATGTCAGTGCTGTCCAAGGATTTGACAATGTCACATTTTCCATTGTTGATCCGCGGGATGTTACAACATGTGTACCAAAACAGTCAACCTCTCAGCTCAACAGAAAAGTAACCTCGACCCTACTTGGGCCAACTAATATCAAAACCATCAACTAGACACTTAAAAGCCAAACAAACCTAGTTCACTGGCTTTCTCCTTCTCAAATGTCTCAAAGTACTGATATATGATGGTCACTGCAAGCAAAATCCCAGTTCCAGAGCCAATAGCTCCCATGAAGTCTGCCAGGACAGTCAATGCGCCAATACAGATACCTCCAAAGGCAGCTGCAGTGGGAATGTAGCGGTTAAGCTCCTTTTGCAGATTTGAATCACGATGACCAGGCATCACCATTTGTTGCTCCTATACAATTATCAGGAGGATTGAGATATATCAATATAAGATTGAGCAAGATGTGAAAATGAGGATAGATGACACTGAACAAAGTATGCCAGCTTCAGTCACTATACTTGAAGCTTGTAAGTAAATATAAAAGGATACGTTAACATGATTTGTTTCATAAAATAACCCTACCATTTCATGAAGACCTGCAAACACAATACTAAAGAATACCAAACGCTTCGATTCAAAAGCTATACCCTTAAATGGTCAGACGACGAGTAGTTCACTTGAAAAAATGTAAAGATTACTGTCTATTGAAAAACAGACACAAATCAGTTATATTTTCAAACTCAAAACAGTACAACATTGTCCAAATCATTTAATAAACAGGTTAATAATCAAGTGAGTCATCAAAGTGCACTCAATATATCAAGTTGGTCACCGAACTCAAAACGGTTTCAAATTGGTCACTCAAGTCAATTATAGATTTCTTTTAATATGAGTTCAAGGAGTAATAATATTATTTATAGAGGTTTACACATTATTTTTGAATGTTGCTGCAACTAAGTAGAAAGTTATGACTTCTACTATTTATGATAGTATTTTAGATTATATCGAGTTTATTTATTTTTTCTTTTTATTATATAGTTATTTTTTGATTTTAATTAAAAATAAATAGTAAACAAACTTGATAAAATCGAAATATGTTATCATAGATACTAGAAGTCATAATCTTGTACTTAGTTGTGATAACATTCAAGAATAATGTTTAAACCTCTATAAATGATATTATTACTCCTTGAAATCATATTTAAAGATACCTATAACTGACTTAAGTGACCAATTTGAGACCGTTTTGAATTCGGTGACCAACTTGATATATTGAGTCCACGTCAGTGATTCAGTTGATTATTAACCCTTTAATTAGAATCAGATAATTTGTATAAATAGCGCCTACGGACTATTTTACTCTCTTTTAAAGAACTTGCATGGCTTTAATTAAAAAGCCATATAAATTAGAATGCAACAAAGACCTTCAAGATACAAGATGAATACTATTTCTCATCTAAGCATACCTTTAGCTGCTTAGCAACATCTCTTGCAGAAGATCCTGAAACCTCAATCCAAGTTTTGGAGAAAAGTGCGCATGCCGATAGCATGAACACAATATAGAAAAGAGCATGGAAAGGATTGGCTGCCATATCCGCTAAGCTGATAGGACCAGGATGAGGGGTCATTAATATTAATGCTAACAGAATCGACTGAAATTACTAAAAGGAAAGACTGAAAAGGCCTTTAATACCTTGATGGTGCAGTTACATAATAAGCAAGACCGCCAACAGGGACAGATTGACCTGAATATTCAGATTCTTGCCACTTGCCCAACAAATTGACCAAGAAATTGCCACTATACTTCCTGTACAGCAACTGTAGAAAGGATAAAAAGAAATTTTAATACAGTTCTGTCATCGTTATTCCATACACCATTATTTTACTCAAAAATGTAAGCCCCATTACCTGTGAGATGAAATAAAGGTTGGACACAAGTGCAGATTGAAGAATAATTGGCATGTTAGAAGTGTAGAATAGCTTAATGGGGTAGGATCCTTGTTGTCCACGAGCATTCTTTGATCTGACAGGCAAAACCACACGGAAGCCTTGGAAGTAGATCACGATGAGGAAGATCAAAACAGTGGCAAGAAGATTTGTCACATTCGGTAGATTCTGCCGATAAAAAGCTTCCCGAAGTGCTCGAACTTTGTCCGTCCTTGTAATTAACAAATGGAACAAAGCGATGACTGCACCTTCAAATTCAGCACCACGCCCGCTGTTGATAGTTGTAGGGCTAAATGCTTTCCAGATAATACTTTCACTGCAAGTTATAATAAACAAATTTTATATTACATTCAGAAATAAAGCTGGCCCAACAATCAAATTAGAATCAGTATCAATGACAAACCATATATTGGTTGCTATGAACAAAGATATTCCAGATCCAAGACCATATCCCTTCTGAAGCAGCTCGTCTAAGCATATCACAATGATACCAGCAAAGCACAGCTGAACGATAATAAGAATAGCATTACCAACACCGAGCTGACCGACACTCCCATACATTCCAGAAAGAACATAAGCAACAGCCTCACCAACAGCAATCAGGATGCCAAGCAGCTTCTGAGCGCCATTTCTAATAAAAACAGTAAGTAAAGAAGAAAAATATAAGGAAAAATGAAGCAGTTGCTCATGTAATTACATGTCAATGACTTTTAATATAAGGTTCTAGAATTCTGGCATGAATACATCTTCTCTACAAAGAGTTCACTTATAAGACAAGATAATGTAATCAGAGATTACATGCATGCAAGAAGATAAAATATAACACAGCAATTGCAGCTACATGAAAATATATAAAATCAGATCAACATAAAGGTTCCAAATAAGAAATCCATATTAATTGAGGTTATATTTACTCAGAAAAGTGTAGCAACAATGTACATACAAGAGTGCCCGATCTTCGCGAACATTGTTATCCACTTCAATAATCTTAGACCCAGCCAATAGCTGCATCACAAGTCCCGAAGTGACGATAGGTGTGATCCCCAGCTCCATGACTGTACCACGATTTGAGGCCAGAATAACACGCATCCAGTAGAAGGGGTCTGCTCCAGTAGTCGAATGAATTCCATACAACGGGAGTTGACTGCACACCAGAAAGATGAAAAGGGAGATCACAGTATAGATAACCTTCTCTCTGAAAGGAACTTTCCTGTCAGCACTCTGCACTTCTGGCAAGAACGACAGAAATGGCCTAACCAAATGCAGCACTCTAAAACCACCACCCATGTTAACGAATCACAAAACTCTCAACCTGGATACAACAAAGCAATGTGAGAAACATCATTATCAAACAATTTTTATCAATGCATCCTAAAAAAATTAATAAATACTTCCAACTTATATGCAAAAGACAACCTAAAATTCAAACCAAGAAGCATTTACAAAAAAAATCTAAGGCATCCCGATTGCCCCAATAACTACATAGTAACACTTATTTATATATACTTTAAAAATCAAAGTATTAACCTCACATATTTATTTACCATAAAAAGGTTCATACACAACTAATACCAAAGATACGGTGACATACAGACCTTCAGGTGCGTGTATTAGCAATCGCGTAAATAAACTCTGTATTTTCAATTCTTTTAAACCACCTAAGACCTAAATCAGTTCTGTCTGCATAATAACTATTAGTTCCAGCTCAAGCAACATACAACAAAATTATTTATCATGCCAATTATATCGAGCTTTAAACGAGCCGCCTCAAAATCTAATTCCCGATCATATCAACACCGACAAGTCAAACATATCAAATAAACTTGACAATTCAATCTTTGTATTACGAATACGATAACACACAATCATAATTTCTCTTAGCTAAACACATCTTCCAACAACACACAGTAACAATCAAAACGATACAACACACAGTAACAATCAAAACGATAAAAACCACTTTTTTTAATAATTAAAACTAGATTAACAGATCCAAGACCTAACAACAACTCAATCACAAAACATATATAAAACAAAATATTCAGATCTAAATAAATAAATCAGAGATTATATAAATAATCAACACATAATGAAAAATCATACTGATTTGTGTGTGTGTAGAGAGAGATGAAGACTTACAGAGATAAAAGTGGTGGATCTGGTTATGGAGAGACGGAGATAATTATGTGTATGTATATTGTGTGTATAGGCTTTGGGGTGGATGGATCGGGTGAAATTGTGAATGCACAGGCGTAGTTGATAAATACGACTTATTGAACTAGTCAACTAGTCAATGTACACGTGGACTGCTGCTTTGACACAAGCGAACCAATCAGGACATGCCATGTGGATGTAATGTCTGACGTGGAATTCAACGGTTTTATCGCTTTGGAAGAAAGAAACCGAAATTTGTTTTAGGGGTCGCAGAAGGGAAAACTTTTTTGTCACCAAAGGTTTCGAAGTACAAAATCGATCTTATCCACATACTACTATGCAATAATAAAAGCAGGATAACTGACTAACAGAATTTATTCCCGTATTGTTTTGTCATTCCTCGGCTATACAAATAAGGTATATTATTATTTTTTGTTTTAATTTAATTAAAAATTATAATTTATTATTGATATCTCATGTATCAAATTTATATTAAATTGTTTAAATATGAATATATATATATATATATATATATATATATTAAAAACTAGTGCAAAAAATCAATATATTGCAGGGATTATAAATTAGTTAAAGTAAAAAAAAATTAAAGGGGAAAAAGAATTGTTGTAATATTAGTGTATTGGAATCGATTGAGCTGTCGAAAAAAGTCCAAAAAAATTGATATTCGTTTCAAATATCTCAATTTGTATACGAGATAAAGCGGATATTATGCATATTCGAAATAATAAAACAGATATTATTTGCATCTGAATCCGACAATTCCAGATAATTACACTGATATAAGCATATTTGTGTCCAATAATATCCGAATCCGAAATTTAAATATATACTATATTTAAATTTTAAACACATAATATTTATTCTACAAATTTTGTAGTGTGTGTATTTATATGTTTTCATAAAATAATATATTTATACAACTTTAATATAACTCGAAAAATATTATAGAAATATATCATAATATTATTTGAGGTTAATATTTTAAAGATAATAAATCTGTATTAAAAGATAAATAAAAATTAATTTTAGAATAAATATAAATATTCTTTAATGACTTTAACTTTCAGGGTCATTTGGCAAATATGAATCAAAAGTTTCGGTCAGATCAATCTTGTTCAACACCGTGGAAACAAATGGCCCCTTAATCGAAATTTGTTTAGCCTGAAATATCATGCGTGCTTTAAGCAGGATAAATATATAAAACCAAACAAAGCATGGCAAATTTCCAAATAAATTATTGCTCACCATGTTATGTTCTTCCCTACAAACTCACTGAGGATAAAAGCCGTAAATTCCAGATTACTTTCCTATCTTATATATCCGACTTTGTCCAGTACAGAAATCTTCTGATGTACTGAAGATTGTCACAATACAATACAAGACTGCTTATTATTCTCTCATAGAGCTCCAACTCACATTGCTGATCTTGCTTCCTTGTTTTATAACCCGATAGATTCCTCCATTTTCTTTATTTGGCTCAAGAATATCCAAGTCATCTGCAAAGTGAAGACATCGGCATTGTGAAATACATTTTCTGCCGTATTTAAGAAAGTGCGTATGTAAGCACATTTGGTGAGGCTAGAGAGAAAGAGAGTGTACCATTACATGAGGAGCAATCCTCAAGCAATATACTGGAAATCCATCATAGAATTTGAGGGGTCCTCCGGCCTTAAAGGTTTTCACTACACAATCCAGCGAACCTGAATATGGATATTTCCCCTGAGCATCCGGTTGCATCTTCTGTATTTGGGTTTTGACATAATCAACAGGCAAACTGCAAGCTGCAGCGAAGAAACCAGACACTGAACTGGCCCCTGAAACGAAACATTGGACACAATCACATTCAAATATGTTATGCATCAAAAATTGGCTGGATCTAGAGTTTTTACTTGCAATTTGCAAATAAGCAACTGAAATAATTCAATTACTAAAGTAGCAAGTATCATCTGTTACAATGATGAAGGAACTACTAACAAGCATTACTAACAGTAAATAATGGAGCGTATTTTACATTCTAATTAACTGCTTTATGTACATAGAGAGATAATATCCTGTAGCTTCTTTCATATTGTGACAGTGAAATAAAGATGGTTACCTTCTTGATATCTTTAACTGTAACTTGGGATTGGAGGGGCTTCTGGGATAGTCAATTAAAATATATTAATCCCCACATAAGCTTGGTTTCACTTATACGTGTCGAGTTAGTAAAACATAGTTTGTCCTCTAATTTGTTTCATTTAAAGATACTATGTGTAAATTGCCTTCAGATTACTTGCACCACAGGCCAAGCCAAAACGGCACCATGAATCAAGCACGGAAACAGATAAGAGTGCAACACAAAATGTAAAATTAAATTGCCATAACTGATGTATCCCTCAGATCAGCACAAAAAGCATTCCTCCTTCTCTTGATACGAAGGCAAGTAAAGTTGCTATTATAATTGTCATATGACCGTAAGAAATTCAAGATGGAGCTATTTAGGAACATTCTCTTGTTTTAGCATAGTATGTTCACATAGTCAGTGAAGAATCCCAGAGCAAAATGTGAACATAAGTGACTGAATATATTTACTCCTGCATGAGCAATGCAAAAGACATACACAAAATACAGATAAAACTGGACTTTAAAAAGTATCTTACCTACAACAGTCGAAACCTCACTAAAGCCATTATCACTGAAGAACTCAATACACTGATCATAAGATGCAAGCATTCCCATATTCAGAGCCATTGCTCTCACTACGGTAGGACCAGCACCTTTCCAGAGAGACAATATTCCTTCATCTGCAGTTATACGATAGAGAGCTTGGAATGCGTTGGTGTAATTTCGACGTTGAGCAGCAGGTACGGTAGCATCAGCCTGCATGCGGATGAGTGCTAAATCTGCTGGACTGCCTACGCTTGCTCCAATTGCTCCAGCAGTTAGTCCACACAAAGCTTTCTGATACAGAGGCAGGGGCTTCCCATCATTAGATTCAATTGCCTTATTTGTCAATATTCTGATACGCAAAGAACATGCCAAAATGTTATGAAGCTTATTTTGTTCCACGAATAATAAAAATGAACATTATCATTCCCATGGATACTTTAATCAAGGAAGTTTAAGCATGCATGTGGAGGTGACTCCGCACTCTTCCAAGTCCATTTGACCCAATAACAATATGCAAATGTGTGCAAAAGAAGAGTTTAATTTTCTAAATCCAGGATGAGGCAAACTCATGACAGGCAAAGAACACAATTTTTAGATGAGCCCCTCTTTATGCATGTGCCAGTAGATAGAAACACAATACCCTGGCATCTGAACTTTGTTGCAAGAAAATATGAGATTGACCAAGTTCTCTGGACATGTAGAATTAGAAGACTATGGATGCACCTATGCAAAGATACATCGCGAGTAGTTAGTGCCTCACATTATCCCATTTTATTAAAGATTTATAAATTAGACATGGTTCAGAGGCCTTGAAGTCGTCTAGTATTTGCCTTTAAATTGTCTTATACTAACTACACAACTACATGATAATATGATCAATTTTGGTAGCATACAAGTACCGGTAAGAGATGTGCCATGAAGGCTTATCATTTCATACCAGTTTCTTTAGAAAATGGAACACTTAAACTGTGAACAGATACAACCAAGAATGTTAAGGAGCAAGCACCTGAAAGATCCAAGTCTGGTAGTTGTATATGTAGCTTGTCTGAGCAGCCCAGCAGATAAACCCTGCCCAGGATAATAAATTGGGACATTTTAATCATAGATAAGCCCAAACAAATTTAGCATCACAAATAGCTAGCATATCGTTATACAAGTGATTATACAATGCAGGATCACAAATTACTTTCGTTGGGCTCGTTAAACATGCCCTCTTTCAGTCTTTAAGTATGATAGCTCAAATCAGATGAAGTTTTATCCTTTATGTATGATGAATACCTCAAACTTTCTATGCTTGATAGATGAAGATTCTAAATAATAAAGTTCAGAATGGCAATCAAGCAAACCTTGTAGAAGGCACGAATTCCATCATTTTTAAGCATTTGCTTTGTCACATGAGCAGCTGATCCCTGGCCCAACTGAATTCTCACCTGTCAATAACAAATAACTAATGAGAATCCTCCTTATAAAATACCATTAGTTTTTTATCAGAATTATGTAGACAATATTAATATTCACAAGCCTTATGAGAACTAAAAATGACCCACTTGAACAATAAAGTTCAAAATTTTACATTAAGGGGAGAACTAATTGGTTCTCTTATTCTCATTTTGAGCATAGTTCTCGTTTGAGTCAAACCCAGGAATACGTGACAAAATAAAAGCCATAAATCACAGATACATTCACAAGTTTTACACATCAAATCACCTCGATCCAATCCGCACTCATTTAAATCTAAACCCCATAAAAAGCCACAAGAAATGAAAACCTATCCAAACCGGACATGCACACGAATAATCACCCAGAACCAATCAATAAAAAGAACAAACACGCATATATATCATAATCATAAAGCCACGTACGTAAACATTATGGAACTAACAAATAAATTTTGGATAAAAAAAAAGTAGTACCTTGATCATGTCGATGGGTTGTATAACACAAGTAGCGAGCATGCCGGCGGCTCCTCCGTTAACAAATGGCTTGATGGTGGGCCATACGCCGGATGATACAGGCTTTTGATCTCCCATGTTTTTTAACCTAGTTTTCAGAGAGGAAGAAACAAAGAGCAGTGTAAGTAGCAGCTGTTGGTGCACTACTCTAAAAGGGCTTTTTGTCAGGAATACGATGTATATCACATTATCAGTCCCAACTAAATTGCGGCCGGTTTGTTTACCTCAACTAATTTGTTACTTGTTAGTATACTAATGTAAAATGAGAATTTTATTTTTTTTGATTTTTTATAGTGCATACAATAATTCTTTCATTTTTGTGAATCAAAAATAACTTTGATATGTTTTATATGTCAGTTTTGATATATTTTATAATTTCAAAATTTTTATCAAAAACTTAGGTGACCATTCATGTTATGCAATCAAAATATTACAAAATTTTGTTATGATACAAAACATGTTATAAAATAAGTTTATAATGCTATTTTATTAAAAAATATTAGTTTTGCAAACTGGACATGTTCTGTAAAAACAAATAATGATGATTTGCATACTAACCTTTGAGATTCGCAAAATAACCTGCTCAAAGAATGGAACGACCAACTTCTCTTATCACGTCAGAATATCAGATGTGATCATCTGTACCAATGCATACCACTCAAACTTACTCTGCAAGAACATACTGCAGAACTATAACTCAGACATACTTATATTTTTTAGCTGTATTATACTTAAACAACTGGGGTTACATAGATTGCACGCATTGAGAGAACTAGTTAACAAAAAGAGAAGAGTTTATGGTTAAACTTGTACGTGTACAAAACTCAAAACTAGGTCACAGCCTTAGAATAAACAGCATCCTGAGACATTGCCAGTTGCAAACATTATATTTCAGCTCGGTAACCCCCAGCGCCAAAGTAATCTCTCCTAGAGCTAGCGATCTGCATGCTCTTCTGATGCTCCAACTTAGGGCAATCACGTATACGATGACCAAGTCCACCACAATAGCCACAGCCTTTCTCCCCACTTGCATTTGCAACTCTTTCTGCTTCCTTCGCCTCTTCCATGGGGTCACTCAGCTCGGCCAGAACAGGTGGTATTCTCTGTTTTGCTTCTTGGAGCAGATGCTTCAAATCAAGAAGTGTCGTCTCACTTTGATTCTTATTGATAAATGTAGTGGCTATTCCAGTCTTCCCACATCTACCCGTCCGTCCAATCCTATGAACATAATTTTCAATTTCAGCAGGCATATCATAATTTATCACATGCTGAATATCGGGAAAATCCAAACCCTTCGAGGCCACATCTGTCGCAACCAAGACGTCTTTCTTGCATGCCTTAAAAGATGAAATGGCATATTCTCTTTCTTCTTGATCCTTGCCACCATGAATCGACACTGCTTCAACTCCTTTTAAAAGAAGATATTCATGTATGTCATCAACATCAGCTTTGTTTTCGCAAAATATTAGTACAGGAGGTGGAGTCTTTTGAAGACACTCCAGAAGGTAAACAATTTTTGCTTCTTGTTTCACATACTCAACCTCTTGAATGACATCAAGATTTGCAGCTCCTGCTCTTCCTACATTAACAGTTACCGGCTTAACCAATGCACTTCTGGCAAAATTCTGGATCTTTGTAGGCATAGTGGCAGAAAATAGAAGAGTTTGTCTCTGAGCTTTAAAGTGATCAAACACTTCCCGTATATCATCTTCAAAACCCAAATCCACTAATCTATCCGCCTCATCCAAAGTTAAATACCTGCAATTATCAAGATTCATTTTTTTCTTTGCAAGCATATCCTTCAACCTTCCAGGGGTAGCAACAACGATATGGACCCCTTTTTTCACAACTTCCAACTGAGAGCGCATATCAATACCACCAATGCAAAGCAGAGGTCTTATCTCTGGATAATTGTACTCTCTCATCGATGTAAGAAATTCCTCTACCACATCATAAGTTTGCCTAGCAAGCTCTCGAGATGGACAAACTATCAAACCGAATGGTCCTTCCCCGGGAGCTATAGGCATCATAAGTTCTTCTTGAACAGCCATCATAATTAATGGCAACACAAAGACCAGTGTCTTCCCAGACCCTGTAAAAGCAATCCCAATCATGTCCCTTCCTGATAAAATCACTGGGAGCCCTTGAACTTGAATAGGTGTTGGCTGCACAATTCCTTTCTGTGCCAACTTCTTTAAGATGGGCTCTGGAAATCTCATGTCCTTAAAATTCTTAATCGGTGGCGGGGTATCTTCACCATCAACAATAATATGCCACTGCTTCCGAATGCCTTCACATGCTTTCCTAGACATCTTCCTGATAGGCAATGGAGGCTTCCATCCAGTTGGCAATGGTTCAGAGTATGTTATACCTTTTGCTAGTTCACGAACCGACATCAATGTCTTGCGATCTGACAGATGCTCCATCATCTCTTTCTCTTGTTGTACCATCTGTTCCGTGGGACTAACCTCCGGAAGGTCACGCTTAAGCTGTGAAGCCTGAACAAGGAGGCTAGGTTTAGCCTCAACAACTTTAGTTGTTTCTAACTCACTTTCCGGAGCAGTAGCATTCCCTTTCCTCTGAAGAATCTTTTGGGCTTCAAGTGCCCTCCGCTTTGCAACAGGGACATACTCAACATAATCATCATCATCCTCTATTTCCTGAAAGCTCTAAAAGCATCCAAGTCAGATGCGTCATACATATAAGGAATTATAGAGCTTGTAACAACAAAATTTCACTAATGTAATGCTGAGTGAGATCACGATCCATCATTCAAATAATAACAGGTAACAACTTGTTTATGTGATCAACAGTAACTAATACCTGTATACATCACTCTTGTTCATATGTTTTGCTAATCCCATTCTCACGAAGAGTCAATGAATGAAAAAATTACCCTATCACTAAACGTTTGCAAGTTTGTCATTACAGGTAGTTCCTACAAAAGATAGGACTAATATCTCAGATACCTACAGCAATGAAGAGTCTAACCTAACAACTTAATAAGTAACCTCGGAAAGTTAAATTTATAACAAAATACATATTCCTAACATGTACAGATCAATAAACCTCTAGAGATGTACTGTTACCAATCCAGAGAGCCACTATATACAGACCAATAAATCTATAATTCCATTGGCTTTGTTGATCTTATGTTGTGTTTGGTTGGGGAGAATGGAATGAAATGAGTAAAAAATACTTGAAACTAATAGAGATAGGAAGAAAGTTTTGGAAATATTTGAAGGAGTGCAAAATTGCTGTGATGAGATTTGAGAAGAAATTGAGGATGGGAGAGAATGGAGCATTCCATCTCAAATGGAAGGGGTGATATCTAGCATATGATGTAGGGAATGGAATGGAAGAAAGAATGAAATTTCTTAAAAATCATCCATAAGATAGTTCATTTTTCATTCCATTCCTTCCGGAATCATTCACCCCAACCAAACACAACATTAGTTTCAAACAGAACTATAGAAAACACCAGATGCACATGACATGTTTGTATTTGAACAGGAGTATAGGCTTACTGTAAGGAAATATTGAAAGGCCAAAATGTAAATGTGGTATACGACTAAAAAGCAGGAGCACGGCACTACCATGTGAAAATAATACCTTTGCTTTTCTTCCATTTTGGATAAAACAAAGATGCAAAAAAGTATGTTAAGTTCATAACTCATATGACAACATGGATTACCGATCACGAAATTCATACACAAATATAGTTATAAGTTCATAATGCCACAATATTCCGTGGTAACTACTGACCATTCGTGAGCGTACAAACGTAGACTGCATAAAAACTAATTACTATCTAGTAGTTTGCAAACATAGGTTAATATGCTGTTTAGTACTCGTGCAAAGGGCATACAGCTATCAGTACTGATGAAATCGTGAATAAACATTAGCTACTAGACCTCTATTCGTAATATAATTATATAATTATTATATCAAAACATAAACCTCTTGCAGCAGAGAAGCATAACACACATTTTCCTTCGGAATTTACAAAAACGCCGAGCCCTACCACACGAATCATAACTAATTCCAATTCCCATCAGTCTAAACAATCTATATCAAATCAGTATTTTTGGAATACACTATGAAACCCTAATTACGTAATAGTCCCAATTGGTGCAATCATGCATACTAAAAATTGATCAGAAGTTGTATTATCGAGAAACAGTCATAAAAATCAATCGATTATACTTAAATTTGAGTACAGAAAAGTGAAGAATAGCAATTAATAGAATGAACAGATAGCGGGCTGTGTGAAAAAAAATATATAAACAGACAAAGAGAAGAATGAAATTACCATAGTTTAGAGCGGATAAAACGCGAAAGAAGAGCTCCGATTGTGAAATCTTCAGCTGTGTTTGTGTGGTTCTTCTTCGACTAGTTCTTAGGTTTTTGATTTTCTAAGAGCATCTCCAACCATGAAAACCCCTTAGCTAAAAGGTGAGTTGTCATGCCAAAAATAAAAAATTTAGCCAACCACTTGAAAAATTCAGACTCCAACCACAGTGACCTGTTGTCTATAAATTTAGCCAACCTCCTATGGATGGCTAAATTTGTCGAACCTCTACAGGTCTGTAAGAAATCTATAGGAAGATTGCACATTATTTATTACTATATTGAATTGATATATTCTATTTTAACAATCTAAAATATTAATAACATGCTATTTTTAAATTATAGCCAACCAATATAGCCAATACCATTGAAGAGAAATGTCTTACAGGTTCAACAAATTTTACATAACGTCTTACAGGTCCAATTTAGCCAACGATTATAGCCAACACGGTTGGAGATGCTCTAATGCCACGAATTAACTTCTCAATTTGTTTCTTACTCGCTCGCCACTGTTAACTGTTAACTACTCTCCCTCTGTATATATAATTTTGATTTAAGTTAATTTATACATATATTTTGTTCTTTAAAAATTTCACTATAATTTAGAGAAAAATGACACTATAATTTCACTATAATAGTTTATTATTTCAATTTTCTTTTACTAAACTTTAATCAAGTCATCAATCACATATAAGTTAACTATGAGTTAGTCGGCACAATTTTTTAATAAATAATATAATTAATTAACTCTTTTCAGTATTTAATTATAATTCATCTAATTAGACTCCTTTTTATTATCTAATTAGAATAATCTCAATTAGATAATAATAAAATTTTATTGTTATTCAAAAAATGATAATTATAAAATCAGGGGGTTTTGTTTTTGATCTTTTTATGAAGGATATGAGATTGGGGGAATACCGGTAAATAAGGGAAAATGTTTCACTTGAGGATGTTAGAGAGATTGGCTTTTTTATGAATCTTTAATAACGTACCCAGTTGGTTTCAAAGGATGTGGGATCCTAATAAACCTTGTAATCATGCAATCTGTGTCATTCAAAGAATGGGATATATGAAAATGGTTTGGAAGTGGGGTGGAGATAGCCATTTTGGGAGGAGATTGATGGAGATGCAATACTTCCATCATTAATGATGAAGCAATTGAAGGGAAGGTCCAAAAAATAAAGGAAGGTTGAGAAGGAAGAGTAAAGGAGAAATTACAAACATGACTAGGTTGGGAAGGGTTATGCATTATGCGCTTTATAAAGAGAATGGACATAACAGAGACAACTGTTCTAATGAGCCAGAATGCTATGTTGGACAACCAAAGCATCGAGGGGCTAGGGAAAGAGAAGTTACAAATGAAGAAGAGTTGGAGGTTGAAAATGGGTTGGAGATAAATAAAGAAGACCCAAACTAGAAGCTAAATTAATACAGCTTTGAGAATGAATGTAGAGGAAATATTCACACCATATATCACCAAACAATTCCTAAATGTAGTCAACAACCAACTTAGGTACAGACATTGATTATTTACATGTGTTGTGTATTTGTATAACGAGTAAACGACAAAGTAGTAGCTGAAGTTTGCCAAATTTTACAGAATGGTGGCTGGATTTTGAAAACTACGGAATGGTGGCCGGAGTCCACTTCCGCTTTTTAAAAAGGTGGCGATCGTGAAGCTCCGTTAGTTTCTTCCGTTAACTCCAAAAAAAAATTTAAAAAGAAAGGATAAATGCGGGTTTTAGGTTAAAAACTCTCAAACTGATTATCCCCAAATGAACTAATGTTCCAGGGACTACAATATCTCTCTTTCTGTCTGAGCTCGTAATAGCTTCTTCCGACTAGCTAGGGCTCCTTTGTGCATGATTTTAGTTGTAAATATAATTTCTGGCCCCACCTAACTCCGTCAGATAAACACTGCCTCTATCTCCACATCATAACTTTTTAGATAGCCTGAAGTGGTTCAGCCCCAAGTTCCCATCACGAGATCGGATGGCTTGAATTGTTTCCCATCTTGAATCATTTGACTTGTGTGGTTTGTTTATTGTGCTAATTAAACTACCGAAGCTACTTTTATTACTAAAATGACTAGTTGTGCTTCCCTAATACTTGTCTTACTGCTCTCAGCAAAATCACATGAGTAAGTAACTTCACCACTTTCGATGGATTTCTCTATACTGCTTGCACATGCACTAACTTCAGTGGTAATTGTTATACACAAAAATCACCATGAAGACCCGGCCCATAAAAGAAGATTATGATGGGCTTAAGAGTGGACCAAGCCCAAACTAGCCATGTAAGTCAGAAAGGATCACTACACGAAGATTGGGCGCGCCTTATCTTCAGGGCGCGCCAAGTTGAAGCTTACAGAGAAAGATCATCATTTGAAGGGCAGAAGGGGACATATTTTACCTAGGGGGACGCCCTTGGGTGTGTATAGATCCTACTGTTAATTTGTCGAAGACTCTACCTTGTAGTCTGAGGAGTTGCCCTCCTTGGGAGATAGAGAATGAAGATTAGAGGAGGCCTTGCTCTGTAGTCTGGCGAGTTGTCCTTGTCGGGGAGCTTGTGGAACCTTCTCGAAGATACGCCCTGGAAGGCTCTATCTCTGTAGTCTGGCGGGTTGTCCCTGTCGGGGAGTAGAGAAGTGCCCTTGCATTTGGGGTAAGTTTTGGGTGCTCGAGAGTCTACAAGGCCCAAGACTAGGCCTCATCGTATTGGGCCCCTTTCAGGAGGAAGATAGCAGAAGGGGAAGCCTAATCCTATTAGGTTTAGGTTTCCTAAGGAGAAAAGAACTACGTACTGGCTTGATCCCCTATAAATATAGGGGTACGTAGGCAAATTAGGGGGACACGAGTTGGGAGCATCTGGAGGCAACTCGAAACCCTAATCTCAGCCACCCCAATATTTTCCATCACCACCGCTTAGCCACCGTCACAGAACTTGATTCCGGCCACGAACCTCGAATTTTGTTAACTACCAAATTCCTCCGTTAACAAATTGGCGCTAGAAGGAGGGGCTGTTTCTAGATTCATCTGCGGAGGACAGATGATGCGGCGTTAAAGTTTATACACGTGATCGGCAACAGATGGAGAATATTACCGTCACAGCTTTGTCTCGGACACTGGGATGCATATCATGCACGACAAGATACTCACATTGAAATCCAATAGCATGCCTAAACTTTAAATAAAGTTCGGGAATTAATGGGTGTGAGATGTGTTAAACAATCTGTGCAAAAAACCAACAATACAGTACGTGTGTTTGTGTGTGTGTGACAAAACAGTAGGCTTAAGGAGACAAAATAGAACGAAGGATATATGAACGGAAATCCGAGTCCAGTGCGTAACTGTCTCCTTAAAGCGTATTTCGCCCTCACCGTGTGTGATGAACGATCGCCTCCCAGGATAAAACGGATTGAACGATGCAGTAAGCACCTTCGACGAACCAGAACAAGGCTGAGAACTATCACCGACGCGGCTAAGGTTTTTGGACGTGAGAGGCTGTGTATATTTCGTGAATGCAAACCCTAAACTATAATGAATATATATAGGCAATGCAAGACTTGTGCGCTACGCTTTGTAATTAATTAAAACGCGTTAATTAATTCACACGGTTATAAATTAAATCCGAAATCAAATCGAATTAATTTAAAACCAAACAATTAATCCGAAATCAAATCGGAATTAATTTCTGTCAATTTAATTGAGCCCAAGCCCAGTGGAAAAATAAATTCAGCAAAACTAGTCCGTAATTCTTCGGGCCCAGATTTTGCTGCATTCGTGTCCGCAGGTCGCACACGCGGAAAAGCCCGAGGCTTGCGAAGCCACGAAACTCCCCTCGAAATCCCACAATTTGCACCCCCCCCCTGCGCGCACGTAGGTGGTGGAGCATAACATACTAACACAAGTTAAACACTACAAGAGTGTTCTACTATATAAACCCATTAAAGGCCCATATTCTTTTCTATGTGGGATACTAGCTCTCTTTTCCAATTTTCCACTACCAAGGAAGCAACTTTGGATCATCATAACTCATCCATTCCTTAGTCGTTTTGAGTGAATAAACATGCATTGGAAAGCTCTCTCGGAGGAGAACATAATCCAAGCATAACCCGCCACGAGCACGTAGCCGAGCCTCACTCAAATTGGTGCTCAAAATGACAAACTTCCAACAATCCCCCACATGGGTGAGATTGATGATTTTCAGTAGCACACACCAGACAGACAGACACGGGGTTTGACTTTTGGTGATAGTTTCTGCGATCAGATATAGCATACGATAGGTAGAGAATGCTCCTTGAACCTTCGCTCGATTAAGCACATCGACTTTACTGGTAGACAGTGGACGTGCTTGTCCTTGAACTGTTCGACCGTTTGTGTAAACGATGATATACTTATCACTATATCCTTTCTGACTTGTTCAGTTCTCATGAGTATGTCCATTTTGGCCATGGAACATCGTCCTGGTTCTGCGGGAGTTTCTAAAGAATTGTGCCTCGCAATTCTCCTTTGAAGCGGCCCCACTTCTCTCCTACATAGGTGATCTTTATCTTATAGAGTAACCCGCGTTTACTCAACTGAATTCCATGCGTGTACCACTCCATGTATTCACCAAAGATCATTAAAAGCTCAAGGCTTAACCTCGTACCTTACGGGTCTCACTGTTTCTTCATCATAGGAACAGGCCAGGGGTTACCCCCACAGTGATTAGGTCATTATGATTTAGTTGTCCCATTGAACCAAGTTCTTGGGATCTCCAGTCAGCAATGGTTGGGTGTCCACCATGATGCCGTTAAGCTATAGGCTTAAGACCCATTCCTCTCGATGATTTCTCAACCACTTCTCTTGGTAACCCTTTGGTTAGCGGATCCGCAATATTATCCTTTGACGGTATATAGTCAATAGTGATAATTCCGGTTGAGATTAATTGTCTAATGGAACTATGTCGTCGTCGTATATGACGGGACTTTCCATTATACATTGTGCTCTGTGCTCTGCCAATAGCGGATTGACTATCACAGTGTATCCCTATTGCAGTCACAGGCCTCGGCCATCTTGGAATATCCTCCAGAAATTGGCGTAGATATTCAGCCTCTTCAGCACATTTATCTAAAGCCACAAACTCAGCTTCCATTGTGGAGTGAGTTATAACCGTTTGCTTGGAGGATTTCCATGATACTGCTGCTCCAGCTAGTGTAAACACGTAGCCACTCGTAGACTTTAGTGCCTTCTTGCTAGATATCCAGTTTGCGTCAGTATATCCTTCTAATACTGCTGGGTATCTGCCATAGTGCAATCCATAGTCTCGAGTTCCCCTTAGGTACCTTAGTACCCTTATGATCGCTTTCCAGTGATCATTTCCAGGATTACTCGTGAACCTACTCAACTTGCTAATTGAGTACGCAATGTCTGGTCTTGTACAACTCATTAAGTACATCAGACTTCCAATTATCCTAGAGTACTCCAACTGAGATACCCCCTCACCTTTATTCTTGGATAGATGTAAAGTCATATCCACAGGTGTCCTAGCTTTCTCAGTATCATCCTTAAGAAACCTCTCAAGGATCTTGTCAACGTAATGAGGTTGACTTAGTGCGAGACCCTCTGATGTTCTAGAAATTTGGATTCCTAGAATTACATTTGCGAGTCCCATGTCTTTCATGTCAAATCTTGATTTTAACATGTCCTTTGTGGATTTGATCACTTTTTCATTGCTTCCGGCAATAAGTAGATCATCCACATACAATGTCATCATGACATAACCGCTCTCGTCATCCTTATAATAGGCACAGCTATCACATTCGTTGATCTTGAAGTTGTGTGCTAACACGACTTCATCAAATTTCTCATGCCATTTCATAGGCGCTTGCTTCAAGCCATATAGTGATTTCACTAATTTACAGACTTTCCTTTCTTGCCCAGGGACAGCAAACCCTTCAGGTTGTTCCATATAGATTTCCTCATCTATATCCCCATTTAGAAAAGCTGTTTTCACATCCATCTGATGCACTGTCAAGTTTCGCATCGCAGCGATTGCAAACATCATCCTTATAGACGTGATTCTCGTCACAGGAGAATACGTATCAAAATAATCAAGGCCTTTCTGTTGCTTGTATCCTTTGATTACAAGTCTGGCCTTATACTTATCAATGGTTCCGTCAGGTTTCAATTTCTTTTTGAAAACCCATTTGCTGCCTAGTGCTTTACAACCAGGTGGCAGGTCCACTAATTCCCAGGTGTGATTCTGTAATATAGAATCAATTTCGCTTTTGATGGCCTCTTTCCACATAGGTCCATCAGGTGAGGTGACCGCTTCCTTATAGGTTTTCGGATCACCTTCTTCGAGCAAATAGGTCATGAAGTCTGACCCAAAAGATTTCTCCGTTCGTTGTCTTTTGCTCCTCCTCACAACCCCCACATTTTCATCTTCACTTTCATCATTCTCATTTTCATCATCTACAGATTCATGAGTTCGTTTAGATGTCGTAGGGTGCTCGTTTCTTGGATTACAAGGAAACGTAGTCTCAAAGAATGAGGCATTTCTTGATTCCATGATCGTATTCTTTTGAATCTCAGGAATCTTAGAATCATACACAAGAAACCGATATGCTGTACTACGCGGAGGATATCCGATGAAGATACAATCCACGGTTTTCGGACCAATCTTCACCTTCTTAGGTGTAGGGATCAGTACCTTAGCAAGGCACCCCCACACTTTCAGGTGTTTGTAACTCGGTTTCTTTTTCTCCCATATTTCATAAGGACTCACATCCTTATTCTTGCGCATCGTAATATTTAAAATATTATTTGCGCTTAAGATGGCTTCCCCCCACATTGATTGCGGAAGTCCAGAGCTTAGCAACATCGCATTCATCATCTCCTTGAGAGTGCGATTCTTCCTCTCAGCCACTCCATTTGACTGAGGGGAGTATGGTGCAGTGACCTCATGGATTATACCATGTTGTGAACAGAATTCCCCAAAAGGTTCAACATATTCACCTCCACGATCGCTACGAATCCTTTTGATTTTCTCAGTTTGTTGTCTCTCGACTTCTTCCTTATAGATTTTAAATTTATCTATAGCTTCATCTTTGCTTTTCAGCAAATATACATAGCAGTATTTTGTACAATCATCTATGAATGTAATAAAATACTTATTTCCTCCTCTTGTTGGAGCGAATTTTAAATCACATATATCGCTATGTATTAGGTCCAGCACCTTGGTGTTTCTTTCCACACGTTTAAAGGATGATCTCGTTAATTTTGCCTCAACACAAGTTTCACACTTATGTTTTGAATCAATAGTTAATTTTGGTATGTATTCTTTTGCACTTAATCTTCGTAAAGTGTCATAATTCACATGTCCTAATCTAGCATGCCATAAATTAGGAGACTCAAGCAAGTAAGCAGAAGAATTCTTCATTTCATTATTTTCCTTAATGGACATTACATTGAGCTTAAACAGCCCATCACTAGCATAGCCCTTGCCTACAAACATACCACTCTTAGACAAAACAACTTTATCTGACTCTATTACAATGCGAAAGCCATGTTTACTCAACAAAGAACCGGACACAAGGTTCTTGCGAATATCAGGCACATAAAGTACATTCTTCAGAGTCAGATTCTTCCCAGAGGTCATCTTCAGAATCACCGTGCCTTCCCCTTCAATGGTAGAAGTCGCAGAGTTTCCCATGTAGAGCTTCTCACCAGCATCAGAAGCTACAAGGCTAGAGAAAGTCGCCTTGTCGGAGCAAATATGCCTAGATGCTCCAGTATCAATCCACCATTCTCGCGGATTAGATCCAACCAGGTTCACCTCAGAGACCGTAGCACAGAGGTCTATATCACCTATCTCCTTGGAGATATCATCAACCATGTTTGCTTCCTTCTTCTTGTTTGTCTTCTTAGGCTTCCTGCAGTCAGCAGACCTATGACCAACTTTATCACAATTGAAGCACTTTCCTTGGAACTTCGAAGGCTTCGAAACTCCTCCTTTAGGTGCCAGTTTAGCCCCTTTCCCGGAACTGGTCTTCTTGGACTTGGAGCTTTGTGCATGCTCCACCACATTTGCCTTTTCACCGACAATAGGCTTCTTTCCGGATCCCCTGTTATTTTCTTCAATGCGAAGTCTAACAATCAGATCCTCCATAGTCATCTCCTTTCGCTTATGCTTAAGGTAGTTCTGAAAATCTTTCCATCCAGGAGGCAGCTTCTCTATCACAGCAGCAACTTGGAAAGATTCCGTGAGACCCATCCGCTCGGCATGCATCTCATGAATAATCAGCTGCAACTCTTGCACCTGACTGTCAACAGTCTTGGAATCCACCATCTTGTAGTCAAGAAAGCGTCCAACAATCCACTTCTTGACACCGGCATCTTCGGTTTTATACTTACGATCAAGAGATTCCCATAAGTCCTTAGATGTTACCTTCGAACTGTACACATCATACAGCGGGCCAGTCAGACCATTAAGCACATAGTTCCGACAGATATAGTCGGTGTGCTTCCATGCATCAACGGCAAACACCGCCTGCGCATCGCTCTCAGCAGTGAGCATTGGTGTCTCTTCTCTCAGATAGCGAGACAAATTCAGTGTGGTCAGGTAGAACAACATCTTCTGCTGCCACTGTTTGAAGTTCGTTCCGTTGAACTTTTCCGGCCTTTCAGCGTGAGCAGTAGGCACATGAGGCATAGGTGGCACAAAGGGCGCAACAGGCGCTGTATGCACAGCAGTCCCATTCGGCTGAGGAACATGTCCTGCCGGACAGTGTGTAAGTGGAACACTGAACTGACCAAAGGTCATCTGTCCCGCAGGACCATAGCCCGGAGGCGTAGTCCTAGAACTGTAGCCCGGAGGCGTAGTCCCGAAGCCGAAGCCCGCAGGTGTAGGTCCAGAACCAGAGCCCGCAGGCGTAGGTCCAGAACCAGATGGCACACCCCCATCTGGATTAACCAGTGCGTTGGGGTTAGCCTGCGACTGCTGCGTCTGACCCCCATCTGGATTAACCAGTGCGTTGGGATCAACAGCCGTACCGCTCGTGGGGATAGCATTGTTAACATTCTCCATTATACTGTGAATCAACACGCAAACAAACCAAATCAGATCAACCACAGATGTAAAACAGAATACAATACGCTTTAAGATTGTTAAACAATCTGTGCAAAAAACCAACAATACAGTACGTGTGTTTGTGTGTGTGTGACAAAACAGTAGGCTTAAGGAGACAAAATAGAACGAAGGATATATGAACGGAAATCCGAGTCCAGTGCGTAACTGTCTCCTTAAAGCGTATTTCGCCCTCACCGTGTGTGATGAACGATCGCCTCCCAGGATAAAACGGATTGAACGATGCAGTAAGCACCTTCGACGAACCAGAACAAGGCTGAGAACTATCACCGACGCGGCTAAGGTTTTTGGACGTGAGAGGCTGTGTATATTTCGTGAATGCAAACCCTAAACTATAATGAATATATATAGGCAATGCAAGACTTGTGCGCTACGCTTTGTAATTAATTAAAACGCGTTAATTAATTCACACGGTTATAAATTAAATCCGAAATCAAATCGAATTAATTTAAAACCAAACAATTAATCCGAAATCAAATCGGAATTAATTTCTGTCAATTTAATTGAGCCCAAGCCCAGTGGAAAAATAAATTCAGCAAAACTAGTCCGTAATTCTTCGGGCCCAGATTTTGCTGCATTCGTGTCCGCAGGTCGCACACGCGGAAAAGCCCGAGGCTTGCGAAGCCACGAAACTCCCCTCGAAATCCCACAATTTGCACCCCCCCCCTGCGCGCACGTAGGTGGTGGAGCATAACATACTAACACAAGTTAAACACTACAAGAGTGTTCTACTATATAAACCCATTAAAGGCCCATATTCTTTTCTATGTGGGATACTAGCTCTCTTTTCCAATTTTCCACTACCAAGGAAGCAACTTTGGATCATCATAACTCATCCATTCCTTAGTCGTTTTGAGTGAATAAACATGCATTGGAAAGCTCTCTCGGAGGAGAACATAATCCAAGCATAACCCGCCACGAGCACGTAGCCGAGCCTCACTCAAATTGGTGCTCAAAATGACAAACTTCCAACAAGATGTGAACAAAAGCACGCAACAAGTCGGCCAGACGTCGAGCAACTTAAGCCGTAAGCCACCACAAATTTCCGATACGACCGACGAAGAAGATAAGTTTCCGTTTTCAATTATTAAACTTATTTATTTACAAAAAATATTGTTTTGTGAAAATCATGCTTTTTACTCAAAATATACATTGAATATATTCATCGTTGTTAACGTGAATATTTTATGGAAGGACATGTTTATTACGTTTGATTGAGTTGTTATATGAATTTATTATTTACGCGTACTTAAGGTCCTGAGTTTTTTTTTATCAGTCACGATATATGTGTCGAGGCATAAAATTAGCAAAACAGTAAAAAGGAGGACTTGTTTTGGAATAGCCGGATGACAAAAGCCTGTTACTTTTTACTAGTACATGAGTTTAGTATGTGCACTGACGTCACCGAGGTCTCCAGCTAAGCGCCGACTTGTAAACGGAAAAGATAAGCTTTTTTCAATTTTATTTAATTTATATAGTTTTACTTGTAATTGTACATGTGCAGAAAAAATATGGTTTGTGTTCAAACACTAGGAGGTTGTAGTATATAAACCAATAAACAGCGCGCGGAACTATTTGACTGAGGGACAAGCGGAATGATTCCCTGCGGTAAAGGAAACCAACTCCAGCAGAACAAATTCAGACCCAAACAACTTTCAAAGAAAAAAAGAGATAAGATTTTCTTTATTTAATTTATGTACTTGGATTTATTACGCGGATTGAATTTATTATGACATGCATCATTGTATTTTATAAGATTGTGCACCAACTCGGCTATTAAACTATTAGGTCCTCTTATTATAATTTTTACTAATCATGAATATTACAATATTTTATTATATGGACCAAAAGAACGGCAGGCTATGAACAGGTTTAAGAAGAGTGGTAATTGAAGGGGAAGAGAAAGAAAACCAAGGAATGGAGCAAATTGCCGAAGCTTGAATGGCTGGTTTAAAAGGAAACCGACACTTAAGAATTAAAGGAGCACATGACGAGCTGACATAAATGGCAGCCAGCAAAAATAAAGATAAGCCTTTCTTAATTTTCCTTCGTATCATATATTATTTCTTTTCTGTACATAAATGCACGGATTATTTTTAAAGATAATTTGACACGTAGAATTGTGATTGTGTACATGTTAAGTGTATATATTATTATTATTTTGGAGTTCTTTGTTTGTGGGTCAATGTGGAAAAACAACAGGATCTTGGTGATAGTGCATACAAACATACCGGAAGATAGAGAGCATATGTTGTTATAATCGCTGACATGTCTTGAGGTGCAGGTGCATGGAGTTTCTCATGTTCAATGTAAAGATAAGTATTTTTCATTTTTTGTAACTTTCATTTGGTATATATATTCTTGTCATGCATATATTTATTTTTGAATATATATGTTTTAAATTTAAATATTTCATGCGTAATCGAATTATATATTTCTCTTGTCGAGTATGGATTATTATTATAACACCACAAATATATTAATATATTTATGTGTGGTGTTTATATAATAAATATTGTGTATCTCTAACCTAATATTTTATTTAGTAAGCTATTTTTAGACAGGAAAAGAATTCGTAAGGTAAACTCAGGATGAAAGTAATGGAGGATATTTACAAGATGTGTCTCTCCGGAACAGCGTTCTCTTGAAATTATCGAGAGGCGCGCCTTCCCCTAACAGGGTGCGCCATGAGGTAAATACTAACCTTATTATTTTGCGAAATAAAATTGTGTATACAGAGACACGTCCAACACTCCAGTCTTCAAGATTCAGTGTAAATATATGTCACAACACATCTTCGCAACACTGTCTTCTCCAACCTGCATCTTCAAGTCAAGCTCATACTCCGAAACTGGGGGGGTGATCATACAGATTAGAAGAAGGATTTGGATAAGAAGGGAACGCCTCATCCACATCTAAGACGTGGTAGAAGGCACATTCTTCTGCTTCATCCTCGGCTTCCACGGCCTCATCTCCAGCATTGGCTTCCGCGGCCTCATCTTCAGCCTCGGCTTCCGCAGCCTCATCTTCAGCCTCGGCTTCCGCGGCCTCTCCTTCAGCATCGGCTTCCGCAGCCTCATCTCTCCTCCAGCCTTGGCTTCCGCAGCCTCATCTTCAGCCTCGGCTTCCGCGGCCTCTCCTTCAGCATCGGCTTCCGCAGCCTCATCTCTCCTCCAGCCTTGGCTTCCGCAGCCTCATCTTCAGCCTCGGCTTCCGCGGCCTCTCCTTCGGCCACGGCTTCCGCAGCCTCATCTCTCCTCCAGCCTTGGCTTCCGCAGCCTCATCTTCAGCCTCGGCTTCCGCGGCCTCTCCTTTGGCCTCGGCTTCCGCAGCCTCATCTCTCCTTCAGCCTCGGCTTCCGCGGCCTCATCTCTCCTTTAGTCTCGGCTTCCGCGGCCTCATCTTCATTGACTCATCCTCGGCTTCCGTGGCCTCATCCTCAGCAACCTCGCCATCGTCTTCATCAGGCAAACACTACCTTCACATCCATCAAGCAAATGCTGCATTCACATCCGTCAAGCGAACATCATCTTCACCTCCGACAAGCAGAATCAACTTCATCTTCAAACAACTTTTTCAACATCAGCTTCAGAGGAATCTCCCCCATTCGACTCAGTTGCACTATTCAGACTCAGCTATTATACGGCAACGTATGGTGCATCTAATTAAGGAATGTATACATCTTCTGCACCAATGAAGAACAACCAAGATATGACATCCCAGGGGATGAAGGACATCAAGATCTCATCGACATCTTCAATGCCACCAAGATCTGGGGGGTAGTTGTTATACACAAAAATCACCATGAAGACCCGGCCCATAAAAGAAGATTATGATGGGCTTAAGAGTGGACCAAGCCCAAACTAGCCATGTAAGTCAGAAAGGATCACTACACGAAGATTGGGCGCGCCTTATCTTCAGGGCGCGCCAAGTTGAAGCTTACAGAGAAAGATCATCATTTGAAGGGCAGAAGGGGACATATTTTACCTAGGGGGACGCCCTTGGGTGTGTATAGATCCTACTGTTAATTTGTCGAAGACTCTACCTTGTAGTCTGAGGAGTTGCCCTCCTTGGGAGATAGAGAATGAAGATTAGAGGAGGCCTTGCTCTGTAGTCTGGCGAGTTGTCCTTGTCGGGGAGCTTGTGGAACCTTCTCGAAGATACGCCCTGGAAGGCTCTATCTCTGTAGTCTGGCGGGTTGTCCCTGTCGGGGAGTAGAGAAGTGCCCTTGCATTTGGGGTAAGTTTTGGGTGCTCGAGAGTCTACAAGGCCCAAGACTAGGCCTCATCGTATTGGGCCCCTTTCAGGAGGAAGATAGCAGAAGGGGAAGCCTAATCCTATTAGGTTTAGGTTTCCTAAGGAGAAAAGAACTACGTACTGGCTTGATCCCCTATAAATATAGGGGTACGTAGGCAAATTAGGGGGACACGAGTTGGGAGCATCTGGAGGCAACTCGAAACCCTAATCTCAGCCACCCCAATATTTTCCATCACCACCGCTTAGCCACCGTCACAGATCTTGATTCCGGCCACGAACCTCGAATTTTGTTAACTACCAAATTCCTCCGTTAACAGTAATGAAGCTTTGTTTGGCTTCCGCAAATTGTGTTGAAGGTTGTGGATGTGATGGTGTTGTCGCTGGAGTTATGGTGATGGACATAAAGGAGGAAGGAGTGATAGCTGTTGTGATAAGGGTTCACTAACGGTTGGTGGATGATGGGTAAGGCGACAGTAACTTTGTGGAGATGGTGCACTACCAGAGAGAGATAATGTAATATGAGGGGGAAGGGGGGAGGGAGGTGGAGGTGAGAGACACGATTTTTAGAGGGTTTTGGGGTGATTTTCCTTCTCTACCCTTTTCTTCAATTTTATTTTTTGGAGTCAACAGAGGAAATTAATGGAGCTTCACGGCCGCCACCTTTTCAAAAGACGGAAGTGAACTCCATCCATCATTCCGTAATTTTCAAAGTCCAGCCACCATTCTGTAAAATTTGGCAAACTTCAGTCATAACTTTGTCATTTACTTTGTTTAACAGAAAACTTGACTATGATTTTTTTTCTAATGCTTAATTTATTACAGGCATCCACCAACAATGACAATGTTTGAAATGTTTTTAGGACTACTTTTGAAAGTTCTCCTCATTGGCTTTCATTTGTCTTAATAATTTAATTACTTATATTTATTTTTACATGTTTTATATTAGATGTGTCAACACTCGAACTTAATTAGAGCAAAGAATTTGGTGATCACTACCCCACCTCACCTTTCAAATGAAATAGCAGGGGTCAATCAACAAACATGAAAGACTTCAAAGATGAGGAAAGAGGCAGACCTTGTACTTATCTAGGAAAGAAAGATTAGTCGAATTGTAGTGAGAATCTTTTGTGACACTCTGTATGCTTTATATTATTGTGCAACAATTCATTATTTATGCTTTGTTGTACGCTCTAAAAAGCTAAGGACCATGGTTAATCTTTCCTAACTGCACACAAGAATTTTGATATCAATGTCATGTATTGATTTTTGTGTTCTTTTATCTCTGCAAATTTTGTTTTTTATTCTTGTCACAAATCTTGAGTCACATAAAAGTAAGTTATTTGAGATTGATTAGAATGCGGAATAGAAATGAATGTGAGTGTGTATTATTAGAATGGGTAACAGAGTTGAGCGTGGGTGTGTTTTTCTTCTTTATGGGATGTTTGTGTTAAGAATTTAACATGAACTAACGAACTAAATCTGTATGCAAGTTTGAAATGATATACATAGTTGACTATTTTTTTTTAACTCAATAGGTCAATTAAAATTTATGAATGTATTCTGCTATATATAGTTGAAAGTCTCAATTATTGAGTTAAGATCCAAATATATAAAGATAAAATTTTCCACAAAAATAAAAACATGATTTGGACAAAAAGTTTTATTTCTAGAAATTTTCAAGTGTGCTGCCAAGCTTAGATGACTCGCCAATCTCGAGATTAATTTTGTAAACCATTTTTTCACTAAAACTTGTACATCCCAAAACGTTTTAACTTTTGTGTTTACTCTTATAAGCTTCATAGGAACAACCTTCACAAAATATTTATTTTTCAAATTATAACACCACCAAAATGGATCATGACAATGGTCCAAATCAGATGAAATTCTGTCCAAGAATACAATCAAAATCATCTAAGAGATACTAAAATTAAAGTTACCTTTTCAATTAATATGCTAACATTTAAAGAGTCCCAATTTTATATACCTCGAAATTAGTTGTTTTGTCTATAAGTGTATGTAGTGTCAAACTCAAACCAAGCTCGTACGCTTACTTTTCAGCCCATGTCAACAAAGTAACCAACACCATCATTCCCATTCAGTTTGCACAACCCATTCATCTCTATACTTTTTTTTAAAAAAAAAATTAGTATTAACGATCAGTTTGCATACAATATGTATTTTGTAAATAAATCGAACTGGTTGTTAAGAAAATCGACTCGACTGAGCTCGTTAATGAGCTCGAATTCGAATAACTAAACCAGTTCAATAAGTTTAATGAGTCGATTCAAACTTTTGGGTTGTGTAACTCGACTCATTTTCCACTCAAACTCGAGTTCGGCTCGTTAAACTCAAATTTGACTCGGTGAACTATATATATATTAGAAAAATTATGTTATATATAGTTTATATAAATAATGGATTAAGATTCAATGATCATCTAATACCTAATATAATCTTCAATCGTCAATAAATTTTTTAAATACAATAATACATCCTTACCCATATATACCACTGCATAGAATAATGACAAACTTTTAATCTCACAAATTCACTAAACTTGAAATTTGAAACAAAACAATTAAACAAATAAATACATAATATATATAATGAAACCGATAAGTGTGATGATTGGTTTAGAATTACTTCATTGACTAGTTAATAAGTCAAAATTCCATATTTTAGTACTATTTTACTCTAAAATATTGGCATTTGAATGAATATGTATTAAAACATAAGTCAAAATAAGTTTTAGCGGGTATGTGTGATCGTGAATACCGGTTCTATATCACAATTTATGTTTTATCACTTATAAGTTTGAAGTTTTAAATTTTAGACATTTGATTTTTGTTCTTTTTATTTTTCAATTCTAGGATTCACGAATTGTGTTTTAAATTTGAAGGAAGAATTAAAAAACTTATCTACCGACTCGACATTGTTCGTTAACAACTCGAACTCAACTCGGTCGTTAACGAACTCAAGTTCGAATGACAAGAAAAATTGATAAAAGAATTAGAGTTTGGCTCAAAGTCGACTTGAATTCAGTAAAAACTTGACCCAACTCAATTGATTTAAGTTAGTAAAATTACTGATTAAATTATGTTTTTTTATACAAGATCAAATTATGCGATGAAATTAATTTTAAAATGTATTCGGGCGACCTGAAGGTCCCGGACAAAAAGGATTAGTGGGGAGTAGAGCTGTAATTCGAGTCGGGCGGCTCGCGAGCTCGCCCGGCTCGAATTCGTTTAACTAGGCTCGACTCGGCTCGTTTAGCACGTTTAGTTAAACGAGCCGAGTTGGGGCAAAGGTTCCGATTCGTTTAATTAAACGAACCGGCTCGACTCGACTCGTGAAATTAAATGAGCCGAGTTCGGGTAGAGATTTAAGCTCGATTAAGTGTAAAATTAAATGAGCCGCTCGCTCGACTCGTTAAATCCGGCTCGTTTAGCTAAACGAGCCTGCTCGACTCGCCTCGTGAAATCAAACGAGTCGAGTTCAGACAGGGATTTAGGCTCGATTAGTTAAACGAGTCGGCTCGGCTCGAATTACACCCGGCTCAAAACTCTGTTCGTTCAGCCCGAATTACACCCCTAGTCGGGAGCTGGCTAATATATTAAACAACGGTGGAGGCAGCCGCAAAGGTGCACCATGCATGCGAGTATCCAAGCGCGGATCTTCACTTTATTATCCAAACAAGTACACTGAACATCCTCAAAATATTGGGTTCACATCACCCCACAAAAGGAAAATGCATATATCATAAAAAATGCTAATTCAGTCATAGTCCTAGTTGTTGCTTTAATACACACTAGCCTTTAACCCGTGCGAAGCACGGGCGGGTATAGAATTCGTAATTTATTAATTATAATTTATATTTTAACATCAATTTATTAGGATTTTAGTATTAATGAATTAGATTTTAACCAGATTATATTTACCAACTTATTACATTTTTTGGAGTTTATTATAATATAGTATATAAACAATATATAAATTATATTTAAAAGAATAATGGTGGAGTTTTTTATCTTGTATTACATCACAAGTGTTTGTAATTTGAATGGTATAAAACTCTTTAATATTGTAAGAGTAAAAGAAGTCTACACGCGACAGACTTGTAGTTATAAAGGAGATGACCAAACCAAAATTTTGTACGACTACAAATTAAACCTATGTTGCCTTATTATATTATAGTATAGATTTTAAAGATTTTGTTCCTTCGGAACTAGACCATGAACTTGATTTTGAGGCTTTTCAAGGTGTTTCAAATGATGCCCACCACCTTCTCTCACTAATCAACTCATAGTATTCCTTTGTCTGTCCAAAAGTGAGTTCCGGGAAATATATCTCCGATTCTCCCCAACGTATGAGATCCATATATGACTTGTTAGATTCATCTCTTCGGTTTTCGTGATTATATTTTGTGTAAGTTGCAAAGCGATGCTTTTAATCGTGTAAATTATACTTTATTATCAAAAATTTAGATAATTGCATAATATATTTCTAACATATATTTATACTCACTTTAGACCTTTTTAATTCTTTTTTTCTTCCCGGTTTTGACCTATCAAAATTAAACAGATGAAATTTAAATTTATTAATTAGCTAAAATGTAAATATTATAGGCTCTTGATTCTATTTTATCTTTTTAGTTTAACATATTGATAGGTTAAAATAGAGAGAATGCCAAAAAATTCAATACTTAACACTATTATATGTGAAGTTATATGTACTATGTGATTATGTAAAATAACTAATTACAACCGACTTGAAATAAAGGGATATATTTTAAAGTTAACTTATGACCAGTTTGATAACTTGAATTTCATTTAAAATTTTGAATTTAAGCAATTACATGCTTGAAAACACAAAGAAAATTGGATTTAAATTTCATTTGAAAATCATAACACTAAAAAACTAGTACAAAATTAAGAATTTAAAATGACTAATCATTTAAAATTCAATTTTTGAAATGAATCATATGTAATATATCCCCTTTACTTGTAACAACCCAAAGATTTGGTTTAATTGACATGTTACAATCTGAGTGACAGCTGGTTATTCTCGGGTTTTACTTTGAACCGCAAAGTTGCAGGTGTCATAGTTTTAGGCTCAAGTTTCTAACTAGGTCACATGAACAAGAGACTAAAGTGGCAGTTGAATGTGTATATTATAATTTGTATCATATGTTGCCCAGTTTTTCACTATAGGTGTGATGAATTAGAAAATAGAGAATACAAATAATGTAACTGAGAGTGGAAGAGCACATGGTTTATGTTATTAAGTCCATTAGAAGACAAAAGCGGCATGTGGTCCGTGCCCATATATTACATCTTCACGAGAGAATCCAAGAAGAAGAAGAAGATCTAGTTTTGGTTCAACAATATTGCATTACTGGCTACAAATAGCTACTCCTTCTTTGCCCTCCTTTAATTACGTTACTTTTGGCACGCTTTTTCATACTCATTTGAAATATAATTTCATAATATATTTTTTAAATTTTTTTCTCTGAATAAAAGTTTAAATTTTTATTAAAAAAAGAAAATTTCAAAAAAATTATGAAACTATGTCTTAAAATGCGTGCGTACGTAAACTACCACGGGACGGAGGGAGTACATAATAACGCAGTAAATGGTAAATGCTGGTACAATCAATCCATCATAAAGCAGCCTAAATGTGTAAATAAATAAGCGAATAACTGAGAACTCCCTCATTGTCTATCTTCAGGTATACATTTCTTTAATAACGAGAGATCCAGAATTTAAGTCTTTAAAGTGCAAGTCCCATCATTCATTTTGTATTTTCAGTTTTGGGTATTTTCGGAAGATATATTATTATAAATAATTTAATTTAATGCATCATTAAAATCTTCAGATCAAATAAATCAACTCTTTATTATTTTATACATGTACGTGTATCATTTAAACCTCAGAATTTAATCGAAATAATTTCATATAACTCATTATATGCTTATAGTTATTTAATTTTTCTTAGTCGTCATACATAAAAGTAAATTTTAAATTATAGTATCTTTAGTTATATTTTTTCCTTGAATTTTACTAATTTTCATTGTTAAATTCGGATTTTGAATGAGTAATCGCTGATCAATTAAATTGATTTCTTTCTCTATTTAACTACTTTTCAAAAAAAAAAAGACTTTTGACATTCTTTTTATTTAATCAAAATGATAAGTTGTTATAAACTTCTTCCAAATTTTTTATTATATGAAATTTTTAGTCTTAGGTGATGCATGTGCATCATATAATAAAAAAGGGAAAAATACTTTTCAGATATAGAACATGTTTGTTTGTATGAATTATAAATATATCAAATTTAAAGAATTATATAATGAGATTGTATAACAATAACTTTTTTATGAGTCAATAATCATATCAAAAAGACTAAAATAATAGTTAAAATATAATTTTTTAATATTTTAGAATGTTAACAAACAGGACTTCTTTTTGTTTTTTTCGCCTAAACACTACTCCTCCGTCCCTCTGTATTGTTTACGTTCACTATTTGCAGGTATTTTGAGACTTCGCCAAAGTATAGTTTCATAATTTTTTTTAAAAATTTTCTTTTTTTGAATAAAAATTTATATACTCCCTCCGTCCCATTTAATTGTATATGTTTCTTTTTAACTGCTCGACACGCATTTCAATGCTCTTATAAAATATAGTTCTGTAACTTATTTTTGAGATTTTCTTTTTCTGAATAAAAATATAACATCCAAACTTTAATTCAGAAAAAAAAATTTAAAAATAAATTACACAACTACACTTTACAGGAGCATTAAAGTCCGTGCCGCGTCCCCGTCCCCCAATGTATACAATTCAGAGGGACGGAGGGAGTATCAAATTTTTATTCAGAGCAAAAAAAATTTAAAAATATATTTTGAAACTATATTTTAAATGAGTGTTGAAAAGCTGACCAAAAAATAATATAAAGAAATGAAGGGAAATGACGTATATATAATAAAAGAATTTATAGGTGCGGGGGGCCATAAGTGTACGGGGCAGTTGGCGAATTGAAGCAAATAAAAGTAACAACCCAAAACCTTACTACTCCCTCCGTCCCGGTCAATAGTATACATTGGGGGACGGGGGCGCGGCACGACTTTAATGCTTCAATATAATATAGTTCTGTAAATTATTTTTAAGATTTTCTTTTTTTTATAAAAGTATAACATTTATATTTTTATAAAAAAAAGAAAATCTCAAAAATAAGTTGTAGAACTATGTTTTATAAGAGCCTTAAAAAGCGTAAACGTATACAATTGACTGGGACAGAGGGAGTACAAAAACAGTGACACATTTGTTTGATGGAAAGAAGCTGCAGATTTGGATGTGACCCGGTGTCATCAACGATTCCTACAGTTTCTAATTACGAGTCCTGTTCCTGTCCAAAAACGCATTCACGTCTATCGCAAGTACATGGCCAAACAAACGGCTTCTTACATCATCACCAACAGAACGGATAGTTTTTAACTGACAAAAGTGGAAGTGAAAACACACGGGAACAACGATCACTTGGTTGTTGGTCCCCACCGCTGGAGGTAAATGTGTTTGACAAGTATTTTTCTTTTCAAATTTGTTTCGATTGTAAATGCGGGGGTTCTTCAAAATAAAGTTTGTCGACAAGATATGTATCTTTCAATCTTTATTAGGGCTGAGCATCGGTCGGTTTGGACGGTTTTGAGGATCCAAACCGAACCAAATCATAATTATCGGTTTTCCAAAATTTCAATCCGAAACCAAACCGTTAAGTAAAAAAAACCGAACCAAACCGATCCATTTAAAACGGTTTGATTCGGATTGGTTTCGGTTAAAACAATTTTTTTTATCAATATAACAAATTCAACAACGAAATTAAACTTGAATTTGCAAACAAGAATTGAAAGTTTGAAATATATTATGAATTTGTATATTATATTTTAATTTTATTTTAAAAAAGATATTAATATAAGAGTTTGTACAATATAAGGAGAGGGAGAAAGATGATAAAAATGTAATTCTTATACTTTTATTTAGAAAAAACAAAAAGATAATACATACAAATTAGTATATCAATATTCTTTAAAAAAATATGATAATAGTTTTATATGTTTTATTTTTCACATATTTTGTAGAATATAATTTTATTATCAATTTATTATTCACGCATGTATATTATTATTTCAATATATATATTCGGTTCGGTTTGGTTATATGGGTCGGTTTGGAGGCAAAAACCGAAACCAAACCGAAAAAATTCGGTTTTTTAAATTTTAAACCGTAACCAAACCAAACCGTTAATAAACCGTAAAAATTGGTCTGGACGGTTTGGATCGGCCGGTTTAAGTCGGTTTGGAGAATTTTTGCTCACCCCTAATCTTTATTGTCGACAAAATTTCGATTTTTTCAAATATTTACCGGTGTGTTTAACTAGAAGCAATTTTTAAGACTTTAAACTGTTCCTTGTGTATGGTACGGTAAAAAGTAGAAGTGCTTTGTTTGAATTTTTGAAGTTAGAAGTGAAAGTTAGAAATGTTAATTTATATTTTTTAACAAATTTTTAAATTTTTTTAATATGTAGTAAATTTTATTTATTGATAATGTTTCTGGTATTATAATTATATAGATTGTTAATATATAAATTAAATTCACTTATCACTTATAATCTATTTTTTATTTTAAATAATATATAACTTTTTTAAATTAAGTCAAACAATCCTTAGTGTTCTTTAAATAAATTGAAATTTAGAATCTATTTGAGAACTTACTAATAGTTATTTCTGCATAAAATAAAAGTGATCAAGTGATTTATAAAATTTTGTTGACATTGGTTGAATTTTTGAATTAATTATAACTATTGTGAAAATGCACATATTTTTATTATTCATTTCAAAAATAATTTAAAATTTAGCATAACCTCACCGGTGACCACAACTGAAGAGTTAAAAACAGGGAAAGTTACTAGTAGTGTCCACCACTGCCTGCTTTCGTCCCATACTCCCCAACATCTCTCTCACACACGCACACAAAATAATGAATCTGGAAGTCTTGATTATTAAATTTTGAATCCACTAAACAAATAAAAATCACATCTTTCCATCATTTTCAACCAAGAAAGCCTCGTGAACTTGATGTTAAAGTGTTTCTGTGACTATATATTGGAAGATTCCTACAACTGGTAAGAGGGGCAAGCTTAATTATGGCAACGGGTCACTTGCCTTTGCTCTTTTTGCTTCTGATTCAGGTGATTTTAATGTCTTTTCAACACCCCTTTTTGTGAATCTTCTTCTTCTTGAGTTTAATGATTCATGGCTTTCCACCTCTAATTTAATGTTCAACTTGTTGTATGAGCATTACCCATTTATAGTTATCAACTTTAAGGCTTACCCTTTTGAGTTTTTTGTCTAAAAGCTTGTAGTGATTGTGTATATGTGTATATTGTGAAGTAACATTTGATTGTAGAGCTATAAATCTTGGCCTATAAGCTAATGTTTTATGTTGTTTTGTTTCTAGGTGGTTTGTGAATTTGATGAGATTTTTTGGTGATTTGAGGAATATGTGAATCTTTGATTAAACAGGCTAGATTGTAGTGGTGATTCTTGGCTTGATGTTTGTTTAGGGACTAATTTGGTGGGATTTCTTTTTGGGTGGTTTTCCTGCATTGTGATTTGGTTGTGAGAATTTGGGAGGGCAGTAAATCAGGAAAATGCGAGATTTTCTTATATTCTGCATTAAGGAGAAAAGATATATGCTGTTGGATCGATTCAGGTTCTGATCATGACCAGGGCTGTCCGTGACCGGATACTTAAGGATGCGAATGGTGATATTAGTGATCATCTTCGCAACCATATTCACTTAACAAACTGTATTCATTTGAAGAATCATATGCATAAGCAGAGTCCCATACTGTCGGACAGGTCTATTGTAAGGGATCTTGTTGTTCTTCAGAGGTCACGATCTCTTAGGGATCCATCCATGAGTCCACCTTCATGGAATTCTCCATCTGCGAGTGGTTTGGTGTCTAAAAGAGGTGATAACAATGTGTTAGTGGGAAATGGAAGATGGTCTGTAGGTATTGACCGTCACATGGATGGGAGGGGATCTTTCGAGAGTTCGCCACCGCTACCTAACATACCGATGTCTGACGCGGTTCATAGAGAGTTGGAAATGCATATGGATGAGGTACCAAATGTAAGTGGCCGTAGTAGGAAGGGTGGAGTCCGAGAACGCAGAAGAAGTAAAAGGGAAGAATCAGTGGGGAGATATTTGTCAAATGACCTACTACATGGCAAAGATGACACTCCAGTAGATCAAAATGTTTTGGATCATGACACTTTTTTAGGAAACGCTGGATTACAGAGCCAAAAACATAATCAGAAGGGGAGGCGTAAACAAGTTGATCACCCTGAAAATGTACACAAGGTTCAAGATGACAGTGATGATGTAGCATCATCACACAATCATCATTATGGAAGACATGCACACTATGGGGGCCCATTTGAAGAAGCACAAATAAGCACCCATGACCACTTTAATGGTCGAAACAGGGGAAAGAGGCGCAAGTTTCGAGGTGCAAGGAAGACTCGAAATGCTGTAGCTGCAAGAGAGGCTATTGCCCAATATGAAATGTCTGTAGCCTCTAATTCATTGGCTCATTGTGCTGAACGGGCAAAATATCAAATGGAGGAGAGTGGAGAAGAGTATGGTGATCCAAATGTTACAAAAGCACCTGGAAATGGGTGTGGTCCTCCTTGGAATTGGTCACGCATTCATCATAGGGGCAAATCGTTTCTGGACATTGCAGGGAAGAGCCTTTCTTGTGGTTTATCCGACTCAAAGTCAAGAAAAGGTGGTTCATTTACACAAGGCGCATTTCCTAATATGCCTGTGGGATCTGATCCTTCAAGCTCATCTGGTAAATTCGATGGAGAGGCACTTCCTTTGCTCATTGATGATCAGGACAGTGCAGATAATGCTGCTTGGGTGCATGATTACTCTGGTGAGTTGGGCATTTATGCTGATAATCTGTTAAAGCAAGATATTGACTCTGACCTTGCCTCGGAAGCTAGGTCCGGTAATCGGCAGAAGTTTCAACTGAACCAAGTTAGGCATCAAAATCTAACCCAGAAGTACATGCCGAGAACCTTCAAAGATCTAGTGGGGCAGAATTTGATTTCACAAGCTCTCTCTAATGCTGTTGTGAAAAAAAAGGTTGGGTCGCTATATGTGTTTTATGGTCCTCATGGAACAGGTAAAACATCGTGTGCTCGCATATTTGCTAGGGCTTTAAACTGCCAGTCATTGGAGCATCCTAAACCTTGTGGGGTTTGTGTGTCTTGCACTGCACATGACAAGGGCAGAAATCAATTTATACAGGAAGTAGGTGCAGTTAGTGCTTTTGACTACCAAAGTATTGTGGATATCCTCAACAGCGTTCTAGCTCATCGACACACATTGCCGTATAAGATTCTTATTTTCGATGATTGTGATACTCTATCTACTGAGTGCTGGAGTGCTATATCGAAGGTCATGGATCGAGGTCCTAGGCGAGTCGTTTTTGTCCTTGTCTGTTCAAGTCTTGATGTTTTACCTCATATGATCATATCCAGGTGCCAGAAATTTTTCTTCCCAAAGTTAAAGGATGCTGATATTATCTATACTCTGCAGTGGATTGCCACTAAAGAAGATCTAGAAATTGACAAGGATGCAGTAAAGCTTATTGCTTCGAGATCTGATGGTTCATTAAGGGATGCTGAGATGACCCTTGACCAGTTGAGTTTGCTGGGGCAGAAAATTTCTATTCTCCTGGTTCAGGAACTGGTAAGCTCTGTTTTCTTTTGTATTCACAAGGTCTTCCATTCTTACAGTACATATTCATGTCTTGTTTGAAAAATTTTGCGGCTATAATTTCATTTAGCATTAACACAAGAGTACTGCTTATAAAAAAATATTTTTGAATTTATTTCAGTCTCTCTTTCCAATCATGAGATGCCATGTAACATATTTTTATAATATCCTATGGGGAATTCATACTCCCAGCAAGACCCCCTTTTAGTATCTTTACATGAAAATGTTCTTATACTCTGTGTTATATACGCATCTTGAGGTTTATATCAAAGTTAAATTTTGTTTGAAATCTATATATGTTGCATATTTGTAAACATCATCAGTCTCTGGATTTATATACTGGAGGGATCTTGAAACTTAAACTATTTAACCTCTATTCTCATTTATATGTTTTTGAGTTGGCCTAGACGAGCTTTAATTTTATACATTTCCTCATAATATACTATGATGCACACATGCAGTTCCCGTTGTCCTGTGTAGTTATTTAAGAAACTTGAGAACATGATTATTCAGTTGTTTTAGAATAATGATATAATGCCTAAAATACTTTAATTATTTACTGCATGGCTTTGATCATTAGTTTTAATTAAATGTCTTGCATGCTGATGGTTTCCTACAATAAAAAGCACAAGTATTTGCAAAGTTCAGGAGATGCATAATTGGAGGATGTTGTACTCTTAAACTTATCTCCTTCACTTTTTCTTTCTATTACATCTTCCAGGAAGTAGAATTGTGGGCAATATTGTTGACTTGTAACTAAATTCTCAATTATATGGACTATCAGGATGAAATTCACATTTAATCTTGATGTAGATATGACTGTCTGTAATATGATTAGTTCTTGGCTTAGTTATTTCTGACTCAGAATTTTTTCTGAGCATGTCTGTTTGTAAAAATTTTAGTTTATGATATTTGTCATTATAATTCGATTATAAAGTTATTTACCTGTCATGTAATTTACTACCCGAAGATGTATAATATTAGGTTTACACTTTTAAGTTAGAGTACTGGGTATTAAAGTTCAAAACCGACTTGTACCTGGATACAATAGATAAGGTTCGTCAATATGTTGAGTTATATTTACAACATGTGCGAGTGTGACTGCCAATATTATGAGATTCAGATTTGATATGCAACATGTTGGCATATGTTGTCATCCATTGCCTAACATGGAAATGTTAATAAAGGCCTTTATGCTCTAAAGTCTAAACAAATCCGCTCATCAAGTCGTGTATATTTATGTATATATGTGTAATTGCCAGTAATTGCAATAATTGCATACATGTGTATTTAGCTATGTAAAAGGCTTTTCATGTTGACAATGCATTGTTTAATTTCTGTTTTGCAAATCTAGTCGACAAGGTACAATTTGGATGCATTTACAATTATCTCAGAACCAGTTCTCTCAGGAATACATGCCTCTATTATGAATGTTTCAGACATAGCTTATATTATGAAAACTCAGTACTAGGTTCCTGTTAATTGGATTTTACCCTACATGAATTGGAACTCGCTTGATGTCATAAAAGTTCTCGGTACCTCCCGTTTTAATCACAAGTTACTTGCTGAATATAATATTGTCATGTTTTTTTTTTTACAGGTTGGGCTTGTATCTGATGAGAAGTTGGTGGACCTACTTGATTTAGCATTTTCTGCAGATACAGTTAATATCGTTAAAAACTTAAGAGAAATCATGGAATCTGGGGTTGAGCCATTGGCCTTGATGTCACAACTTGCTACAGTAATTACTGACATTCTTGCTGGTAGCTATGATATTATGAAAGGAGGGTCTAGAAGAAAGTTCTTTCGACGACAACCATGTGGGTTGAACATTTTTTTGTTGTCCCCGCATTTATAGATAAAGGCTGTTTATTTATTTATATATTTATTTTAAATGTCGCTACAAGTTAGTGTAATTCATATGAGCCCTTAAATACATCTGCAATGAAAAATCAATCTCTATGGTTACTTGTTTCTATATTAGGTTGCAGATTTTAACAATAAGCATGTATCTTTAAGCAAGCATATTTAAACAACTTCACTCCTTTTGTATGCACACCTTTTGAAGATCCCTTCATTGCACCCGCAGTTCTTGAACATATATATAAGCTGCCTCCATTTATCAACTCATCCCAATTACTTATACTTCTCTCTTATAGGTTGCGCATAGCATGACTCTAGAATCACTGCCCTCTATGTTACTTCATAATTGTGATTGTGAACTTAATCTTTCTCTGTATAATTTCTCATGTATTTTTTGTGTTGGTTCCCCAGTGTCAAAAGAAGATATGAAAAAACTACGTCATGCTCTGAAAACATTATCTGAAGCTGAAAAGCAGCTGAGGATGTCAAATGACAGATTGACCTGGCTAACAGCGGCTTTATTACAACTAGCTCCCGATCAACAATATAATTTGCCTAGTTCTTCTGCAGAGACTAGTTTCAATCAGAGTCCATTGGCCCTAAATACTGCTGATGGAAGTCACAGGCTGCGAAGTAGTTATGTTCAACAGACTGACATACCTAATAATAGTCAAGATAGAGAAGAAAATGATGGGGTGGGAATGATTCCTCAGCGGACATTTAGTGTTGCTGGTCGTAACAATAGTGTAAAAAACAGACATCCGTCAGAGAAATTTCACCGGGAAATTGAAGATATTTGGTTAGAGGTTCTTGAGAAGATCCATATAAAGAGCATAAGGGAGTTTCTGTACCAAGAAGGCCAGCTAGTCGGAGTTAGTTTTGGCGCAGGTAATATTAGCAATAAGCATTGTTTTTTTTTTTTTTTTTTTGAGATAAGTAAGCTAGCTTTGGCTTTCGACTTCTGTCGCACATGTTATCCCTTTTCCCGTATCACACTTGAAATAGCATGTGAAATTTAAAGACTTATCAGTTACACATTTCAATTCTCTGTATTTACTGACATGTTAGATTTCTTTCTCCACATTAACGATTTCAATTCTGATAGATATGGTCATGGACTTGGGGTCTTATAAGCAATGTGACATGTCAACTACCTTTGGACATTAATCTATTTAGGGATTTATGTTTGTTTTCCCTTTTTTAGGCATCAAAGAAACTTCTGACTATTTACATAAACGCGCTATATTACTTAATATAAATCCTGAAGGAAATTAAATAGCAGACTCTCTAGTTAAGAAAGGAGTCATCTATTCTTTATTATAAATGTCAAATCGTCCAGAGAGTAGTTGGCCACTGGTGAGCCGATCAAAAAGTATGGACTGACTTAGTTGTTGAATTAACCAATTTAATGTAATTTTTGTCCTCGCCTAAGGTAGCGTTTTAGTGCAATATTTTATTTAAAATTACTGGAATTTACACAGTCCTGATATTTTATCGAATACATAATGATCCATTTGTTGATTTATCTAATATTTGATCATCTTTTTTATATTTTAGTAACCTATAATATGTATCTATGGTGCATGTTACTGCATCTGCACCTGTCACTTTTAGCATCTTTTAAACCTCTTGTTACATGATAAAACACAAGTCAGTCAGTGAGATGACATCGTTTTGACTATCTAATTATTTGATTCTGTTATTGATTGTTTAGCAGGTTCCACAGTTCATTTGACGTTCAGCTCCCATTTAATGCAATCAAAGGCAGAGAAATATATGGCACACATATTACAAGCATTCGAATCTGTTCTTGGTTCCCCTGTAAAAATAGAAATCAAATGTGAATCAAGGATAGTTACGCCAACAGGGATTAGTGTGCCACTTGTTTTACCTGCTTCTCAGGAAACCTCACGTCAAGTGTACGCAAATCAAGGAGGTCTTGGCATCAACAGGATGCCTATGGAAAGATTTGATGATACAACTGGCAGAAGTTTAAAAGATAGAGATAATGTAACTCATGCTAAACCATTGCATATTGATTCAACTGGAATGGGAAAGAGTGAAATAGTAGAAATTGAAGCTTCACCAAGACAACGAAAAGATAATGGGCATTTTGGCAATATGCAGTCTGCTAAAAAAATTCAACTAAGTGAATCCAATCAGAATAAGAGCATAGTGAAGAGAAAGGTTTCCCTTGCACATATAATTCAGCAGACACAAAGAGGTTCACAGCGAACTGGGTGGTCAAAACGCAAAGCTATTTCAATTGCTGAGAAACTGGAACAAGAAAATCTGTATGTCTCTTAACCTCAACTAGTACATTACTTCCATGGTTGAGTTTTACTATTTGCGCACTGTTAATATTGAAATCTTACTGAAACCCCTAGTATACTGTTGTAGCCTTGCTGATAATCTTAAAAGTGCAAGTATATTAAGCTTAAAATATAATTAGCTTAAATAACTGAGGCTGTGTTGACATTAGTATATAAACCGGTGGTTGATTGGTTACCTTGAATTTGCTATTAGTTGAAGTGTTGATGGCAATGCCTAAAGTTTAATTGTTATGTCTCGTTAGCTTTAGTATGTCATCCTTATTAATGATATAGTTTTTGAAGCCAGAATCGGTTGAACACCAATAAGATACATTTTCCCTTGCAATCAAAGTTTGTTTCGTTCTTCGATGGTAGTAGGACATAGATTGTTGGTTTCAGATGATTTGGATTTTGAAGATGAGTTGGCTACTTAACACTAAAAGATTTTGTGCTTTATTAAACTTAATTTATAATTCAGCACGGTGGGAGAAAATGGGGGAAATGTGGTTGAGGGTGTAGCAGAGGGATAGTTCTAAGTACTGAATTTGTATTACTCTGTGAGATCAGTGCATGTAAATATTATGGAGGGGTGGCTGCTTCATGCTAAAGCATCAAAAGGGTGCAACTATATGCACCCATGCTCATGCATAGAGCTGGGGATTTCTCTAGCATAGACCTATTAAAGGCAATTGCCCTTCTGTTGGCTATATTGAAGTGGTAATTGCCAAACTGTACTTGTTATTTGTCTATTTGCTTTATTTCAACCTTCTAATTTGACTCAAATATTTAGTGTGGACTTGATGAAATGGCTATATGATTCATATTCCTTACAATTAGACTTGAGTTCCTTTAATTATTTTACGGTAGGTACGATATATGCACTTAGTTTTCTAGAGGATTTGGAACTTTGTATGGTGGTGATGTATGTAACTAAGTAGGCAGTGCAAAATAGAGGAAAGGTGGTGAGGGTGTAGGACAGAGATTTATCATTCCTGAATTTGTAGTACTGTGAATGATTATCCCAGGCAACAACTTTCAAGAGAAAACTGCTTCAGGTTCTGCCTCAACCAGATATTGCATTGGGTGCAGAAATATGCACCCATGTATAGAGCAGGGAGTTATTAGAGAGTAGACCTATTGGCATAGCTGATCTGCTGGCAATTAGTTTTTAGTACCAAGCTAAGGACTTGTTGGATTAGTTTCGTGCTAACAATTATCTCTGCGTTCTTCCATGATAATAATATCGATATCTTGCCTTCTTGTGTCCACAGGAGGCTAGAACCTAGATCAAGGAGTTATCTATGTTGGAAGGCATCCAGACTTCCCAGTAGAAGGGTACGTGTGATAGATCTTCTTACGCTCATAGTCTGACTTAATTACTTCTTTGAGCTGTAGTGTTCTAAAAGTAAATATTACTATCTCTTTTATATACCCAGATCCCACGTGACACAGTAAATATTATTCTCTCTTGGTCTCTTTTATACTGACACTTTTTCAGTTTTGCAATACATTGAGACATAGAAAACTTACTAAATATTTGTGTAGATAATTTTCATGTCATGCCTGTAATTTTCTGTTTGCGTGTGTGCATAGCTTCAAGTCCTCTGCAAGGATATATAAGAATTTCATCAAGCTGGTAATATTTAATTCAATGTTGTTTGCATGCAGCTATTGCATTTGAAAGTCAGACCAAGGAAGCCAAAGGCTTTGCTGAAATTTGTGTCGTGTGGAAAATGTATGTCTGCTCGGTCGCCCAGGTAACATAGAATAATACTAAAGAGATCTGAAGGTTTTGTTGTAGCCATATTGTATGAATCTAGTATCTTCATTCATGTTACTTCGAGAATAGGTTCAAATTGTCCCTTCGTTTTAGTTAATTTTATATGTTTTTACATTCTAGAGAATAAATTTCTAGAGTAGATATATCAGTTTTATTCTTCACATCCACTTTCTTTTGTGCCTTTATCCATGTACTATTATATTGATGAGATGCTCTTTTAAAGAGGTCTCTAATTAAACTCAGTTTTTCAAATTTATTTTGGATGCAATATTGAAATGTATGTTCCTAAAAGATGGGCGATTGGGCTTGAGTGAAGAGGGTTTTGAACTAATTCTAACGATCCTCCTCAAGTCGGAAATTAAACTGCACTAGTACCCTAACAGAGCTATATCCTCGACGCAACTTGATGTATTATTCCTTCAATCAGTCCGAAGCCATGATATGGGAATAAGAGGTGTCAAACTGTCACCCCCTTGCATTGCCCCTGAAGAGTTTGAGGTGATGCTGATGCACGAAATATATATTTATATACATGAACCTAATTCTAATGCTACCAGCCTCCCAATAAAGAAGGTTTAACGTTTGAGCCAGTGCAAGAATAGCCATTAAATATAAGTAGATGTTACCTTCAGGTATAGGCCCCTCGCCAGAGTTTGAGCCATTGAAAATAAATATATGTAGATGCTACCTTCAGGTCTAGGGCCCCTGCCCAAGGTTGGGAGCTGTTAACAGAGGTCATCAGCATTCAGCCCCATATTCATATTAACGGACTAATAATTTTTGTGTTGGAATATGTTATTACTAATCATGGTTTCGGTAACATCCTAATTATTCTCAAGCAATACGGTTATTGAGGAAAAAAAATGGGGTGTTGACTGAAACCATGATTATTAGTAATATGTCCAACAGAAAAGAAATATTAGTCGGCTAATATTAATTTATGTAACTGCGATGTTGTTATGTTCAGAACTAATGTAGGTTGAATTATTCGAAATACTATGTGTTAAGTGATCTGAAAACAAACAAACAGGTTAAAAATAAATCAAAATGTTTTTTAGTTAATCAAAACAATTAGCTGTTTTGTTTTCTAATCGTTTTAACACATAGAAATTCAAATTCTTGATAAAAATGAATTCAAAGATATTCCAAATGATTCAAATTGAACCAACATCCCATAAAGCAGCGACATCACAATTGACCCTTATCACATAAAAGCCATTACATGCTGGATGCCAGCTATAGACATGCCGAAGATGTAAACTTCGAACGGATGATAAAAACCATTACATGCTGGATGCCAGCTATAGACATGCCGAAGATGTAAACTTTGAACAGATGAACAATCTTTGACTCTGAAAGGTGAGCTCTTGAAATAATCATCACCCTCGGTTTAGATTTGACGCGGGTTTTCCACATTCCAAAAAACTTTAATGAAATCATTCTCAATAGATCCAACATCAAACAACTTCAAACATAAGTAAACAAAAACATAACACAAACACTCTAAAAAGAGAGACAAAACAACCACTCCAATATAAGAGACACACGAACAACCGAAAATATGGGCTTTCTTGAAAGTAAATTGATGGAAAAAAAAACCCAAATGGGTTGGGATTTTACACTGCAGAAAAATAAGTTGAAGCCGAAGCCCTCGGGCCTCGACTAACTTGGAAGGTTAACGACAAAGGATGAAAAGCTGCTCTTCAAACACTAATTTTCGAGAGGGAGGAATAAAATTATTTTTAGCCAGTTAGATAACACAACTTACGTAAAAAAGAAAAGATAATTCAACTAAATTTTATCACAAACATATTTATTTTTCAATTTCCCTTTATGAAAAAATTCCTCTCAACCGCTTCTTCTTTTTATAGTCAGGTTTTCATCGGTTTTCACCGATTGAAAACTCCAAATCATTTTATTTTCGTTTTACTTTGTTTTTGTTTTTTTAATAATACTACTTCCCAAATAAGAGTTTTTTTTTATTTTTCTAGATTTAATTGTTTGTTTGATAAAAAACTTTTCTGGGCGTTTTGTTCGTAATTTATTTAAATTTTGTTTATCTTTTTTTTTTAGAGCTTGCTGTGTGTCTTCGTGTGATTAAATGTTTAGGACGTTGGATCTGTCAGATTTTCAATAATTTGATTCAGTGATAAAAATTTGTGAGATTGTAATTACGGTCGATAACTCAAACTGATTGTGTTAACTTAATTGTGTTTCATACAGAATCGATATGATCTATTTTATCTTTGTTCGACTCGTTTATTTTTTAGATATCATAATATTTTTATTATTGAATTAATTAATTTGTTCTTTTATAAAAAATGTTCACCACTAGTGTATAAAAAATAAGAAAAAACAAAAAGCTTAAAATAATCGGCCCACATTAATTTATTAGTACATATTTATTTAAGTCGGTGCCGAAAAACGTGTGAAATCAGAAAACGGCAAGGATCGGATGTACACACATATGCGTCCATGTACACACCAAAATCTATAAATTTGTGCCCAAAGTCCAGGAACGTCAATTTCTGCAGAGATGAACACAAAAACATGACTTTCCAGTCTTCTTCTTCTTCCTTACTCAAACGCGGCTTCTGTTTGCTTCTCCCCCTATATTACGCACCATCTTTTCATTCTTCTCAACCCCACTGGCCACTCGTACATTTTGAGTTAAGAGTTAATCTCTCTCGATTCTAACACCTACCCATTTCGCATAAGTGCGCTAATTGTAACCCCAGATTCTTCATTTTGGTAGAATCTCAGTAACAGCAGAACCCCTAATTTTCAATTTGAAGTTAGGGTTTGTATAATTCAATGGCTTCTGCTGCGATTTTCTCGTCATTGAGGAGGAGAATATTCCCTCCCGTCAATGCTTTCTTAGCCCCGGTTGATTTGACGAATGCTGCACTGTTGAATGCACTAAGGGGAGTGACGTCAGAACTGGAGTCATCGTTCTCTGGGTTGAATTTGCTGTTTCAGCGGGAGAATTCGCGGTCTTTGGTCCGAAAGATTGAGGTAATTCATGTTTTGTTGGAAAATTTAAGTGAGTCGGGTTTGAGTTTGCCGCCGTCTGCTGTTCTTTGTTTGGGGGAAATGTATGTGATGTTGTATCGGTGTAAGATGTTGCTCGAGTATTGCGTAAGGTCTAGTGGGTTATGGCTTTTGATTCAGTGCCTTTCAGTTTCGGGGCAATTTCATGATTTGAATTTGGAAATGTCCACACTTTTGGATGTTTTTCCGTTGGACGAAGTTGCAATGAATGATGATGTGCGGGAACAAGTTGAGTTGTTGCGAAAACAGTGTAGGAAAGCCGAGTATTTTGTTGATATAAAAGATGAGATATTGAGGTTTGAGTTGTTTTCATATTTGGATGAGTTTGAGCATGGAAATGTTCCGCTTGCGGAGGAATTGTCTTGCTTTTTTATTGAAAAATTGCGGATTATGGATGTTGAGTGTATCATGAGTGAAATTGAGTTCTTGGAAGAGCAAATTGTTAATAGTGAAGGGGATATTGAGCCTACTGCTTCTGTACTCTATGGTTTTGTTGCAATGTGTCGGTATTGTCGGTTTCTGTTGTTTGGTATTAAGAATGTTGAGTTGGGATTGGAAAATGACAAGCGGGAGAAACGTATGACTAGTCAAGAAACTGAGGAGAGTTATGTTTCGGTTCCAGTAGATTTTACTTGTCCGATCACATTGGATTTGATGATGGACCCTGTCATAATTTGTACCGGACAGACTTATGATCGATCATCGATAACAAGGTGGGTGAAAGATGGGAACTATACTTGTCCAAAGACAGGACAGGATCTTATTCACACACATCTCGTGCCCAATAGGGCTATGAGGCATTTTATTATGCACTGGTGTAATGCATATGGAATTTCCTATGATTCACCCATAGACTCTCCTGGGAAGTTTTCAGCTTCTTCAGCAAGCAAGGCTGCAATTGAAGCTAATAAAGCTACAGCACAACTTCTTATTCACCAGCTTGCAAATGGGTCACAGGGTGCTAAAACGGTTGCGGCTCAAGAAATACGTTTATTAGCAAAGACCGGAAGAGAAAACCGTGCTTATATTGCAGATGCTGGGGCAATACCCCATTTGAAGGCTCTGCTTTCTTCCTTAAATGCTGTAGCACAAGAAAATTCAGTAACTGCTATTCTTAATCTGTCAATATATGGCAAGAATAAAAAACATATTATGGATGAAGCAGGTTGTTTGGGATCAATTGTTGAAGTTCTAAGATTTGGGCACACAACTGAGGCAAGGGAAAATGCAGCGGCAACATTGTTTAGCCTTTCTGCTGTTCATGACTACAAGAAAAGAATAGCACAAGAAGATGGTGCAGTCGAAGCATTGGCATGGCTGTTGATGCAGGGGACTGAAAGAGGAAAGAAAGATGCTGTGACGGCCTTATTCAACCTATCAACTCACATGGATAATTGTGCAAAAATGATAGACTCAGGGGCCGTAGCAGCACTAATATGGGCACTATCGCATGACTCTGTTTCAGAAGAAGCAGCGGGTGCAATAGCCATTCTTGTTCGGCATCCAACTGTTGCTAAAGCAGTTGGGAACGAGGAAACAGCTGTGGCAGGATTAATTGATATGATGCGTTGTGGGAGTCCAAAAGGAAAAGAGAATGCAGTTGCTGCTTTGCTTGAACTATGCCGGGGAGGTGGCGAAGCTGCAACACAAAGGGTGCTGGAGGTACCTGCAATGCTTGTTTTACTTCAAAGTTTACTTTTTACAGGAACAAAGAGAGCGAGAAGAAAAGCAGCATCACTTGCTAGAGTTTTCCAGAGTTGTGAGAGTGCATCATTGCATTTAAATGGGTCGGGTGTAGGTTATGCATTTGCTGGGAACTCGGCTGCGAATGCAGATCCAAGTTTCGCTGAGGATATTCTCTTGCCAGTACCAATTTCAATATTTCTTCCAGTTGTTTAGTGGTAACTTGCCCATTTTATTGGCCTCCCAAAATGTTTACAACCCCAAACTTAGTTTTCTAATTTTCTTAATTCTTTGATTCAAATTATAATGAAATATAGAAATAGAATAAGTGATTTGTTTGGGAGAATGGAGATGAGAACATGTATATTCATAAAGTAGTATGTTAGAGCATGTCCAACGGTATTGGCTATAGTGGTTGGTTAAATTGGACATGCAAGACATTATGTAAAATTTGCTGAACCTGTAATACATTTTGCTTCGATGGTAGTGGCTATATTGATTGGTCATATATTAGAAATGATATGTAATTATTATTTTAGTTGTTATAAATAGAATATATTGTTTTAATATAATAATAAATGATATGGCATTTGTTATATATATGTAGCTCTTCAACAAATATAGCCATCTACAGGGCTTAGCTAAAATTATAGATAAGGGAAGGGTAGAGTAATATTATCAGGAGATTATGTATTTCTTTTTCATGATATGTCAACTTATTTTTTAACCAAGGGTTTTGTAGGGCTGGAGTTGCTCTTATGCGCTAGCTGTTATGTGGTGTGATTATATTAGCTTCTATGTTCGGGATCAGAGAACTGGTTAAATTGGTAATTTTCAATTTGTTTGAGTAACCAAACATATTGAAGATTCCACATTTATCAAGTATAGGCGTATAACATATATTTGCTGACACTAGGGAAAATACTGTACTTGATATAAAATAGCGATTAGTCGTCACTCTTATTGAGCAGGGAAGATTTTGCAAGCATGAGCGATTTGGTGTGATTATAAAACTAGCATAGAATTGCGCTTGACTCGAGATTACTCATTGAAAATATAGTAAGACCAAAGTACTCTTAAATCTAAAAGAACTTTGCCTTTGCAGAAAATTAAAGAATCCGAGAGAACTGAGATTGAGTTAAATGATTTGAAAGCGATTGACTTGTTAAATGTTCTTGATTGGTTGGTACAGGGGGTGTCCTTCCAGCTGCTGAGAGTGGAAGCCCTGATTGAGGTACAAAGGTGTCGACTTGAGATGGATGAGTAGTTTGAGGTAAAGTTCCGTTTTTTAAGTAGGTACTCCTCTTCCGGGTCATGCAGCGGGTAGAGGGTATAAATGAATCTCTGGATTGATTAGAATTAGACAATTACAGCTTGTCTTGAAGTTTCATGCATCTGCTGCAACACCTGAACAAACTTTTTCGACTATGAAAATTGTGAAAACAAGCCTTTCAAGTCGATTTCAAGATGTATTTCTCAGGAATTACTTGCTAGTGTATATCGAAAAGGAGATTGTGGAGACCATTTCTGTTGAGGAGATTATTGACTCATCTTATTTAGTCAAAGAAACACAAGCACATCTCAAAAAAATTGGTTTGTTTCTCCTTTTGTTCATTTTGGTCGCCCCTATATTAGATCTCTAGTTCCACCCTTGCGCAGTCACAAAGGGTGAGTGTTTTATTACAGCTTAGTTGTGAGTAGACTAATAGACGTGAATACAGAAGTAAAGGATGCAGGAACGGAGAATCGAGGGCTAACAAGACCTATCACCGGAGCCAGTATAAGAAAGTTAGGAGTGTTGGACAAAAGAGAGAGGCGAGCTAAGAGAAATGAGACAGATAGATTCAAAATTTTGTTCTTCTGAAGAATGAGAGACTTGAGGAAATGTTTTGTTGTTCATATGTAAAGGCTTGTAAGGTTTTGCTCGTTGTATCGAATTAAACCACATGCTGCACCGCTTGCAGGCCCCGTGTATCGAATGTTTTGTTGTTTCACGCGTTAGCTGGGCCCATACTAATGATACCTCCTAAAAATGGACTAAAGAAGCTACAAGACTCTGATTAGATTCTTTATAACAAAAATATAATCGATCTCAACCTTCAAATATGGAATTCGATGGGGTAAAAGATGTGAAGGATGCTCTGAATGAAGGTTCAAAATAAAATATATGATCAATCAACATCTATCGAATTTGAAAGATTCAGAAGAGAAGGTCTGATACTTTAATTCTGATATATCGGTGAACTATAAATTGGAATCCTGGTGCCTATAGATACTGATGCTCAGCTGGGAGCAAAATATTTCCTGGAAGATTTGGACCATTTCGTTCATGAGCAAAAGAGCCGACTTCATCTTGTTTTAGATTGATTACGTATCTATCAATATTGAATTGATTGGTCTGATTGCAGTAAGACCACGGCAATGGAGGTCAAGAGCAGATAATTATACGCTTATTTTTTAGAGAAGATAGAGATAGTATAGCACATTTTGCATATATTTGATCTTTAATTGTTTGTCAATTTCTATGCTCAAAGTTAAAAGGACTCGCCCAGATTGTTTTTATGGTGTATTTTTCCATTTCAGTACATGTCAAAGCTCAAAAGCAGTCCAGATAATGCACATTCAAAGTCAATCTCAGCACAAATATACATGCACTGCATCCTTTTTGCTGCTGATTGCTGTTGAATGCACCAAGTACTATAAGTTTGTCAAAATTTGACACTTGACAGGCAGTTTTCACAAAATCAATACAAAATATTATTAAGAACAATTTGTACAAATAGGATTCTGGAACAAGAGAGTAATACATATATGCTCAATAGTAGAAGCTAACTACAAATGAGGTTATATTTACAAGCAGCTAGGGGGTAGTAAATGAAAGGCATATATTATAACTATGCTACAAAAATCACAAATGAACATCAAGTTCTTTGTGCAGGAGCAAGCTGTCCCAACTTATCCGTGAGATTATTTATACTCCTCATATTTAACCAAAAATTTTCATGATCAACTGCTTGACTCCCATCCTTTCTACTCTCAATGTGTTTTCTTTTGGAATGAACTTCTGGTCCATCTGTTGAGTCCACATTGTCGGTCAGAAATTGTTCCCAAAAACCATCGTTGGCACCAGTCGGCGAATTAGACAAGCTTCCAGCTGCCTCTGTTTTTAGAATGGAAACCTCTGGCACAATTGCTCTATTAGGCTCTGAATTCATGTCAATCTTAGAAGTTTCAACCGCAAGATCAGTGTAAGATATGGCTGGGCTGTTAGCAATGCTTGTTGATTGATCAAAATCCATAGATGGAGAATCTGGCACACTAACGATCGCCACATCTTTTGCCACATTTTCCCAATATGTCAGGGAAGTCTCCAATTTCTCCAACAATTCCTCGTTAAACCCTGATTTCCCTCTGATGAAACTTTGTGGGACAGTTATCTGATCATCTTCGGAGCTCCCATCATCTGGCCATGAACTTTTCCTTGGTAACCTTCTCTTTCTCTCATGTATTTCTTCTGATTTTGGCAAGAGATCCAAGGCAAGCGCTGGTTTTTTCAAGGTTTGAGCCAACGATGATATCACACTAGTTTGTCGTTGCTCCAGACGTTGCACACGCTCTGTCAGAATCAGCATCTGCAATTCCATTTGTTTTTTCTCCTGTTGTTGTCTTTGAAGCTCTATGAGCATTGATTCCTTCTCATATCTCAACCTTTCAATCTCTTCCTTGTAACCCCGCCTTTCTGAATCACTTAATGGAGATGAAGATCCTCCTTGTCCATGCAGATTCTGTGTTGAATGACTGTGAACTGGCTTGCGTCTGTGAATGTTCTTCAAAAGCTGCGGTTCACCTCTGACAAAATCCTCGTTAGCAAATTCCCATTGTTCAGGATCAACTTTCCTAAAACCCTGATACAAATTTCACAACACAAAATTAATACAACTTTTTGAGTATAACCAATTCCAACAAGAACAAAAGGTAATTACACAATCGCCTTACATATGTATTAAGCTGGCGGATAAAGCTGGAAAAATTATTGTGCTTGAAGAATCTGGGTAACAATATTCTAGAAAACTCCGGTGGATCCCACACTACGAAACTTCTGTTGCTTAGACTCCAAGAAACAATGGGATCAGTAGTAAGATCATCCACCATTTCATACGTCTTGGCTATAAATGGAGGCAGCGCAGTAGAGTTACCTTGACCTTCATCCATCATCATTACCTCTCTTGCGAATCGAACTTAAAAACAAACCACCAACAATTCCAATATCCAATCTTGCCTGCAAAAAATGAACTTCTTTAGCCTTTTATTAGTTATCAACACTGAGCATATAATTTTAGCCACTACCCAAATAAAAAAACAGTTATATGTATCTTATATATTGTTCAAAACAACAAGCTTCATTAGAACATTAACATACTACTATCATTAAACAACAAAGTATAATTTAGAAAAACAAGAAAATATTCAAAAAAAAAAAAAAAAAAACACTAAATCATAAAAACCCCATTACAATGAATTACAAGCTAGATCATTACATAGGCATATACATACATATAGTTAAAAGGCAGCTAAGGTGTTTGATGAAATACCTGATAGAATACAAATTCAAGAACTTGGGTTTTGCAGCTGATATATGATTGAGAACATGTACAATGAAATGGGGAGGTGGAGATTGTTGAATGAAACAGTGCTAGGAGGATTGAAATGAAGATTCAGGGGGAATAACGTGAGTGTGATTAAAAGCATTGACTCAAGCTCTGCATTGCATATTACTCATATTTATCAACTCTGTATATTGACTGCTTATCTCATCACTGACGTGTGCTTACTTCCGACGGCTTTATGAAACTACTTTAACCCCAGCTCGTATAAGTGTTTCAAACACCGTAATTCATCAAACTGATTAAATATGTGGTTATTGAATTAATCATCTAATTAATCTTTTGTTAACTTTTATAAAAATAATAGTTACGCGATTAGTTTACTGCAATTGTTCTATATCTTTTTTATAATCTTCGATTCTAGTCGGTTCATGCGACTTAGAGATCATCTGTACAATAAGATCTAATTAAATTTTTCATTAATTATTTTTTAAAATTTAATATGACTACATATATAGTGATTTTAATGGTTAAAATGCATTCCCATACAGATCGGGTTGTCACTAATTTTTGTACAGATGATGAGCACTCTAATTTAATATATAGTCATTGTTATGGAAATCGCAGATTATTTTTATGGGAGATCATTTTTATAGCGGGAGGTTCTTTTAACACGTAAGGAAATGTTTTAAATTGGTTAATAAGTGGATCAATAATATATATTCTATTATTTAGCTATAATATTAATATATTTTAAAATAAATTATGTTGTGATAAGAATTTAAATTTTTAATATTTTTTTTAAATTTTTGATGTAATTATAATTATATTATATAAAATTAATATTTAAAATCGAAAAATTAGCAAGTCAACATCATTTTGACTGTTTATTCCACTTAAATCAAATTAATGAAAATAGATTCAAATTCTAATTTCACTAAGATATTACTAGAATTTTAAGATTCAAATCTCATAAACATTATATTATAATTAAAAGTTAATTTTAATACAAAAATACAAAATTACTCCCACTATTTATTTTTGACTTTCTTTAGATGTATTTTTAAGAGTTTTGACAGTAGAATATTATTTTTAAAAAATCTTTTTTGATGATTAAAATACCACACTAATACTTTTATTCACAAAAAAAATTAAGATAATATATTCAAGTAAGTGGTCAAAGCCCTCATCAATATACTTATATAAAGGAGAAGCGAGGGGCGTGTAGGTGACGCCTCTCAGATAGCTCCGTTCTATTTTTCTAATTTTCCAGAATTTTTGGATGAAAGATATAAAAAAAATTGTTTCAGATTCATTGATATGGTATATATCTTGGTATAAATTAATCTGATTCTGTTTCAGATTATTTATGGAATATAATAAATTGAAAGCATCAGTCTGATTTTATTTCAGATTATTTATGGAATATAGTAGCTTGCAAGTTTTTTAATCTGATTCTATTTCAGATTATTTGATTATGGAAAAGAGTAGCGCACAAGTTTCTCGGCACCTATAAATACCCTTATAGGTTGTAGGGTTTTGGATCATCTAAACACAACCTACACTGTCTCTCAATATCACAGTTAAGGGTGTGCATTCGGTTCGGTTAACCGAAAACCGAACCGAATAACCAAAATAATTTCGGTTCGGTTAATCGAAATTTATATTTCGGTTCGGTTTTCGGTAGCCAAATTTTCAATTTTCAGTTATCCGGTTTTTTAACCGCGGTTTCATAGAATTTCAGTTTCGGTTAACCGAAATAAATTTCGGTTTCGGTTAACCGAATGCACACCCCTAATTACAATGATATATGTTTGTTGGTGATTCTTTTATAATATTTGTTTTGGCCGTCGGACGTATTTGTTGTTGTTTGCAAGCTTACGGTCTGTTTTATTGACAGTCAGTATAGTCGTATGCTTTTTATATGCAGGTAGTGGTGTATATGTCTAAGAAGTAGTGTTTGGAAAAGTTAATGACAATGTTAGTCAAGAACAAAACTTTTCAAAAAAAAAAACACAATTAAAATTAAGATTCGTCGTGCTTTAAATCGTTAATTACATGTAGAAACTTATTATCATTTTTTCACATATGAATTATAGTCCAATTTTGCAATTTTAAAAATTAATATTGGTATTGCATCGAGATGTTTATAATATAAAATTTATTTTATTTTATAAATATTAATTTTGAATCATTAATATAATTTTTATAAGTCGCCGCAAATTGATTTTATTCTATAAATATTAATTTTGAATCATTAATGTAATTTTTATAGGCCGCCGCAACGCGCGGATTCTCAACTAGTTTTCTCCTAAAAATACATATAAAAAATCACCAACGAATCTAAACAAAGAGAATGTATATACTATTAAAATACATTTACGTATTGTACGGGTCATAGACTAATATAAGAATATATCCAAATAACAAAATATAATTTACATGTGGCAGAAAATATCTTATGTCTTAACCTCCAATATTTAATATAATTAACTGAAGTCAAGTCCATGCTACTAATATTGATTGATTGAATTTCATGTAAGAAATCCAAACTGTAAAAAATTAATGCGATTAAGCCAATATATCGTATACGCGCTAACCTTCCGAGTACATTTGAGAGAGATCGATCAAGTTAAGGTCAAATTCACAGCTAAGACTAAAAAGACCATATAGCCTGAGAATATAGAAATACTAGCTGACCACCAAATCAGCTCTTTTTTCACTAGTTACTAGAACAAAACGTAGTTACCAGGAAAGTACGCGCCTTGTCTTGTCTCTGTCATCTACTCATCATCTGTGTGACTGTGTCCGATGGTGTTGGGGTGTCTGGAATTTTCCTAACTCGAACCGTGATGCTGGCTACTATACTATAAAGGTTTTAGTTGCGTCCTCTCCAACAAGTAGCTGCTTTTTATGTATTGATTAGCGCTAAGGGTAGTGTTAGGCAGATGATTGAGGGGATTGTTGGGATGTCCAGGATCTTCCTAACTCGAACCGTAGTGCTAGCTACTACACTATAAAAGCTTTAGTTGCGGCATCTCCAACAAGTAGCTCTTTTTGTCATAATCAATTGAGATCGAGAATTGAACACCTCTCTTCCATATTAGTACTCCTTCTGTCCCATTTTAACTGATGTTTGACTTTCTAGCACGTATATTGAGATGTAAAAAAACAATATCTACGCTCAATAAAATAATTCAATACTTATATCAAATAAAAGTTTAGGTTCTAAACTTTTATTTGATATAAATTTTATAAAAAATTATTATGTTTAGATATGATTTTTTTAACATCTTAAAATACGTGTAAAAAAGTCAAAAGCAGTTAAAATGGGACGGAGGGAGTAACAAATTATTTGAAGACGGACAGTTTTTTAAATCGAAGATAGAAGGACATGTATTCGAGTTCGAATTCTTCAAAATATTTAAAATAGAAAAACTTAAAACCCGATTTTATCACGATTCTGTGATCAAATAACAAATTTTAATAATCATATCGACGTCCAAAACGAGCTCTACGCATCTTTTGTTATCATTTTTCAATTTTGGATTTTTTCAGTTGTTAAATTTTAATGAAATGATCAAATTAAGTTAATTGATATTTAGTCTGACTCAACTTTATAATAAGTGACTTATTTGAATTTAAAATTAATTGTACGAATTCACTCACGTAAGGTCGGATATTGATTTCACCTTTTAGCTGCACGGAAGAAGAATACACGGTCTAGAATTTGGGAGAGTAACAAAATTCGAGATCTGTCTATACTAGAACATCTGGAGTAGAGGCCATCACCTTCCTTCCACGTTACTAACACATGTTTAAGAGTCAAGTAAATCCTCCACGTACAGTTGCATGTTAAATATTGCAGTCGTGGAGATGAAGAAATTAAAGCAGTAACACATGTTTTCACACAAACATATTCCTAGTCTTGCTTTTAATACGTCTCAGATAATAATATCTTGATATCAACACACATGTCCTGACATCACTGCTCAGTTCAGCAGTTTTTTGAAAAAAATATTTTTACACTTTACTTGGTTTAAGATATTATAAAATAAATTTTAAAATAATTCATCGCATGTCTTGGAGTGTAGATTGAGTTACAAGTATGTAGTAATTAAACATATTATATTATTTTTATAATGATAAGACGGGGTCAAATTCATAAACAAGAATATCTTACCAACGGAGGACCAAAGATTGGAGAAAATTCCAAGTCTTGACGACAACGTCATCGATGATTCATCATAATCACATAAACAGTTTTTAAATAAAACTTTTGGTTGATTCTTATACTCTTTTGTTATTTTATAGATAATATATGAATTAAAGAATGGCCACTACCAAAGCACCCCTGATAATGCAAAATACATGACTAAACTATTCAGCAAAGTGGCTCAGATGATTCAATAGCAACAGCAGAAGACATGTTATGTTATCTTTCTGATTCCTACCAAGAGGCACTTTCCGGGACAAGAACATTGAAGAAAGATCTATAAAGGCTCGTAAATTTGCGAGAAATTATGAAATTTGTTGCAGTAATATGGACACATGATTCACATCTTACCCTATAAAATGCTGATCACAATTTATAGTGTATCCTGATCTTACATTCATCCCCCACGATATATACTGTACACTAATCGAGGACTACATACAATAAATATTAGACGACCTTCGTATTTACACAGATTCACAAATAGGATATGCGTGAGTGTTTATTTTCCCTGTTCCAGCTCCATTTATGATAAGCATCGATAACTTTAAGCTAGAGCTTACATGATCAGATGTCAAACTTCTGATACAGATCAGCCAGTGCACGGTACATGGTGGCAGCTGCAGGCGGCTTGGGTAATGAGCCAAGAAGAATGTCAGATGCTGTTAGCGACTGGCTACCATAAAATCGGGAATTTTCTTTTACCCGAGTTGTCATTACACTCCCTTCAAGAGAGCATCCAACATATGCACCTGCAGCATATACAATACACTCTTATGAGCTAGAGTAAAAAAAATGTGACCACAAGTCATTAACTTTAATGAGCAAAAAAACAGATAATACAAGTGATTTCTCAGGATAACTTTACTCATCAATCCAGATAAAACTATCAGTTTGCAAATAGTAGTCGAGTATTCCACTAGTTCCAATTACTGCAACATTAAAAGTATATCCTTTGGTTGAATCCAGTTATTGCCAATTTAGTCAAAGATATATAGATCTACTGGAAAATTATGCCGGAATGTTACCACTAACAAAGTGGGACTAGGGGAGTTTAGACAATTATGGCGAATGGTGTCATATTGTCAGAAAAGATTGTCTAATAGAAGGATTGAGCGTGCAAATAGTCGATTCTTTATCTCAGAGATGAAAATTCAAGATCGAGTGCACAAATGGTCGATTCTTTATCTCAGTGATTGAGCTTCAAAGATAAAGCTACAAACATTTCAGTCAAGATAGTCAAATATACGAAACTATAACCGTAGTTGCCTTCACTTTAAGTTTATATCTAGACCCAGATATATCTTAAAGATATACAGCATTAAAAGTTTAAGAACATTTGATATTCTGGGACCAAACTACCTTTGCTGCAACTGTATGTGTAACAAGCAGCATAGCCACCAGAACCAGCTCTTACATCCGCTTCAGCTGTCCGTCCTACAATACCAACAGCTGCACTTAAACCAGCCCCAACTGAAAGATGCAAATCTCCACTAAAAGTCTTGACAGCCTCTATTGATCTCAGGACAATTATGTAGTCCGTGAATTCACCTCCTGCCTACAGAAGAACAAAACTGTCATCCCTTCAATTCACCAATTTACAAGAATATTCATTGTGATTGTTCTAACTAGCAAATAGACTGAGATAAATGAACAACGTATAGAAGTTAGATCAATTATTTATATCGAAAGCCATCATTTATCGGACCAAATTTACTGACAGGAAAAAAACTGAAAGGTAACTGGAAATTGTAAAAAACAAAACTGTTTTTACTTACCTGAGCACCCCACCCCATACCAAAAGAAGAAATAGCAGATGGCGGAGACCACGATCCATCCTCCCTACGAGCAATTACCAGCCCCGTTCCAATATTGTAGGTAACCATCATGCCAACTTTCATGACAGTGAGTATCGCAAGGCCTTTTGCTTGTCTTAAAATAGCATCTGGGATTGATCTCTCGGGTCTTAGAGAACCAACCTAGTATATAATTATTCAAAAACAAATAAATTAGTTTTGAATTTTGATAGTTGCGGGTATGAGAGTGCAAAGTTTGTGAAGGTAATCTTTATGCATAAGAAATTACAACCATTCACCATGATAGGTTCTATATTGACATTTGGTCTGGGGTAACTTTCTTAGTACAGAGTCAAGGTTCCAATTTTGTACATGGTGCACTGTAGCATTCCTTAATTGCAATAGGACTGAGAACTCTGGATAACAGAGTTGTAGTGGCAAAGATCAATTGAGGGAAAAAAAAAAACAGCAAACCATTTATAAGTAAATCACATCAAGATTACTGCCAAAATCAGCTTTTCAATCTCATTTTAAACACGTTCTCTCTAAACTAAACATAGCTATATAGAGTTACTTGCACTATGTCAGCTTAAATTACTTGCATGTCATTGTTGAGTAACAACTAATACCCTATGAAAAAGGCTGCCTAAAGTAAACACAAAATAAAATAAAAGAGGGCAGAGAATATCAACATGAATATCCATTATAAGAGAGAATTAAAACGATAATGATTTCACTAGTGAAAATTAACTTTTTTATTAGGGCTTGGTTTCAGAGACTGAGATCGATGTCGGCTGCACCTGCCGACACACCATAGTCCAGAATTTGTGAACCTATTGTTCTCATTCTAATAGATTAAGAGTGAATGTTCTGTACTTATTTTAAGTACTTTAGGTAAAAATGTTTGATATATAATCTATTAAAACAATTTGCCTCCTCAACTTTTAGATCTTGATTCCGTCCCTGCTTGGTTTTATAAATTAAATTGGCCTCTTATTACTAGAAAACACATGATACAGAGCAAAATTGTCTCTTACTTGATTATACCCACGAATCGTGTTTGTAGCTTTATAAATCTCATATTCCATAGATTGTCCCCATGGGAAATTCAGCCAAGAACGTAGAGTGCTTAGGTCTGTCAGATCATGGGTTGGCAACTGTGCAGCACGACTTATTTGATCCATTAAGTATGGCTGTACAGACTCGAGGCGCACATAGCAAACATCACAAACACGTTGTGGATCCCCAACACGAAACTTTTCTGGCAACAACATTCTTCCTTTGGTACACTCACTGCAAAATATTCCACCACAGAAACGACAGTGATGCCTGGTGCACATGATAGGGTGAAACCGCACACTACACAGCATACAAGAAGAAGCTGAACTATCAGGCAACCATTTAGGTGGATCAGTTTGAAGTATCATCTGGCTTTTACCATGATTGACCTCTGCAAGAGTTTGCGCCATCTCCTTCCAAGCTTGCTCAACAATGTGACCAGACATCAATGAAATGCTAGGAATATCACCAGACGCAAATTCATTCACTTTTCCTTTAGCTGCAAGTAGCATTTCTACAACCACATCCCACATGGTCAGCTCTTTGTCTACAGCAAATAGATCACCCCACCCCATGTCTTCTTCAGGGAAGGTTCCCCCATTAGATCCAAAACCTCTGGTCCATTCCTCATGGTCTGTTTTTGACATTGGAGGCACAGATACAGGTATCCAAACCCCTGTTTCTTCAAAGAGTGGTGGGTCATAGTAGAAGTACTTACCCCGCTTGTCCTCACTATTCTTATCATCTAAACCTTGAGGTATATTCACATCAAACATTTCATTTTCGGACGATTTCGTAGCAGCAAATCGACTATCCTCATTTTCATATTTCATCACAGGCCGACGTGTTTCACTGAGACACTCTTTACTACTATCTACTTTTGGGATGACCAGGTTGCTAGAACTTCTTGTCCCATGTATATCATCACTATCGTTATGAACAGACTGAGGTATATTCACATTACACTCTTGAGCACCGGCAACCTTTTGGCCAATGCCAGAACAATTCTCCACAACTGCGCTTTGATCAAATGAATTTTTATTACTATCTTTAGTTCCAGAAATTTTCAAACTCTTCGAATCAGCAATCTCATTATCTTTCACACTAATCTGCGTTGTACGAATTTCAACTTCACCCATTGTCTGTTCCTCAAATCTTTCCTCATCACTCCTCAACCCTGAGTACTCGGGTTGTTCAATACATTCTTTAATTGCAGTTACCTTTGGACTCATGGAACATCCCAGCTCATCATTTGCCACCCCTGAAAGTTGGTACTCCGGGGATAACTCAGTGTCGGATGATCCCTCCTCATCTTCCCCAAGTCCCCCAGAATCCTGTTACCAACAGCAAATGAACAACTTCACCAAACAGTCACTAAAAAGACAAAAACTAGCTTCTGTGAAACACCACTCTAGAACACATCAACCGCAGGCTTTTATTGTCGACATGCCTTAACTCATAAACACCTAATTATTAAAAGCGGATAGTTTCTCTAGAACACTTATCTTCAGTGCAACTTAGTTCACAAACACAATTAGATCATTACACGCACACAGAGACTAAAAAAAATTCAAAATTGGAGCTGCCCAAGTAACAAATTCAGCAAACAACAGCAATTATTGACACCCCATAACACAAAATCAAGCAGTTAAACACAGAAGGGGAAAAAGGTGCAATCTTTGCACACAGAAACATGATATACATACATATAAAAATACAAACAAATATCAATAATATTAATCAAAAGAAACTATATGCATAATATACAAAGCAGAGAGAAAATTAAAACAAATATTATTACCTGGGGAGAGATGAAAGTGGGTTGATTGGTAATGAATAAATCAGAAACCCTAGATTCTAAACACTCCAATTGATCACTTTTGATCTCCATAAATATCACGTGAACATCATTTACACAATCCAAACAACAACTAAAAGCTTATTAATTAACAAAATCTTTGCAGGTGTGGTTTGAATTGAATTTTGATAGCATACAATTGAATTTGGGTAGGCCTTGTTTGGTTTCTTTACTCTTTAGTTTCTTATGTTGCGTATTCGAAACAATAAATGGTTGCGAAGAAAAACAAAATTTATTTTTTTGTCAGCAGAGAAAACAATATTGTACATTTGTATTGTCCCTGTATAAACATAGTTTTTTGTTTTTTTTTTTTGGTATGGTCCTGTATAAGCATAGTTGTTTATAGAAAAATTTATGTATTCTTTGATCAAGTAAAGTAGAACCCAAATTCATTAAACTAAAAATAATCATTGATTTTTATGAAATTTATCATAAGACATTTAGAGCATCCTCAACCCATCAAAATCCTAAGCTAAAATTCATTAAACATAAATAAAATTTATAGATAATGCGTGAATTTGCTTAACTCCAATTACACATAATCTTTGTCTAAAAATATAATAATATAGCCAACTAATTGATGTTGGCTATATTTGGCCAATCACTAGCAATATCTGTACTAAGATTTCGTATAGTTTATTACCATATGATAACATACATTCTATTTATAACAATTTGAAAAAAATAATAACTTACTATTTTTGAAATATAGGCAACCAATATAGCTGGTACCATCGAAGCAAAATGACTTACAGCTTCCACAAATTTTAAATAATGTCTTGCAGATCCAATTTAGCCAACCACTTTTAGCCAATACCGTTGGAGATACTGTTATACTTGATTGTGTTTATGTATGTTCATTATGTTTTGATATACGGTTCTCTCCTTGTAAATATTGCAAATTGATTGTGTTCAATGGCACTTTAAAAAATCAAAAACTCATCCAAATTTCGGCACTCAATTTTCAGATTTATTTATTTTTTAATTTTTTGTAAGGGTTTATTCGTTGATTAATAAATTTTGATTTTTAATTTTATGCACAAAAATGTCCATTTGTGTTAACTCTAAAACCGACTTTAAATAACTTGTAATACACAACTCAAGTCCTCAACGACTCAACATATAAATGTATTCAAACACATGTTCTGTTACTATATGCAGACGCACATACCAAATGCACAGTTCAAAGAGCTTAGCACCAGCATCTCTTGTTATGATCCTTGTCTTGTTCTTCATCACACAAACTAGGACAGCAACTTAGCAACTTGCCCGGAAGACGCTCTAAAATTGAGTGTTGTATTGTGTTATATGCTAGGGAAACAGTGCCCGTCCGCTCTGTTGTCAGATTAAGCAATCCACTAGAAACACCTTGCTCGTGTTGTTGCAAACTCATGGACGGACTTGTTAATATACTGAAATTGAGGTTGCTGTTTGTTACCACAATGCAATAAATCCAAAGATCCTGGAGCTAAACTTAGCCTTCATATTCTTTTGGTTTTGTTGATCAACTATTGCAGACAGCAACTTCCCCCTGGCTTCAAGTGTGAAAATAATAGCTGCATTACTGAATTTGATTGTCTGAACTTTCTTTTTTCTGTTTGTCCTGTTTATTTGTATGACTGGAAAAAGCTAGTTGGTGATTTGCAAATCCCTTTGTTGTGACTTGTGAGTACTATTTATTACAATGTCTATCAATAATACTGATCTTGATTATTCTGAACCACAAACAATTTACTTCAAAGAAGACACGAGATTATTGTAGTTTTGGATTAATGGTGTAGTAAACATATCTGCACTTCCATCTGGGGCGACAAGCACTATGACCAGAGATAACCTCAGGTTCTCAGCCCCAGTACCTCAAAAAACCTTAATAATATAATAGATCATATTAAACGACCAAAAAATGTAGCTGCTCTCACCGTTTTCCAACAGTCCCCTTCTGACCCAATCTTGCATCCATCCTATATCGACCAAAACTTGAACAGTGGACACTGGTATATACTTCTACTTAGAGGAATACTGCTGGACTGGACTAATGGCAAGCCATAGGTTTATTGTGTAACTCATGGTCTGCAACTCTAACTATTGACTGCATAAAATTGCTATATTTGTATATTAATTCACTTTTATAAATGCAACTCTATATGATAAAACCTGAGTGCAGATTATAAACAAAAGAGAAGCTCTTGCATAAACCATCTTTTAATCAATCAACTTCACCAAAAAAAAACTTGTATTCAGTTCAATAAACCAAAGCAATCATTACTGTAAATTAAAGCAACCAAAATTTAATTTCCACCACCTCCCTCCAAACAACTTTCAAATATCAGTCAAAAAACTTTCAAATATCAGTCAAAAGGTAACTTTTCAAATAGTAAAAACCATGACAGGTCACAGCTAAAAAAACTTAACTGCAGTAACAAAAACTTCACTTCAAACCATCCTTTCACAATTTAGATTGAACCAACTTGTTCAATCCTCCACTCCAACACAATCAACAACAAAAAAAGAACTAAATTCTTTTTTTTTTTAATTTCCCAAATGATCATCCTCATTCGCGAGAGCAAACTGCCTAACAGCATCCCTCATATCATCGAAGCAATCACACCCTTGAAGAAACTCCATCACTTTCTTCAACTCACCATCTTCAGAATCATCGATAAATGGTTTGATTTTAATAGCATTGTCAGGTTGAAACTCATATGAATTCGGGTTATCATCAACTAAAACAACCCTTTTCATATCTCTCCCCAATTCCGACAAATCTTTCACAAATCTCCCCTCATTTTCTTTACAAGAATCGCGATACAGGCGGTGTGATATGACCTTGTTTGGATCAATTTTGTCGATTACTAATGATGCGTACTCTTCAATCCCAGCAGTAAACACAACAACCTCATACTTTTTGCCCAGATTCTCCAGAAATTCGTCGACAAAGGGGCGCTTCGACACGAAGAACTCAACTTTCCGGCCATCAATCGCCGGCCGGACCACAAAATCAAACTTCCCGGGCGGAATTTCCGGCGAAGAATGTATGAGGGTCTCATCGAGATCAAGAAAGACCGTCTTCCTCTCCGGCGGGTCCACCGGCGGTAGCGGCTTTCCGACGAAAAGCGACCGGCAAATCTCGCCGGCGGCAACCTGTTTCAACGCCCGGTAACCCTTCTTCCGCGGAGATCTTTTCGGGGTCCCAATACGAGCAAGCTTGGAGAAAATCTTGATGAGACGACGGTGGCAAGTGGAGATGGACTTATTGATCGAAGCTACGACGTTTGAAGCCACATTCTTGAGCGGAGAGCTCTGGCTACGGCGGCGCGTTCGACGGCGCGTGCGGCAGTCCCTGATGGTCTTTGTCGGGGTCCTTTTCACAGTCCTCGAAACCATTTTTACGGGTCTGATGCGATTTCAAATGTAAAAATGTGTGTGTTAGGAATGAGGTTTAGAGGATTTAAAATGAGCTAGGTTAATTTTGTGACTAATATGGGGATGCAACGGTCAGATTTTGAACAAAAAGAGGGGGAAAGGACCGTTGCCAATTGGGATTGGGCCAATGGGTGATGTAAATAAGAGCTGTGTGGCTTATCATCTGTACTTACTATACTATAATAAGCCAACATGAGTATAATTTGTAGTCCAAGGTTTTAGTTATATTTTTTGGTTTGGTACTCTATTTTTGGTACTACAAGTCTACAAATATGGAGTCTATTAGTTTTACATTATTAAACAGTTTCAAATACTAAAAACACTCATAACAATATATTATCATATAATATTTCACTAAAAAATTTTAATGATGTTATAAGTATACAATTTTAAATGCCTTAAAAAAAAGTATACAATTTTAAATATCTATTTTTAACAAGAATCTTCATATAACTTTTTTAACTTTAACGTGTTCTATTTCAATATAAACACGAACCATTATATAACTCTTTTCAACTCTAATCTTAAAAGTTATTGTTGTCAAAAAAAACCAATATTACAAAATTACGTTGAAATTCGATTGATTGGATTACCGGATCTTTCAAAGGTATTACACGATCGGCTATGTTTGGAAAAGATTTGAATTTTCTGATTTTTTTTATTTTTAAATCTACGTGTACTAAATTCGGATTAAATGTACTAAAATCCTAATGTATATATATATTTATTCGGGTTTGTCCATTTTCAAGTAAACGGGAGAAAATATAGTCAGTTGAATAATATAATTTAATTAAAATTCAATTCATTAATACTAAAATACTAGTAATGATGTTAAAATTTAAATTATAAATAATAAATTACGAATTATATACCCGCTATACTATAGGTATAATTTGTAGTCCAATGTTTTAGTTATATTTTTTGGTTTGGTAACAAGTCTACAAATATGGAGTCTATTAGTCTTACATTATTAAACAGTTTCAAATACTAAAAGCACTCATAACAATATATTATCATATAATATTTCATTAAAAATTTTTTAATGATGTTATAAGTATACAATTTTAAATGCCTTAAAAAAAGTATACAATTTTAAATATCTATTTTTAACAAGAATCTTCATATAACTTTTTTAACTTTAACGTGTTCTATTTCAATATAAACACGAACCATTACATAACTTTTTTCAACTCTAATCTTAAAAGTTATTGTTGTCAAAAAAAAAACCAATATTACAAAATTACGTTGAAATTCGATTGATTGGATTACCAGATCTTTCAAAGGTATTACACGATCGGCTATGTTTGGAAAAGATTTGAATTTTCTGATTTTTTTTATTTTTAAATCTACGTGTACTAAATTCGGATTAAATGTACTAAAATCCTAATGTATATATATATTTATTCGGGTTTGTCCATTTTCAAGTAAACGGGAGAAAATATAGTCAGTTGACTAATATAATTTAATTAAAATTCAATTCATTAATACTAAAATACTAATAATGATGTTAAAATTTAAATTATAAATAATAAATTACGAATTATATACCCGCCCGTGCTTTGCACGGGTTAAAGGCTAGTATTTATAAAATTAAATGTTTATTGTCCGAAATTCTTTCAAAGAAAGGAGATAGATACATATATTTTTTTGAAAGATAAGTGTTTACAATTATGAAAACATAATTTCACATTTCGCATAACTTATTGTTTCTATAAAAGAATTTGAAACATATAATTTTTCTAAAAAAAATATTCTAATATTAAAAAAAAAACCTCACCTACTTGTACATCATCAACATCAACATACTCTTAATGAGTACTAGCGAAGGATTTTGAAAATAACCAGTTTTTACCCAATAGGTAAAAATATTTACCCAATACTCTCACATTGTTTACCCGTTTTGTACATATTTATTTTCTATTTTCTCGATAATTTATTGGATTGTTATAATTATTTGTTTTAAACAGTTCTTGGCAATGGTTCAAATCGTTCAAGATTAGGATCAGATAATCCTAACAAAAAAAAATTCTCTAAAGTGCACAGTATCCAAACAGTGTTTCGCCCATTAAGACTGGTGTGTTAGAACTTATTTCTTTTGTAATGAACAGCATACATATTCCAGAACTTATTTTGGTCTTTAGAGATCTTGCCAATGGTTGTAATTATTCAAGACATGATTATTGGGTTCTTATCGGGTTATTATAATTATTTGATTTTTGTAGTTCTTACCAATGGTTCTAATCGTTTAAGATTGGGATCAAGTAATCCTGTCAACAACAGACTTAATTTTCAGCTTCCCGCATCTCAGATATCTCCTTTCAACAAGAACTATCCTGTTGGATATTCATCAAGTACGAAAAATATAGTCTGAATTTAGCTCAGAATATACTACTCTGTTAAATTATGTTCTCTTTTATCTGATCTCCCTATCCATTTTATAGACAGCAAAGGGCAAGGTGATGCAGTGATCCACGCATAAAAAAAAGAGGATGTTTGTCAACAAAGGGAAAGAAAACAAAAAAGCTAATGTTATGGATGTTTCTGGAGAAGTGGATCTCACTTCAGTCGGGCAATAATAAGTTCACGTATTATTCATCCAGATCGTTCTCAGCGTTCAAATTTAGAACCCTGTAGCTCTACAAACAATTGCTTAAAGTTTGAACTTCTTGTATAAAAAATCACTCCTTCCAACCATAAAAATACAGGTTCAAATCTAATGTTAGTTCAGTTCAACATACATCACGTATGGATGACATACAGTTTTTATAGTTGAACAATATATTCTAGTAGTATAAAACATTCATCACGTGTATTGATATACTGTTTTTGTAGTTATTGGTAGTACATGCATCGGAGAAGCATGTATACAATCATCAACTACGTCCCACAAGTCCACTATAGTTGTTGGTAGTACAGGCATTGAAATCAGGATTCTAATCTTTATGGTCTTTAGTTTCAGGTTATTCTAGGCCGGAAGAGAACTCCAGTTAGCCTGTATCTGCTTTTGCAATGGAAAATGGTAGTATTACCTTGAATATTTATTAGGTATGTATCAATATATATGTCTCTTGAAATTTAAAACTAAATATTGATTTCAATTTTGTGAGTAGCTAAGCGCAGATTACACACTTAAGCATGCACACATAAAGTTATACTCTCATGTTATGTAAAATTTAATAGAATTGATTTCAAGGTTGTAAAATAAATTATATATTTGAAATACTTATTAAAAAAATACATGAAATAGACCTTTTAATCATGTAAACTGAGTTAAATTGAGTGAGATATACTTAAATTTTATAATAGCGTGACTCCGATTTATATGATTTAAAAGTTTATTTCATGTATTTTTTTTTTACAAAGATCTGAGATATACAATTTATTTTATAATTTGAAATCAAATCTATTAAATTTTACAAAACATGAGGGTATTATACATGGAAAGTCATAAATATGGAGTTACCAGAATTAGAAGTAAAAAATCTGATAGCGCTTTCGGGAAAAGTCAATTTCACGATTGTATCATAAATTTAGTACAATTTATTGAGGTATTGGTAAGCCCTGTCAAAAATATAAATAAAAAGAAAAACATTTCATATTTTTGAAAGTTTCAGAAATAAAATTTAGCTGAACGTGTTTTTTGTTTATCAATCATGTCTTGTACTCTCTGCTGGAGTTTTCTCATGCTCAGCTTGTACGACTCGTTTGAGTAGCGCTCTCTGTTTTGTAATTTTTTTAACAAACTCAGAGCATCTCCAACGACATTGGCTATAATCGTTGGCTAAATTGGATCTGTAAGACAATATGTAAAATTTGCTGAATCTGTAACACATTGTGCTTCAATGGTATTGGCTATATTGGTTGGCTATAATTTAAAAATAGTATGTTATTAATATTTAGATTGTTATAAATAAAATATATCAGTTTTACATGGTAATAAATGATGAACAATTTTCCTACGGATTTTTTACAGACCTGTAGAGGTTCGACAAATTTAGTCATAGGAAGTTGGCTATAATTATAGACAACAGGTGGGCGTTGTTGGAGTATACTATTTTGACGATGTTAGCTATAATTTTTAATTATGGTATGCCAACTCACATTTTAGTTAAGGGTACTCTATAGTTGGAGATGCTCTAAGTCCGTAATATTTGTTTAACCTGCAAACTCGAGACTTGAAATCCCAAATTTTTAGTTTCCCTCTCGGGTGTACAACCTTTACATTCGGCAGTCTTTGTTGATATTTTGTTTGTAGCATTTTCCTGGAATGTTAATTTTTGATTAGTAAAATGTGGCAGATTACCATCTTCATCACCAAAACCCTGACTCTCGTTCAACTCTTCGGTTTCGGTTGCAAATTGTATGGTAGTACACCACACTACCAGCTGTGTCAACACGGCCTAGTAAATATGTTATGGTGCTTTCAATGTACCTTCCAAATTTGGTTCACCTCATTTTGTAAAAGTATCTTTTTCTCCAACGAGCACAACGTCGAATAAAGATATTAAACAAGCACGTAGACATCAATAATAAGCGTACGCATACATAAAGCCATGCAGGTTCCCGTTTCTCTGCCATAGTAAGGTTTATACAAGCTTAACAAAGACATGCCAATCAAAATTTTATACCTTATATAAGTTTGACCACCAGAGTTAGCCCTGCAGGCATCATTTAATTACTTCAGAATATGTAAAGAAACCAATAACTTAAGACTTTGCCAATCCTGCTAAGCCACATTAACTTTGTCTTGCTACAAGTCAAACAGAAGATCCCTACGCCGATATACTTCGTCAATTTCATTCAAACCTGATTTTTGAAAAAAAAGGACAATGCAGAGATTACTAATAAGGTTTTCACCATTTCCAACTTTCACATGATTTCCAACGAGCAAAGGGTACACACAGAAGACTGACCTTTGAGCTTGACAGCCTCATCCTCGTTCAACTCAGCATAGAAAAGACGTGCACTTTCCACCGAATTGGTGATAAATTTGTTGTCACTTAACAAAATTTCCAGAAAAAGAACACAGTTCAGTACTCCCACCACAAAGTACCAGATCTGATGCAAAAAGAAATGAATAGAAACATTTAAAGAGCAAAATGACATACCAGCCAATTCTTTTCAGCAGTTCGAGGCACTCCTCCACTGTACAACTGTCAGCTTTCACATCTACAAGATAAATCTAAGCCAAACATGTGATACAAGTTACTAACAAAATCAATCGCAAAAAATTGAATATGGTGGAAATTATGCAAATTCATAACAAACATGAAACAGAATGAAGCATGGTCAATAATTGATCAGCATGCAGAACTGAAGAATGAAACATGTATATATAGATCTACTCATTGTAATGTAGAATATAATTAGAAACTCTCAAAGAGATCTATTGAAAATAATTCTAATATTAATGAACCAGAAAACCCTAGGAAAGAACTTCTATGGATTGATTAGGAGAGCAGGTACCCATGAAGTTGGATTGGATTGATCAATATGCAAAACAAGATAAGAAACAAAAACATAGAACAAGTATATATGACAAAAGCAAAATTGCTTCCTTGCCCCTCGTAGGTGGTTATGTTTTAATATACTAATATCAGAAACCAAAACTACAATCCACCAGGACAATGTTATCACAAACAAACAAGGAATGCAGGATGAAGAGACAATATTACCAATCAGAACGCCTAAGAAAACATGCACTCACCTCAGAAGGCTTGGAAATACCAACCACCCCTGGCAAAAACAATAAAGAAGATTAGTCAACAAATAAGCCCACAACAGTATAAACTGAAAGATAAAGTATGATAGTGGACGGATCACATCATTAACAGTATTGACTGTATAAGAAATCATAGCTTCCACAAAATATCCAATGCTAAAAGTATAAATTAAGAAAAAAAATCAAGAAATTATGTACCTTCAAATCATGTTCCCTCTTTTTTCTATTTAAACCCCTCTACTTATACGCCGGAGATTGCTCCTTTGTCGTGTTTCATAGTTTTGTCAGCTTTTCTAGTGAATGTTGTCTTTTGTTTTAGGCATTTTCTACTGAATGTTGATAATACTGGAAAGTTGCTGTTACAAGTTTATGGGTCAAGAATATAAGCCAAAATTCACTCTTCATTTATTATTGCCCACGGAGCTACGTGAAATAGGGGTGTTCAATCATATTAGGCGAAAATGTGCTGGAATCACGAAGCAGAACAGAGGCACAAGAATTAGCACATCAGGATGTTGATTTTGTATCGAGCTATAGTGGAATAGTTGTTAAGTAGTGAGATAGTTGTAATTGCATGTCGGCCTTCCCTCATCTTCTTTTTCTCTAAAGAAAGAATATGGCTACAAATACAAATCACCATCATATGCTAACATGAGAATCCTTGTCACTGTGTAAAGATGGCACACAATGGGCATCCACAGCAATTTACGCATGGTTGAATAGTATATAAAAGATATGGTGGAAGCACACATGGAGATGGCGTATATGAACCATAACTACTACAATTTTTGGGCCAAAGATAAAAATAGTTTTTCTAGTAGAATAGTGCAAAGCTTTGAACAATAGCAGGTATGAAACATTTTTCTTGTTCAATGCACATAAAAGATATACTATGCTCATGGTTCAATAGTATACAAAAGATATCAAAAGATATACTATGCGCTTCATTGCACATATCGCGTTTAATAACAGTGCTTGTACTATTTTCGGTTTCAGTTCTTTAAATTGTTAGAATCTCAGACACTCAGGTTTAAATTTCGACACTAACATTTACAAAATTGAAAAACATATTTGTAATACATTTACTCTTGTTTTATAGGAGAAACCCCATTTCAGTGATATCTCGTTACACCATTTTTGGTTTCACTAAGTTCAATTAGAAATATCATATGATAATTTTCCTATTTTAGACCCAACATATTATTAATCTTACTAATTTATTACTAAATACAAATGTGGAATGTAAATAGTACCATATTTTGGTTATCAACTACATATATATTCAGACATGGGTGTTATTTAAGAACACACATAGAAATATTTCAACCACAATTGACATTAGGATGACAATTATGTGATAGTAATCATGGATCAAAAATTACAACCAGAGCATCCCATCTAGAACTTCCCTCAAATATGAAAATAAATATGTACTAGTCATTACAAAACAAAGATTATCAATCATTTAAAAGGAAAAACACATAAAAAAGAACTAGTGAAGGAACATTCAAACAAAAAAAATAATTAGAACACACACAAGAATAAAACTTAAGGAAATTGATAAATAAGCTCCCAATACTATTTAAACTCAAACTTATATTTATAGACATTTTAATTACACATCTGCTCATAATTTCTAAATGTGGAATTCATTGATTTTGTTTCTAGATATGTCATGAGCCAAAAAGTTATTTAAGTTAAGAAATATAGTTTAATTAAATTGTTATTTAATTTTTGTTATATCATCTTGAGTTTGATCATTAAACCTCGATAACCTCCCTAAACTTTCTCAAAAAATTATCAGGTAAATAATTTAAAAATACCAAAACTTGTGAATCATTACTTCATAGCAAAAAGGCATTATGTAATTTGCTTGAAAATATGGAAGACTTACGAGGCAACATCATCGGTCTCGGAGTCATATCTAAAAGTTCGACATCGTTTCCAGGAAACAGGTAGACACCATCCTCTTCCTCCCCTTCTTCTCCAAGACCATCATCATATTCAAGAAAAATCCTAGGCACTCTAGATATGTCGACCTTCTCCTTATAAATCTGATATGGCTGCATCAAAAGACCAAGTTAGGGAACAGAAATTAAATTGTCGGATGCAGAAAAGGAAGAAACCAATGTACTATTAAAGGTAGAACTCAAGAGCCAAACTATGCTATAAAGGTATTATCTCAGCAATGAGAACTCATTTCTGTAACCTTGTATCTGCGCAGTCTTATAAATCTACCTTATAAATATGATTTTCCAAGTGATTAATTATGATCCCCCACCTAAAGATATTTCAAGGAGATGTACAACATACTGACAGGTCCAAATGAGAAAAGATGATAATTTTGATAAAAAGAGAAGCTATAATTAATTATTCGAAACTAAAAGAAAAAACTAAACAAATAATAACAGAAGTTCATGCAAATTACTGAAAATATTTAAAAGCAAAAGGTCAGATACCGCCACTCCGGAAAGGAACGGGAAAACACTGCACATACCTCCTTTGGACTAGAAGAACCCGAACCTGTATCCAAAAAGGATGTCAAATAGGAAATTTCAGGACAGCTAAATAAATAGACAGATATAATAAAAACATGAATTACATATAGAAAGGGGAATAACTATAAAGGGTCCTGGTCCCTGACAACTGGTTGTTAGGGACAGGTTATTTAACACACACTTCCAGGGGCGTCGGATATATATTTCAAGGGGCCAGATTAAAATTTCGTTTTTTTAAGTATCCGCTATAATTTTCCGCGGATAGGGAAAGTTCCTATCCGCGGAAGCGGATACTTAAAAAAACAAGTTTCAATCTAATACATATCTGATGGTAATGGAGCTGTGTGTTAGATAAAGACTCTCTCGTAATCAGTTGTCGGGGACCAAAACCCGACTATAAAAGGCCCCATTGATTCAAAAACTTGCAAGTAATTGTAATTATAGGTTAGGAACTTGGGAACATGGAAAGGGATGGTTCACAGATGATACAGGGTTAAGAAAGAAGAGTGAAAATCAGTAAATTTATGAGAAAAAATAATATAATATCAAATAAATATAGTTTAACGACCCTCATATTCAAAGTAAGTAGGCACCAGGTAATTAAGGATCGAATTTCAAAACTCTGGTCTAAATTACGGGTAACACTTGAGCACTAGCACCGTTAAAAGATAAGAAAACCTTAATAATAATGATATAAGAGCTCAAACCATAGATGATTTTGCACAAGAGAAAAACAAGCATTCCTGAGAAGTAGCTCACCATCGCTACTGCTTGGTTTTGAATCAACAGACCGTTTTTCCACAAATATCACCATCTTCTCCCAACACTACATACATAATGATAATAATAATGAGAAGAAGAAGAAAAATAAAAGGGTTAATTATTTGATTGTACCCTCAATTATACCAAATATATCATTCGGCCAGGGTGTCCGCGGGTCGGTTTGGGCGGTTGCTAGCAAATTAGTAACCCAACTCAATTATATTGTTTTTTAAAATTTGAACCCATTATAAATTTTATTAAAGTCGAGTTGGATTGATCGGTTTGGTCGGGTTGATTATAAAATAGAAATTATTATAACATATATTTATATTTGTTGATCGGTGATAATATAACTTAGAAATGAAAGAATCAAAATCACGTGCAACTATCTCGTATGGAATTATACAATTAATCATCACATATGCACATCACAATACACTAATATCCAACAAAATAAATTACGTTACATACAAATAAAACATCATTATATTAAATATAATTCATAATTGGTATATATACATATTAATATCAAAAAAAAATTAACTTCTAAGTCCTTTAGTAAACTAATAGTACGGCTTATTAGTGCATAATATATGTCGGGTTGGAATGGGTTAAAAATTATCAAAACCCTAACCCAACCCATTTAATTCGATTTTTTTAATGTTTAACCCATTTAAAGTTCGATTTAATAATATCAGGTTGGGTCGGCTAAAAATAGGGGCGGGTTCAGTCGATTTTATCGGTTTTGTCAAATTATGAGCACCCCTAATCCGGGGACTCTCAGATTTTCGGTCTCATTTGAAATACCGTTTTCAGAAATTGTATCAGTCTTAAAAATAAAAAGTTAAATTCGAAAACAAATAAACAGTTTGAGAAGTGACTATAATTTGTTGAATCTGTGAGATATTGTGTTTCGATGGTATTGGCTATAATTTTTTTTGTTAGGATGGTATTGACTATATTGGTTGGCTATAATTTAAAAATAATATGTTATTAATATTTAGGCTATAATATGATTGGATAAATAAAATTTTAAAGTCTAATTTTGAACTAGGGAACAACTTAAATAAAGAATTAAGAAAATTTGTGATTCAGAGCATCTCCAACAGTACAAAACCCTTGGCTAAAAAATGAGTTGGCATTCCAAAATTAAAAAATATAGCCAATGTCTTGAAAAAATAGCACTCCAACCACGTGAACCTGTTGTCTATAATTTTAGCCAACCCTCTATGGATGGCTAAATTTGTCGAACATCTACAGGTCTGTAAGAAATCTGTAAGAAGATTGCACATCATTTATTACCATATTAAATTGATATGTTTATTTTAACAATCTAAAATATTAATAACATACTATTTTTAAATTATAGCCAATCAGTATAGCCAATACCATTGAAGCAAAATGTCTTACAGGTTCAGCAAATTTTACATAATGTCTTACAGGTCCAATTTAGCCAACGATTATAGCCAACACCGTTGGAGATGCTCTTAGCTGGAGATGTGGTTGGCTAAATTAGACCTGCAATGGTACTGGCTATATTGGTTGGCTATATTTCAGAAATAGTAAGTTATTATTCTTTCAAGTTGTTATAAATAGAATGTATATTATCATATGGTAATAAATGATACGAAATCTTACTACAGATATTGCTACAGACCTATAGTGGTTGGCCAAATATAGTCAACATCAATTGGTTGGTTATATTTTTGGACAAGGGTTATGTGGGGTTGGAGTGGAGCAAATTTCACACATTATCTATAATTTTTATTTCTGATATGATTTAATGAATTTTAGCTAAGGGTTTTGATGGGTTGGAGATGCTCTTAGACCTCTAAAATTGTGAACATATGCAAAAATAACATCTTTAGAGCATCTCCAACGGCATTAGCTATAATCGTTGGCTAAATTGGACCTGTAAGACAATATGTAAAATTTGCTGAACCTGTAAGACATTGTGCTTCGATGGCATTTGCCATATTGGTTGGCTATAATTTAAAAATAGTATGTTATTAATATTTAGATTGTTATAAATAGAATATATCAGTTTAATATGGTAATAAATGATGGGTAATTTTCCTACAGATTTCTTACAGACCTGTAGATGTTCGACAAATTTAGCCATCCATAGGAGGTTAGGTATAATTATAGACAACAGGTGTGCGTGGTTGGAGTGTACTTTTTTGACGATGTTGACTATAATTTTTAATTATGATATGCCAACTCATATTTTAGCTAAGGGTACTCTATGATTGGAGATGCTCTTATTATTATTCTCACTCTCGTTTTATCATTTGCATTCATTAAAATTACATATAACATAAATGAAAATATATAAATATCAACGGAAACCATGCATCGCAACGAGCGTCGCTAGTAAAAATAATGGTTTAAAACCTATAATCCCAGTACTTAATTATATTCAATACATTAATTTTATTTTATCCCTAAGCCTTATTTACTAACCAACGGATTATAATTAATCTTGTTTTAATAAAATATATATTTTACAAATCTTTAATTTTGTTTGAGCCCATACTTATAATATATGTTAATTTTGTTGTAATAGGTTAGTCCCACTTATACACTAACAAATTATTTTTAGTTTGATTTTAATAAAACAGTACTGAGATTTGTTTTAACCCCGATCCGTAATATACATAAATTATATTTTATTTTTTCACTTCACGTGTATATTCAACAGATCCAAGACAATTTCAAAAAACGAAATATCATTCTTGACACTTAAAAAACACACGAGCCGTATGATTTAGCATTTAAGTTGCACTATAACACCAGGTACTGTAAAAGTTTCTACCAATTTATTTTTAACGAGCAATAGATACGGAGATCCTGTTACAAGGTCAATACAGAATTAACTGAAACAGGTTTTTATTGTTATGAAGAGACTACTCAATATATTCCTTTATACTTACCTACTTAAAACTTCTAAAGCTAATTTCCACATTGATGATTACTATTGCAAGGAACACTTCAAAAAGGCCAATAAATAGCTATGAATCAAAGTCCACAACAATTGAGAGAGAAGACTAATTTCGTAACAAAGAAAATTAGTCATGTCAGTGTCAATGCATTAAAGGTACTAAAAGACTTCTTCTCTATGAGTGAGTGCATATTTCAAGCCTAGACCACTTCCTATTCAGTATGTGAGATATTCTAATTCAACGCTAGCATGAAATAATTTAGTTTTGGTTGTGTTAAAGATTTAGTGAAGTGTAAAGGCGATACAAGCCTGTAGGTAAAGTTGCTAGTGAACTTCTTTACCTTCGAAACATTAAAGACTACTATTATAATATAGTATAGATGTGTCATCCTGCAATCAATACATATTGCGAGATGCATACATGAACCCTAAACTTAGCTATTCAACTTGGACGGAACTCGAGGAATTACAAGCAATATTGTGGAACCGCAGCAAGTATTCAAACCATTTGATCAGTCATATGAATCATATTTAGTGAAGATAATCTAACTAAATTGTATGATACGAAATAATAGAAATCAAGTTAAGACAAGATATAAAAAATGAGACAAATTGGGGATAAGAGCATAACACAAAAGATAAAGAAAAAATTGAAGTACTGATAACAATAACAGATAATAAGGCTGTCTTTTTAAGAAGCAAAGACATCTTCTTTTGTGACTTTATTACTGCATTTGAACTAAATAACATTTTTGTCCTTTTACTATAGCTATATATTAACACTTCCTTAAAATTAATAATATTTCAAGTTGATAAGTCCAAAAAATAAGGATCCTGGAGTGCATGGGCTTACATAGTGAGTACCTGAATACTGTATTCCAAGAAAACAACTTATCGGTGTCTTCTTTAGAAATTGAAGCCCAAAAATGAGAACTGACCACCGGTGACACTATAAATGCCTTATAATTTGGCCGGGCTGCGGCCAAAATAATATGATTAAGTGAATCACTATCATACAAGATGCACTCTTACCCTCTGAACCACCCAAAAGCCTGTGGATAAAAAAATACATACTACAAGCGTAAGTAATATGATTAAGTGAATCACTACCATAGAAGATGCACTCCTTACCCACTGAACCACCCAAAAGCCTGTGGATAAAAAAATACATACTACAAGCGTAAGAATATCAAATGAACATTTTTTTTATATTAGTTTAAGATAGGGAAAATAGATTTTTTTGCCACCCAACTTATTATTTGTTTAGAAACTTACCACCGAACTATAATTTTTTTCTTTTTTGCCACCAATGTTAGGTTCGGATTCTTTTTATGTCACTAACGTTAGGTTCGGATTTGATTATTAACACTATGTTATTCTTTTTAGAGTTAATTGCATTTGGCACCCCTTTGATTTCAGCATGTTGCACATTGCACCTAATAGTTTTGGAATAAATACTATGCAGCTCCTTACCTTTAACCCGTAGACACTTTGCACCATTTCCGTTATCTTCTGCCGTTACCGTTAACTTTTAAAGGGGCATTTTGGGAAATTTTATTATATTTAATTAAAATCAGACCATTATTTAAATTTTCCGACCATCTAAACGATATTTTTCGGAAATCTCAAATGTGTCCATATGTGATCTGTGTCTATATCTTTATATGTAGTACTCCATATGTACCTAGGTAGTTTATCTTATAGGACGAGAGTACGGATTTTTCTACTCAGAAAGAAAATCTCAAAATTAACTTATGAAACTGTATTTATAAAAAGTGGGAACCTTAAAATACGTGACAAGTAGTGGTAAAGAACTATAAAGTCAAGTGATACTATATATTTGTGGAGTCTTAAAATAATTCATAAAACTAAATTTTTTAGGTTCTTAAAATGCCTGTTAAACTCTCGTACTTCAAGGTAAACTAGCTAAGGGACATATAGATGACTGTATATAATGTTATAGACACATATCATATCACCATAATATTGCAGACTACCACTATGTTTTTATAATGCTAAAAAAATAACATATTGTTAATAATCAAATCAAAACATAACGTTAGTGACAAAAAAAAATCCAACGTTTTTTTAAGGAAAAAAAACCAACATTAAATTTTATTCAAAATAAATAAAATAAAATAATTTTTGAAATTTTTTGGAGTCTCAAAATGCGTGTCCAACTCTCATCCTCCAAGGTAAACTACCTAGGACACTACATAAAGATATAGACACATATCAGATCGCTATTATATTGCAGACTAACATTATATTTTAATAATACTAAAAAAATAACATAGTGTTAATAATCAGATCCGAACCTAACGTTAGTGACAAAAAAAAGTCCAAACGTAATGTTAGTGACAAAAAAAAAGTCCGAACCTAACATTAGTGACAAAAAAGAAAAAAATTATAGTTCAATGGTAGGTTTCTAAACAAATAATAAGTTGAGTGGCAAAAAAATCTATTTTCCCTTTAAGATAAGTACCTCAATTTACGAAAGCCGCTACTAATTACATTGAGTGACATTCCCTGACAAATACAAGTAAACAAAGGATTATCATCATTGCAATAATATGATGAACATGTTTGTTTCATATATTAATTTAGACCAAGGGATAGCACCTTAATTCTTTCTATTATAAAAATCTCCTCCTCGGTATTCTAGTTTCTCTAAAATCACAAGATCAGATGGAAATTTTTCTTTGGTGGCAATTGCAATACCACATCCATAGTTAATATTTCGCCGCTTGTACACCCACCAATAGTGAGACCCCACGGTATCCCAGGCATAGCTGTACCTCAGAGTGGACCCTCATTCCCATAAACTAAACATGCAAGAACTTTATCGGATGCCTCTAATAGCTTCATCCCGATCAAGTCCTTTTGAGGGCATGTCACATCATCAGATTCAAATGGTCCTTGAGACATAGAAATTATTTTGACACCATCTTGAATTGCTGCTTCAATTGCTTTAACTGCCAATTTCATCGAGGGTACACACTTTCCACAATCAAAAGAACAGGTTCATAGCTGCGCATCAGGGACTACACCAAATATGTCTTTGTCACACACACCAAAGAATCTGACGTTGCGACTTTTGCCACTAATTACTGATGCACTAATTACCGTTTCATAGGAAATCCGTGAGCAGATATTGATGCAGGAGCTTCACACGAGTTATATGATTTGGATATCGGCAGCCTGCTATACTAAAATTAGACATAATATGTTTCAAGTTTCACATAAAACGGAATAATGATTATTTGGCAGGAGAAGCTTCTTCCAGAATGTTATATTTCAAAGGTTAATTACAAACTACTACACACTTCTTATTTATGGGAACCTAGTATTTTTTGAACTATTGAAGTTGATTCCCCCAAATGAAGGGGAATTTAAAGTTTTATCATGTTCCTATGCTTATTCCTTTCTCACTATTAGCATTCTACTTCAATTAATTTTTATCATCTAAACATATCTCAACATTCTCAAATCTAATATACTGATTATTCTTAACTAGCACGTTCTTTCTAATGCGTAAATTCACTTGTCAATTTATTTTGTTGATATTGCAATAGAGTCGGTGTATCGAATAAATTTACGCTATTGGGTCCCTTTGATTTTAGATAGTGACTATAATTTTAATTTTTAATAGTTAGCAAAAATAAATTTGGATTCCTCGTCTTCACATTTGTACATTGAGAATCCAAGGCTCGTGGGCTTGACATGAGTAGTAGTAACTTAATTATACAAGGTAGATGAGCTTGAATAAAAACTAGATAGCAAACTGGTAGTAGCTTCTGCAAGTGGAAGCAAATTATGTATATCTTTGTAAAAGAGGATGAAGAAACATATGAATCAACGATGAATACATCAACTAAGAAAAAAAAGGTAATCATTGTCATTCGAATGAAAATTCAACATTAAAGGTATTTTAGTCGCATTACTAATACTGGATGTGCACAAATCAACACACTTAATTATATATCTTAGAATTTCAAAAAATCATAATGATCAATTTAGTGCTGCATTACATAACCTTTTAAACTTTTAAGATCGCGCGAAGTGAGTGCTTCACTACATCCCGAATCAATCACTCCAATCTTTAATTGAGAGGTGAGACTAAAATCCACATTCTTGCCAAAATCTGCATAAAGTTGTCAAGAGTAAATAGTTAGGTCCATTGAGTTAGTCACGAATTAGAAATAAAAAACAAGTAACTAAGAATATATGGAATATAAATACTTGAAAAACAAAGAATATATAATTAGATTGTTTATAACTATAGTGTTTGTCCAGGAATAGAAGTTCATAGTAAAATGTAACCAAGGAAAAGTAATAATGAATTTACCTGCATGGTTCACAGTTGATGGGACAATCTAATAAACCATCAACAATTCTAAATTAGCATGAAACCTTAGACCCCAAAAGGGAAAACTGAAATTTAAAATAATAACCAAATCATCTTCCTCACTTCTTTCTTCAGCCAAGTTCACCATGAGGCTGTACTAAAAGTAGAATGTGGTATAACAAAAGTTTCTTATTGGGAATTTTCATCTTATTCTATGGTCTTGTCTGATTACTGAATGCCAAATCATAGTAATCACATTCAAATTTTAACAGAATATATGACACGGGAGTGTAAGGTAGTCCTAAATTTTTAAGTAAAATCTTTAACCCCATAAATTAGACAGAAAAACATAACTTTCATAAAGTTTGTTCCTCCAACAAGACATAATACTTAGTTAATGTAGATAACCTAACTCCTACTAGAAATTATCATCTAGAATCTCAAAGGCTCTCAGCCAACATCTGCAATAAACTTACCTTTCACAACCTGCACCAATATTATCATAAGCGACTTCTGGACTGCATCACGCTCCACATATTCTCCTGAAATAAAACAGAGTTATAGTAAGGAGAAACAGTTTTAACAATTTAAAAAATGAGTTGAACATATTACCTTCTGGAGGCAGCTGATCCAGCACATCAACGAGCTTAGAAATATATTTTGGATTATCTTCACAGATCAGTGGAAGTCCAAGAATTGCTTGTACACGCACCTGACCCAAACAATTGATGCATAAAACTAGAATTCAATTATTCTTCCAAGGACCGTACTCAAATGCATTTTTTTAGTATAACCAAAAATGAAAGAATCACTATTTAGAAATTAGTTGCTTCTTATATCTCCATCTAATAAATCAATTTCGTAGTTGCACAAAACAAAATAGGACTTGACGAATTTAAACCCAAAGTTTTTTGTAATTCATTACAGAGATCCACCAGTTAATTGATAACTCTAATATCTTTCTATTACTATTAATTAATTTCACACAAGGAACTATTAGATGCATTAACACGGTTACAAACATAATTCAAGTACAATTAAAGTATGAGTCACAATTGCGGATATACAATTGAAATATTAATTTTTTGACAAATTAAAGTATTAATTTAATATAGAACAGAGTTTAAAAGGTCCATATTTAAATAGAACAGAGTTTAAAAGGGTCTATATTTAAATTTGAAGACCTCTTTTTTGATTGAGCCGGGCATGCATCTTCATCTCCATTAAGCTTAACAAAAGTTTATACTAAACTATAAACAAAAAACACAAACACAAAAACAACGAACCGATACACTAACCTATAAACCAACTGATCACCTCCCTTCCTCCATGCTTGCTGTTGTTCTTATCTAATCAATGATTATAATGTTCCCTCTTTCCACTAATCAATGCCACTACTAGGTATCACTGCTCCTTTCTACATTTTATTCTTGTTGTTAATGCTGTTGCTGCGCTACGTACTCATCTTCGTCCACCAACATGAAGCCTTCGTCAACAAAACCTAGACCCATATCCAGATGTCATATTTCACTGACTAGCTCGAAGAGACGATATATTTTGATAGGGATTTCCTTGATAGTTGCGCTGTCCTCCGCTAAAAACCTGACTACACTTTTTTGGCCGGCTAATGATCTGCAACACTACGTTCTTATATGTTAGCCTCCTATTGAGCTGCTCAATGACTCAGGGGTGGCACCTCTGAATGAACAAACGGCAGTCATCCCATTCTTTCATGGCCCCTTCATCTCCGGTCTCTAACTTCACATTGTTTTCTCCTTCATTGAAGGTCGTCCCTCACTCCAAGAGCATTGCCCAAAGTGTTGAGGATAAAAAAATACAAGATTCAACTTCTATTTCAAAGCACACACACAACAATATATGACGCGGAAAACCTGCATCCCAACTTGTATTATTAATCAAAACTTTTATCAATAATACAATCAACCAAACTTGTCAAGCCTACTACTCAAGCATCCACCCGCAAGCGATACCTAAGTCTACATCTTGAGCACACCTAACAAACACAATATGACTGTGTATATATAGCCATCTCAAACTTAGACAAATCAGAGTCTAATTCTAAAACACCTAATCATAATTCTAATCCAATTCTGATTTCTAACTCAAATCAGAATTCAATTCGAACTGAGCGTTAATACCCAAAAATACTTCCCATACTTTGTGTCCAATACATACCTTTTATAATAATTGTTTAAACATACAATTATTATCCTTATATATTTTGGATCACCCAAGCACTACTACCATTGTAATGGGCTGATACCCAACACAAAGTTCGTTGGCCCTCCTGTTGATATGACCCATCATTCCTAGAATTATCACCATGATTCTTCCTTTATGATCTCTTAAGACCTTTATTCTGGTAGTGTTCTTATTTGGCGGTGGATGATCATTGGAGATTGCATGAACATTGACTTTGACAACCCTGGCTCTGGAAATACCCAGCCTTGCTCCATACTTCCTGTTTATTCAGATCAGTAATGAGGAAAATGCACTACTGTAGTGGTTAATACAGGCTTGGAGAATTAGGAAGGGTTTGTCTTTTCAATTTCCCGTCCAGGTTCTAGCCCCTATCCTTCCATTGGCTTGGGTAACTACACAATTTTTTGAAAAGACGCGAGCCAGTAATGCCTTGCATGTTTTGTATTAATTCTAACAGTGTTAACACCCTCTCGTAATTGATTCTTTTATCATTAAAACAAAAAAAAATAGGACGCCTAAAATATTTTTAATTGGAATACGTCATGCAATTATTAACTGACTATCATCATGCATGCAACATTTTTAGGGTACATGTCACGGCAGTTCTCACTGGCATGCCTATAGGCATGTATTTTATAAAATGGCATGCCCAAATGGCATGCCATTTTCCATTATATATAGCAAAAACTGTTGCATCATTACAAGATTGATACTAAAGTGCACTTACAAATATAACAAAAGTTAGTAAATATTAAGAACAGAACTTAATACAGTACTAATTTATATTAGTAGTTTATCTAATATTTAACTATGAAGTTGGACTATATTTAAAATTTTCAATATTAATAAGATATAATATTTATATAAATTTTATTATTTATATAAAAAATTAGTAAAAAAGCATGCCAAATGGACAAAAGGCATGCCTAGGGCATGTCCAGTCTGGCATGCCGGCATGCCCGTGCCTCTGTGACATGAACCCTAAACATTTTGCTTCTCTTAGTGCCTTGTTTGGCTAGCTTATGCGTTGGTATAAGATATTCTCTATGACAATAAAATAGCTTTATGTTAGCATCTCGTACTAACTATTACCAAGCCATGTATATCACTTTCAGTCTTGCCCTTGGCTCTAAGATTTTGAAGCTTAGTTATCAATATCAGACAGTCATTTCTGATTTGCATTCGTTCTTGAATTATTTTCTAGTTGGAGAATTGATGGTATACGTATAGAACAACTTCTTTCAGCTTCCACAGGTGATAATGCTAATTTTAAAGGTCTTGAAAAAACAAATAAGAGGTTTCCTTCTCTATTTAGGGTATACCCTCGTATCCTTGCTTCCATATTGCTAGGCTGAGCCTTCCACGATCTGTCTATATAAGTCACAAATCCTGCATTCCACCAAACCATATCGTCAATATTGTAACTTGTTATGCAACACATTATGTAACCAATTATGATTTAAAATATTTAATTTTTAAAGTTGCATTTGGTTGGATGAGTTACAAATTTAGTTGCAACAGTTGCAAATCGTATTTTTAAGAATATTTTCAAAAGTCAGTATTTCAAATATATTTTTATTCGTAAATGTATTTTTGAAAATATTATATATACCTGAATACTTTTGAAAAAAAATCCTAAATTCTACGATATAAATTTGCCATAATATTAAAAGGCAAGATAATATCTTTTTTTTAATAAAATTTTTTACATCATACATTTCAAACTTCTACAAAATTATACACCTCTTCCACCTTGCGGGAAAATAAATTTCATCCAAACCGATATGTGCCTTTCCAAATAGTCCAATCAACCTGTGTTCATTAATTGCTCCTTTAATTCCTCTCAGTTGTATGTATTGGAGGACGGGAACGTATCACGCATTTTACTCTTCTAGTAAAATATAGTTACATAATTTATTTTAAAAAATTTATGAAAATTTTTAATTTTAATTTTATTCCAAAAAAATTTAAAAATATATTTTATAATATTATTTATAAAAGTATTAAAATGGGTATTAAACGGTAAAAACAACCTATAAGAATGAGTGGAATGCGTGTAACTACTAAGGGGTCGTTTGGTTCATGGGTATCAGGAATCAAGTATCGGGTTCATCCATTCCAAACCCATACCTGGTGTTTGGTTGGAAAAAATAAAATCTGAAACCCATACCTTAAACTAGGCCTGTAAATAGATCGGATATCCGATCCGACCCGATCCGATCCGTGGTTAAATAAATGGATATGGATCCTTGTTAAAAAAATCCGATCTGCTAATAATCCGATCCGATAATAATCCGGTCCGATAAAGAATGGATATGGATATAGTCAAATCCGATTTGTTAACGATCCGATCCGATTCATGCTTAACTATATTATATATTTTATATTATATTATAATATATTATTATTAACATATTACATAGAAAATAAAAATTTCTAAAAATACAAGACAAAATCCTAAATTAATCATATTTTCTTATAACCGATCAGCGCTCCTAATTCTTGACATGACTCTCACTCTTCTCATCCGATTAATCTAATAATCACTCATTTTTTGTGTAGAGTGAGTATAAACAAAGAGCTAACTCTTCCACTTAAAACCTCCACAATCACCTGGTTCTGTATTTAAGACATATTTATCGACTTTAATCATTATTAATAGAGGAGAGCACATCATAATTTGCTTCCTCCAAAAGTATTAAACAACTTATTTATTATTTTTCTATTAACTTGATAAATTATGTGTTGAAGTTTTTATCGGAACAACCAACAAAGTTTTTATAAATACAGCTTTATTAGTTTTTTTTACCTATTACGTTAAAATTCATGAATTAATATAGTTAGAAAATATCACTTTTTTCTGTATGGAAGTTAAAACATTATTTCACGATGAAAAAATATATTTCATAATTTTTAGCGGATCGGGACTCCGATCCGATTATCCATGATCCGAATGGATCGGATATGGATTGACTTGTAAAATATCCGACCTCTGATCCGATCCGAATCCGATAAATTTAAATGGATTAGGATATGGATTTAGCTAGATCCGATCCAAATCCGATCCGTTCACAGGCCTACCTTAAACTCCCAAGGTATAGGTTTTTGATACCCAAGTGGGGAGGTGAGTATGAGATGAGGGTATCAGATTCATTCATTTTTTATTTTTTTTGTCTCTATTTTATTAATGAAATATTAATATTTGATACAAAATTAACTCAATGATGCAAAAATATATAACTATGATAATTTTATTAATATTTTTAATTAATATAAATTAATAACTTATTTTTTTACAAAAATTAGATATATTGATTCCAGCACTCAACCAAACACATGATATCAGATATGATACCTCAAACTCATACCAACTTAACCCGATTCCTCATTACAACCCCATACCACTGCTCGAACCAAACGACCCCTAACTGCGCTGGCCGATATATACTTGAAACTTTAAGAACTCCGCAAAATTTTGCTACAGCAAAGCAAATCCATTTATGTGTGTTTACTATATGCGGTATGATTTTTACTTGACTTCTAACAAATCGAGCATACGAACTATATAATACGATTTTTTTAGTGTGTGTCCATCGGCACACGCTAAGTACTAAAATTCATAAGTTTGAGTGATTTTAATTGGCTTTTATTTCTTTATAATGGTGAACCTCCGCAAATTCACCAACCACACCACTTAAAATCTACCAAACTTATAGAATTTTGTGCTTAACATGTGCCCATTAGCACACACTAGACAAACCCATATTAATATCACAAGTCATTGGTATTATTTGTGTGTATTCTTTTCTCATTTATTTAAATTTTATTTTCAAAATGTTCGGAGTTATACTTGCATGATTTTTGATTAGATGATAAACTTTATTGAAAGAATGAAATTCCGAATAAATCTCGTATTTCAATACATTTCGTCTACGATTATATATAGATTTTAAAAAATTATATTATAAGTCATCGGTGTCTCATTTGGGAATATATTTTGTACTTCGTTATATTGAGGAATACTAATTATTAACATTTCATTATAGTGTAAAAAATTTATTATAGTAAACACTTCAATCACCATATTAATTTAGAATAAACAGAATAAAATCTGTGATACCTAATTACAATTTTAACAATTTATAAAATAAATAAATAATCAATATAGAATAAATTGAAATATAGGAAGGACTCATCACGCATGTAAGAACATAAAAGAGGACCTAATTCCATCAAATATACAATTTACTAAGTGTGTAAAATATAAAATATTATTTTTTTGGTTTGTGGTTTTTTCTTTATTATGATTATTATATGTGAACACGACATATGCTTTATATACGGTAAAAGTAAAAATAATTTATCTACTGTGAGATGATATACGGCAATATATACGCACATAATATTCTTTAAATGTTAAAATATTTAGTTGTTTTGTTATCTTAAACCCGGAAATCTTAGCCGATTGACTATCTTGTTCATGTTTTGTTGTTTAATATACCTGTAGGGATACGATGTCGCGAATTACTAAGCTGGTTTGATTCTATTGTTTGTACCAGGCACAGAGAATAGTCAGAAAGCCTCCTTTCTTGCCCTCCATTGTCATATTATTTTAATCGGTTGGGCTACCGATTCAAGGATTAACTGGAAATCGGGATTAATCGGAAGGATTAATCGTAGTTAAAATCGAGTTTATTTTAATATTAAAATATTATTTAATATTTAGTTATTATTATATTAGCTATTTAGTAATTAATATATTTAGTATATTCATAAACTCTATAATTATTCATATCTAAAGTAATATCGTATTTTAATTTTAATAATTTATCACATATACTTCGATTAAGAAATATATATAAGGATTAATCGGATTTCAAAAATCGGATCGATGACCGACCTTGCAGGGGATTAATCGGTTAAATCGGGGATTTTTAGAACACTGCCAGTATATATACTCTCATATAATTCTAAATACATTTATGAACAAACAAATATCATGATATTATGTAAATCGGTCAAATTATATATTACGAGTTTTATCATTATTTGAATTATTATTTTATTTTATTTTATATAATCTAAATTTTTTGATATATTATTAGTGAACAATTTTGCACGTTATTCTTATATAATATAACACAAAATTATGAATAAATCAAACTCGTACGAAAATTTGAACAACTCATATTTAAAATAAAACATTAAATTTATAACTCAATTTTAAAAATTTATTTGATAATTTTTGTTGTTGATTTACTTTAGACTTAATATATATTTCAGAATCAATTTATTTGTAATATATATTTGCGTGTGTGTATAGTGTTTTACTCTATTATAAACCGTTAGATACAAACTTAAATGTGAATTAATGTATGTGGAGGTTTGTGGGCCCGAGAATGGCCCCTGGGTGGGCCTCGGCAAGGCGTAGGTGGGGCCTAATGGACGGGGTGGAGTAAAAGTATCGGCTCTTGCGCTTGTGGAGAGCCTCTCTCGGTCATGTCCTGAGCCTTAGTGAGGCTTTAGTGGACCAAGATGGATCGAGTGGGGTCAGGAGTGGATGATGTTATGCAGAGCAAATGTTTCTTGATTCGTATTTAAGGTTCGCGTTTAATGGTTTGTATTTGATTATTAGCCTATATATAAACAATTGTCAAATTCTAAATCTTAAATGTTAAATTTGAGAATGACCTAGATGATATATTGGTGTGAAGTGACTGTCCTACTAGTCAATTTGGGTCGCGCTCAAAAGAGAACCGGTCCTTAAAATAAAACTATAGAACCATTAAGGTTCCGCTGCATAACCCTAAATTTTAAATAGATTTTTTAAATTTAAATACATGTTTTTTTTCATGTTTTTTCATAGTTGTGTATGTTCAAAAATAATTTTAAAACATAACACATAGATATTGACATTTTTTGCATATAAAGTTCTATTGTATAATCCTAACTAATACTAGAAATAAAATAAGAGATTTTATGAGTTTTTTTTATGGATCTTTTTGAACATGACCCTAGTTAATTAATCCCAAAAAAAATATAAAAGTTGCAGGATTCGAGAAGGAAAAAGAGGAGTTTCATTTAAAAAGTCTATCTTTTAACCAAAGGTCATGCACGAATGCCCTCGAAAATTTAGTACTACGCTTATGTACCGAAAAAGATCATTTAAAAAGTCGGTCGTTAATCTAAAAGCAATCAAATATTACGCTGTCCAAAGACACATAAAATTAAAAAATTAATACACAAAGACATTAATATAATAACAGCATAGTAGACGATATATAACAAATAAAAAACAATCGCACATATTATAAATCCAACTGAATCAGTAATGGTAACCATGCAGTCATTACTGCGAGCGGGCCTGCAAAATGGTAACAAGACTTCTGATTTTATCGCTGGTGGTATTCTATTAATTCAAAAATGGAGCTAAGCATAATCCAACATTTTAGTTTAGATGAAAAATTGCAGGGGATAAAATCATGGACACCTTCTCTATATTTCCGGTACGTTGTTGGAAGAGTCTTCATAGATGCTCTGCGATCTCCTATGTCCCCACTTCATACATCACACTTCTCTCCGATTTTAACTAAAATCTGAACAATGACAAATAAATAAATGTAATGAGTGGTCGATTGCTGTCATTGTCGGAGAATCTATTTTTTTGTTTCTGTGCCAAAACATATTTCGTTGTCTGTTTTTTGATATCTATAAATAGAAAGTTTTCGAGTGATTCATTTCTCACAACTCCACAGCTGAAAACTTGTTGATAACAAAAATAGGACAAGCATGGCTGACATGAAAGACAGTAATGGTAACCATGCAGTCATTGCTTTCTCGGTTGCAGATGATGATATGCATAAGCCTAGTGATGATTCTGTCGCGGATGAAACTTGTTTCGTTACTCTTCCCTTTTTACAGAAGGTACCTCATTACTCTATAGTATAGTCTTTGTTTGTCGATGAACTAAAGTCAAAGCGACTATTATTTTGGGACAGAAGGAGTAGCGTATGATCTAACTAATCGCTGCTATGGTACTAACAGAGTAGAGGTTTCCGAGGAGTCAGTAACTTAACTTAGTACATGACACACTGATCAGTGATTATTGATAATACGTATTTATACAGGTGATTGCAGAGTTTTTTGGCACGTTTTTTCTTATATTCGTGGGGGATTGCGCTGTGATAGTAAATATGTCAAAGAACGGCGTAATTACATTGCCAGGAGTTGCCATGGTTTGGGGACTGGCTGTTACGGTGATGGTTTACACAATTGGACACATTTCCGGTGCTCATATTAACCCTGCTGTCACCATTGCTTTTGCATCTGTCAACAGATTTCCGTGGAAGGAGGTATTCAAAATTTACTGCATAACTTTTTATTGTTTTAGGAAATTCCCAGGTGGGAACTAATGCTTCTGCAATTTTTACAATGTTGTAGTGTGCAAATTTTGTTATGCAGATCTTTAGTTCTCGCTTTTCTCACCAACTAATAACTGTTATTAATAAATATATTGTTCTTTAAAGGGGTGGGTATTTGGATATTATTTTGATGCTTCTGATGTCCCGATGAAAATTGTCCTATTATGATTCTTGTTCCTAGTTCAGTTGTGATTTATAGAACAAATATCTAATTCATAGGTCTTGTCCTACAAGTAAATCCGAAACTAATAAGGGGAAAAAAAACTTCGTAAAAAGGACTCTGACCTTAGAGACTCTGCTTGGTTAAGCAATTTAACTTAAACTAGATTGGTTATTTGAGTTAAGTTTCTTCCTGCAGTTGCTAAATTAATCTTAAGGAATTACCTTGTACTAGGTACCAGCTTATGTTGCAGCACAAATTCTTGCGGCTACATTAGCGAGTGGAAGTCACCGGTTGCTTTTTCAGGGATCGGAAAACAAATATCCCGGAGCATTCCCATCTGGGTCAGATCTGCAATCTTTTGTGATGGAGTTTATAGTAACATTCTTCCTCATGTTTGTTATATCTGGGGTGGCCACTGATAACCGAGCTGTTAGTCCTTATTTTCAACTATATATTATCATGATTCAATTTTCACATACTTTATGTTGTGAATGTTGAGAGCTTGATTCATTTGCCTATTCTCTGTTGTTCACTTGCTGCTTATTTTGTATTTATTTTAAGTTTGGTTGATTGCTCTCGGCTCTTGCATAATTTTATTATGCCTTGTAACAATCAAATATCATACTTGACCCCCTTTTCCATGTTAATGCAGGTTGGTGAACTTGCTGGGCTTGCAATTGGAGCTACCGTGTTGCTTAACGTGATGATTGCTGCGTATGTTATCATGATAACCATACACCCTTTTATGAAAATTAACCATTTTTTCATTTAAAAAACTACAAGCAAATTACAGCTACAGATATATGTCATCGAAATGTTCAGAAAATTTAGGTGTTCTGAAACTTTAACTGATACATTTTCTGGTCAATCCTGTGAGCAGTCCAATTGTGATTTCCGGTCTAGCCTAGCGTACTCATGTTGATCTAGAGTGTTATTATCTTATGGTTGACAGGCCAATAACAGGAGCATCAATGAATCCAGCAAGGACTCTGGGGCCAGTGTTTTTGGCAAGCCGCTTCGACAAGGTCTGGATATACTTACTGGGTCCAATTTTTGGAGCCATAGCTGGTGCTTGGGCTTACAATATCATCAGATTCACAAACAAACCACTCAGAGAAATCACAAAGACTGCTTCCTTCCTAAAAAAGTAGGGCTGAGACTATATCCTAATGTATCAATAAAAATAGTCCTGCTTGTTCTCTATGCAGTGAAGTTGCAAATAAGCATATGTTCAAGTTTAATAAATATCAGAGTTTCTGTTTGGAGTCTGCTAATTTGTTGTCAACTTTATACAAGTATATATATCATCAATAATTGTTGCTTATGAATAAGGATGTTTATTAAAAATAATCATGCCAATATTATCATAACACGAAAACTTATTCTTCCCACATTTTTTCAGAATCATATGGATTCTCTTGCCTGCTTATTTCTAATGTAATTCATCTCTATGAAAACCGGAAAAAAATGGTTATCAGATTAAGGTCATTTAAGACTTTAGTTGACAATAATAAATCTGTTTATCTTTCCACATCTATTCAACTTGTGTGTTTGTAAGATAAAAATTTATCCTTCTTGACATTACACATGAATCTGCAAACTCTGTTTATTCACCTAAGAGCATCTCGACCCAGCTGATAGGTAGAAGAATATATACATCTCACATCTAAAATATGGATATCTCTGACAAAACCTGAGCATAATTATCCGAAAGCAGTCCAAACCGACAGATCCAAACCGTACAAACCAGATATTTTGGTTTCTTAACGGTTTGGTTTGGTTTTTGTTTTTGTTTTGGTAATTAAAAAACCGAAAAGTTTCAGTTTGGTTTCGGTAACCTTCAAATCGACCTAAGAGCAAGTCCAAGAGTGTCCTAATTCATGCCCTAAATATAATATAAAATATTGTGTCCTAGTAATTTAGGACATGCTTTACTACCTTGAACTCCAACAATGTGTCTTATTCTCACACTATGTTTAAGAGCAAGTTGTCCTATTTAGTGTCTTAAGTCATAATATAGGGCATCTGATGAAAAAATTTGATCCAACAATGTCCTAGTGATGCCCTATATCACTAGGACAACCCATTCAAACCCTATTTTTGAGGCACTCTCTCCTTGTCCTATCCCATTTTTTATAATAAATTCTTACCAACATTCTCTTTCTCTCTCTATTTTATATTATGTTTTAATGATGAAAGTGAACTTTTAATAATAAAATATTAAACATACAGTGAAAATAAGGCACATTGTTGGAGTTGAAGTTAGTAGAATATGTCCTAAACTACTAGGACATAATTTTTTATATTATATTTAGGGCTCCACTAGGACACTGTTGGACTTGCTCTGATATTTTATTATTAAAGACTCTCTTTCATCATTTAAGCATAATACTCCCTCCATCCCATTTTAAGTGTCCAATTTGCAAATTTCACACATCTTAAGAAACAATTAATGTAATGTTTTTATCATTATCTTCACACACCTATTCACCTTGGTTTTTATAAATATTAATTACGTATAGCACCACTTCTAGTGTGTATATGACCTTTCTTCATATTGGAACTAGTTGGTTGTATTTAATGCTATATTGAAACTAGTAAAAAATTGCATGGGTTAAAGAGTATGATACATATTTTGGGAATTTTTTTTTTTGACAAAATGGACACTTAAAATGGGATGGAGGGAGTATAAAAGTAGAGAGAGAAAGAGAGTGTGATGAGAATTTATAATAAAATATTGAATAGGGCAAGGTGAGATGTGCCCCAAAAATAGGGCTTGGGAAGGTTGTCCTAGTGATATAAGACATCACTAGGACATTGTTGGATCAAATTTTTTGGTCAATTGCCTTAAATTATAACTTAGAACATGACATAGGGCATCTCTTGGACTTGCTCTAAATATCCAAACCAAACCCTTAGCGCATATGTTATATTGTTATGTAATTAATATATTTCTATATATAAGAAAAACAAAAATAATGAGAGTCGACTCCCAAACCCTAGTTAGCCGCCTCAAGAACATTCAGATCTACCTTTTCTTTTTCATCAATTAAGCCTTCTTCCTTTCTCTTCTTTCTCCCAAAATCACTTCCATCTTCTTCTCTCCCATCTAATAATCAGTCTTTTATTTTTTCTTCAATAATCATCCTTATTTTATAAGGATTTCTATCGTACCCAATCTTTTTGGATGACTTGTTTGTCCTCCTTTTGGAGTGGTTGTTTGTCCTCCTTTTTGGAGTGGTCAGTATGTTTTTGGTATTTTTGACTTGTTGGTTTGTATCTTTGAGAATGATTCAATTGGTGTATCAGGAAATCTTGAAAGCTTGCATCAAGTTTGAATCGGTGGTGAAAATTGCAAAAACTCACCTTTCACAACGGATGATTGTTCATATTACGAGGGCATCTATACCTCCAATAAGTTCTGAACATTGGATTACAACTGGAATTAATTGTGTGAAGGTCAATTGTGATGCTACTGATTTTGGAGATGGTTCAGTTTGAAGAATATTTATATTCTGTATGTTACACGATCTGGAAACAAAACGGCTATTCGTATCACCAGTTTTGGGGTTTGTCCAAGCTGGATTAAGTCTTTTTGATGAAATGCATAATTTTTTGGCAAAAAAAAATATATTTCTATATATTATGTAGTTTAGGTATTTAAGGGGTCAAGTGTTGATCAATATTATGAATAATATTATTTTTAAAATCCCCTTTTTCTCCAACTTCATTTTATTTACTCTTCATTATAATCACACTTTCTTCTTTTTTCTCTTTTAAATAAAATATTTTGTTTAGTTTTTAAAATAAAATGAATTATTTGTTCTCATAACAATGTATAAGGGTAGCACCTAAAATTATTTATCACATTTATCTTATTAAGTATTTTGTTAAGTGACAAAAAAGGGAGCACTTAGAGTTATTTTAAGTAGTTGTTTTTTTGTGGCATTGTGAAATAATTTTATGATTATAACAGAAAATCAAACCATCAAATAATCCCAAATTAAAATTAAAATTAAATTAAATAAAATGCCATCTAAAATCAACAGTCTGGATGAAAAGCTCGTAGTCTATAAAGGATTTGAGCATAATCTCACATACTTTATTACATTATTGTTTCATAAAAATCTAAATATTGTAGTACGATTATTCAGCTGTCTTGGAGATGTTATAATCAGAGATCTAGTAGTGATACATATTTATCATGATTAAGCCTAGAACGACATAAAACATTTATAAATTATACTCGTATTGTTTTGAAGTGAAATATACAATTATATGATTCCGTGTGAATGATGAGAAAATTAAAAAAATATCTATGTCTCATGCTATATTCGTGATTACAACCATTCCTACAAACACATGGACGTTTTCATAGCAGATTTGCAAACGGAAGGATTGAACAATAAAGTATTTTTAACAAACGGAGAGTTATGTCACTCTAACCTGTGTGATTCCGCACGATAACACTTGACATGATTAATATGACCGGTCGTTCCAACAAATCTTGGTATATAGGATTCCCATCATTCGTCAAATCTCCCCATAGATGCACACGTAATGATTGACTTGTACACGGGTATAACAACTTGTTTTAGTCGTTAAATCAATTATTAATACAACTGTAGAGGAATTATAGCATTAATATGGGTAATAAGCGGATACATACAATCCATCGCCCAGACTCATTCTAATCAAACGAACATTCTCACGTGGTGTGTTGATAATCTGCAGAGGTTGAATGTTCTCAACAACTCCTATAACATCTGCATAAAATTTGATCACATGTTAGAAATGATTCTTTAAATTGCCAAAACTTAAATCTACAATAGTCTCACCCATGGGAAATGTCTGATCACTATTGTCTTCCTCAGCACGATGGATTATCTACTCCATCTGCAAAAAAATCAAATTTGTACTTTGGTATATCACACTAAGAGTCGCTAGACAGGCTGACAGTGGTCTGCATACAGAAGACCACAGCCCGACTGATCGAGTTGGCCTGAATCTCCCAGATGCCATCCTCACGTAAAACGTTGAAAATTCATATATGTTTCCTACTGTAATGTAATTATCGAACAGGTTCAATATCTCAGCCTTGACATATGCATGAACATCTGTACTCTCTATAAGGAAGACAAATATTTGTGGTAATATATTATACATCGTGTGTTAAGCCTGAAACAAAAGTTATATCATGTACAAGTTCGAGTGTCTAACCTGATTGTAGATCATGATTATGTTATAACCAGCAACATTCCCGTCAATTGATGTCCTAGGCCAAATTCTTGATAATTGGACCTGGATCCTCCAATCAGTTCTGCTAGTGTTCAAGGTTGATAGCAAGCTGAACATGACTACAACTGTGCAAATACAAACGATGTTAAATACTTTCACTCCAAGAAAGAGATAGGTCGAGTTTATACTCGAGAAGTCCTTATTATAGCATAAGTAGCATGAGCTTATTAAAGGAAATTATCTTAGACATTATATAATGAGTCATAAGACATGCTTAAATCGTTGCTAATTATAAGAATAATGCATATTTTATGGTAGAAGATTGATATCAATCCAAATAACTTTGCAATTATGTTACCCATATATTACGTGAGCATATCAATCTAAAAAATGCTTGTCTCAATCAGAAATCTTATCATAAAAAAAAAATACCTCTGCTTAAATATTTTGGGCTTCTCTTCATTAAAAAGACATAATTTTAAGGTTATTACTAATCAGGCTTATATATTTCTATACTAATAAAGGAAATTATTCACGTAATTTTAAAAAGGAATTTATTGCACATAACATTTAATTTAAAGATAACACGGTTGTCAAATATAATTGCAGGTATTAATTATGCACTATTTTAGGAATTTAAGGATATATGATTGATTCTTCTGATATGCTTAAATAAATAAAGGAAATTATTCACGTAATTTTAAAGGGTACTTAAAATTTATATTAGATTAGACGAATAAAAAAGTCTCATTATTCTTCATTAAAAACACACAACTTTAATTATATTTTGTTCTTATCTTTATTAAAAAAAACATAAGTTTAAGGTTATACTAATCAGGCTTCATATTTCCTTACTAATAATTTGAAGAGGAAATTATTGCACGTAACATTAAATATTAAAAGATAATAACACGGTTGTCAAATATAATTGCAGGTATTAATTATGCATTATTTTAGGAATTCAAAGATATGCAATTGATTCTTCCGATATGCTTAAATAAATTTGCACGTAACATTAAATATTAAAAGATAACAGGTTGTCAAGTATAATTGCAGGTATTAATTATGCACTATTTAGTGCATTCAAATATATGTATTTGATTCTTCTGATATGCTGAAATAAATAAGGGAAATTATTCACGTAATTTTAAAGGGTATTTAAAATTTTATATTAGGTTAGACGAATAAAAAAAAGTCTCATTATTCTTCACTAAAAACACACAACTTTATTTATATTTTGGCCTTCTCTTCAATAAAAAAACATAATTTTAAGGTTAAATTATTCTCGTAAATTTAAAGGGTATTTAAATTATCATGTTAGGTTAGACGAATAGAAAAAGTCTCATTATCCTTCATTAAAAACACACAACTTTACTTATATTTTGGGTTTCTCTTCGTTAAAAAAAAATAATTTTAACATTATTACTAATCAGGCTTAAATATTAAAAGACTAATAATTTGAAGCGGAAATTATTGCACGTAACAATAAATATTAAAAGATAACACGGTTGTCAAATATAATTGCAGGTATTAATTATGCACTATTTTAGGAATTCAAAGATATGTGATTGATTCTTCTCATATGCTTAAGTAAAAAAAGATATGTATTGATTATTATGACATGCTTAAAAAAATAAGGGAAATTATAATGACATGACAAAATCTAAAATATGTGGCATTGAGGTGGACTTTTTTTGAAATATGTGGCATTGATGACGTGTCACTGTTCAGGATTTATAATATATATATATATATATATATAGGCCAACATTCCAGAGAGGGACTCCTTATATGGAGTTACATAGTGCGCCACTATAAATCATCAATTTTATTATAAATTCTGTTATAGAATACATATAAAACGTGATTCTAATATAGAATACTATAAAATATCTATTTTAAGTAATTTAACACTTAAAATTTGATTAAAAAAAGTATATTTTTGAAACTGATTCTACAACAGAATAATTCTGGATGATTATTATTCTGTTATAGAATCATGTTGAGATATTGCATAATTTTAGATGATCTTTGGAATAAAAAAATTGTATAACTTCGTTTTCGGTTTAATAATCAAAATTTTCAATTATATTTCATAAAAAATATAATAGAATATATATTATGTATATATTTATAATGGTGTGCTACGTAACTCCATATAAGAGGGTATGCTATGGAGTGCTACCCTATATATATATATATATATATATATATATATACATCTATATAATTCTTAAAGCATGGGTCATTTTTTAAGGCTGCTTTGGTAATTTCACTTTCTCTTGGATCAACCCATTAAGCTTCGGATCGACCCGGCAGCTTTCTCATTCAACTTAACACTATGAAAGAATATTCCGAGTTTTTATGCGACCCACCCGATTTCTACTGGGCATGCAGCAAGTTCCTGCCATATCAGGAGCGTGGCATTTATTGTTGTTCCATTGATCAAGCCACTCATTGAGCTTTTTGGATCTCATAGCATCTTCCAACCATATGAGAGTTTGAAAAAGGTATTGAATTCGGTTCCTCCAATCATGGCACTCATTACTACGTCTAATTGATTTCAAATTCAAACATGATAATTAATCATAACAAATCCGTGCTTATTTATCTAAATCAATCTCTTCCTCCTCCATTATGCTCTTTCTGCTATTTTTTATTTAAAATTCGAAATTCTTATTATCTACTTGCATCTGTAATCATTTGATCATTTTTTTCTCTCTCGATTTGTAGAGTGTATGGTAGTAACATTTATTTTATATTGCAGTGATAACGGTGGTCGTGTTTTTTTAGCATGAAGACGGATTCAACGTCGTCAACAGGTTTTGCAATCCTTTCGATGATAATGTTGCAGTATCGAAATCCTCGATTATAATCGTAAAATTTTGTTTCTGCAGGTGTGAAAAGAAATGGACGTGGATCGTGGTAAAAGTGTTGAGACAATTTCCAAGAATCAAAAGAAAGCACATGCATCAGGTAATTGATTTCCGCACTAGAGTAAAGTTTTTATACGCATTCATTTTCAAGATACAGTACTCTTGGTCTTGGTTCCTCAAAAGTCTTGGACGCGATCGTATTGTCGTTAACGTCTTCATGTAGAATCATTAGTGTGATATACAACAATTTGTAATAAGTTTGTGTCTGTTATTAATTAATAGGTATTCTCATGTGTGGAGCTCATATGATTCACCTAATATTGGATTAAGGTAGTTATTGGGTGAAAGTTTGGAAAGATGGAGAGGCCTTTTTTGAAAGTATACGACCTCCACATATGGGATTGTAGCTTAGCATTGGTGTATGTTCTATTTTTTTGTATTTTTGTTCCAGTTTTTAAGTTTTTTATATTGTATAGATGACATGATATTTTGTAATTAATTTTTTTGACATTATTTTTGCATAATTTCCTTTCGTATTGATAGTGATTATGATGCATATATGTCCACTAATGCATTTATTGATCCTTTTTTTATGTTTGAGTTTTCTTTGCAGCTGCTGAAAAGAGATGATTCGTCCAGGCCACTATCGGATGCTCACCGTGTGAAGATTTATATTCACTTTTTCTCAACATCTGATCAAGGCTTTTTGTTTACTTCTTATTGCGTGTCATTGTATTTTGACAAGAGACACCGAGAATGAATACAACCCAATTTCCGTCCAGATACATGAATCTAGCCTACCATAACTCATATGTGTATAAGGAAATGTTGTCAAAATATATTTGATTTTCGATGATTTTGGCATTAATTCTTTTTTGTATAATATATAGTGGTTTCCATATTCACTATATTCAATTTTCAAATCTAGATCTTTTGTTATAATTTCAAATTAATGGAGTACTTTTTCACTTCACAATTTTAGCTCTCGATAAGAAAGTTTTTATATATTAGATTTTTAAATATTCGGATACATAGATCTAGACTGTTATAGCTCGCTCATATGCAAATAGGGAAGTCAAACTTTATTTGATTTTCATTGATGTTGACATTAATTACTAAAATACCATTTACATTTAATGTTTGTGGTTTCCACGTTCATTATATTTAAATTTTCAAATCAAGACTTTTTGTTATAATTTCAAATTAATAGAGTTTTTTTTCACTCCATGATGTGTAAATTTATATCTACCGCAAGTGCACGGTGTCTGTTGTAAACAGATACTAGCAAGTACGGGTCGAATCCACAGGGAGACAAGTTTCAAGAATCTTAATCTGACTATTGCAAATTGTTTCACAAGAGAAACGAATATTTAAGATTTTTTTACTAACTAAATAAAGCAATGCAAAGATGATTTAAATCAATTAACTAAAGTCTAGGACAATTCAGGTTCACCATGCTTACACCAAAATAGCTATTCATATAATAATTCAACAAGTCATGTAATTAGAGCAATTGTTAATCTCTCTCAAGCATTAACACTCTCAGGAATCCATTGATGCTCTCGCACTCAATTTCAGTCCCGCTAATCTTATGTGTGCCTCTAGCAAGTACATCTCTCGATCTTGTACTCCTATTTGCATACAATCAATCTATGATATTGGCCAATTACACAGATCAAACATCAAGACATATAGACTAGAATTACACGTTACCCATTCAACCACTAATGAAAATAAAGCATTATAATGGTGCAAACATGGCTCCCCTTCCGTCCTAGAATGAAACTACTCACACATAGTAACAGAAGTAAAAGCAACGAAAATAATGAAGAGAGCCATATAAGACATTAACAAGTAAAACAAGATATGAAAAGGAATACCTCAAACTTATATTAATGGAGAAAACAATGTCTAGAACAAAGTATGGAGATGAAGAAAAACCTAACCCTCTGTAAAAGTAGCGTATGTAAAAAATGTCTATTCTAATGATAATCTTCTCCTCATAAAATCTGATCCTATTTTTATATTAAAAGTCTTTCTAATATTTTAAATTAATATACAAAATAGAACTCCCAAGCAAGGTAGGATTCTTTGTCAAAATTCGTAACTTCCTTTGCTGCTCTGTTTTCGGGCTTTTTCAGTTAGACTTTGCTTACTGAACCACTTCTAAATTAAAGGAAATTCCAAGAGCTTCGCGTGGGCTGTAAGATCGTCCAAATCCGACATCCAGAACTCAAGATATGGCCCAAACAGTGCATAAATCGGGTAGAACCCAATAAATCCGAATTTTAATAGAATTTAGCTCCAAAATAGCTAATTTATCTCCAAATCCTTCTCAACTTAGAATTCTTTATTTCCTACAATAAAACATGAAAATATATTAAATAAAATCCAAATCAGTGCAAAATATAATAAAATATGAGAATAAAATCATATAGAATATATATAAAAATATATTCTATCAAACATCCTCACACTAAGCTTTTGCACGTCCTCAGGCAAATAAGCGAAATAAACTAAATCCTAACTAACTAACACCACTTTCGTAGATGACACGATTGCATTGAGCGTATGCAACAAGCCGTTAAACCCCTAGGCAGCCCTAGTAGGACGAGTTTTGTCTCGTGAGGGTTTATAGTGAATCTACCCACAAAATTCATTATTTTCTACCAAGTCTTTAATATGCAACTAATATGAATGCAAACTAAATGAATATGCCTAAAAACAAATCATGAAAGTATCAACCTCGTCAATATATAATCCTCAGAATATGCAACAATCAAGGCATTCATCTATCTTACATACTAGTCATGCAACTTTTCCACTGCAAGTACGGAGTGCATCGTGTGTGCTCAACATGCTCTCTAATGAAACAAATCAGAGACCAACAAATTTCAACAGAGTTTTAACCATGAGTCATTTATCAGAATAATGCTTAAACACTCCGTTGCATTAGAGTCAACTACGGCTCAGGGTCACAAGAGAATTTCTATGCCTCTCCTATATATTTCACTTTTTTTTTTCATGCTCGGTCTAAGGTCGGGACGCTTCTCAGGGTAAGTGAGTTACGACCACCATAAGACTTTGCTAGCTCATTTTTTTTTAAGTCGAGTAATTCTCCAGTAACCAAGGGTTATGAAAAGTCACCAAGAAATTTTATTTCTAGTACAATTGCACTTAATACCAGCACAAGTACGTGGAGCAAAAACTTGATGTGTAAATTTATATCTACCGCAAGTGCACGGTGTCTGTTGTAAACAGATACTAGCAAGTACGGGTCGAATCCACAGGGAGAAAAGTTTCAAGAATCTTAATCTGACTATTGCAAATTGTTTCACAAGAGAAACGAATATTTAAGATTTTTTTACTAACTAAATAAAGCAATGCAAAGATGATTTAAATCAATTAACTAAAGTCTAGGACAATTCAGGTTCACCATGCTTACACCAAAATAGCTATTCATATAATAATTCAACAAGTCATGTAATTAGAGCAATTGTTAATCTCTCTCAAGCATTAACACTCTCAGGAATCCATTGATGCTCTCGCACTCAATTTCAGTCCCGCTAATCTTATGTGTGCCTCTAGCAAGTACATCTCTCGATCTTGTACTCCTATTTGCATACAATCAATCTATGATATTGGCCAATTACACAGATCAAACATCAAGACATATAGACTAGAATTACACGTTACCCATTCAACCACTAATGAAAATAAAGCATTATAATGGTGCAAACATGGCTCCCCTTCCATCCTAGAATGAAACTACTCACACATAGTAACAGAAGTAAAAGCAACGAAAATAATGAAGAGAGCCATATAAGACATTAACAAGTAAAACAAGATATGAAAAGGAATACCTCAAACTTATATTAATGGAGAAAACAATGTCTAGAACAAAGTATGGAGATGAAGAAAAACCTAACCCTCTGTAAAAGTAGCGTATGTAAAAAATGTCTATTCTAATGATAATCTTCTCCTCATAAAATCTGATCCTATTTTTATATTAAAAGTCTTTCTAATATTTTAAATTAATATACAAAATAGAACTCCCAAGCAAGGTAGGATTCTTTGTCAAAATTCGTAACTTCCTTTGCTGCTCTGTTTTCGGGCTTTTTCAGTTGGACTTTGCTTACTGAACCACTTCTAAATTAAAGGAAATTCCAAGAGCTTCGCGTGGGCTGTAAGATCGTCCAAATCCGACATCCAGAACTCAAGATATGGCCCAAACAGTGCATAAATCGGGTAGAACCCAATAAATCCGAATTTTAATAGAATTTAGCTCCAAAATAGCTAATTTATCTCCAAATCCTTCTCAACTTAGAATTCTTTATTTCCTACAATAAAACATGAAAATATATTAAATAAAATCCAAATCAGTGCAAAATATAATAAAATATGAGAATAAAATCATATAGAATATATATAAAAATATATTCTATCAAACATCCTCACACTAAGCTTTTGCACGTCCTCAGGCAAATAAGCGAAATAAACTAAATCCTAACTAACTAACACCACTTTCGTAGATGACACGATTGCATTGAGCGTATGCAACAAGCCGTTAAACCCCTAGGCAGCCCTAGTAGGACGAGTTTTGTCTCGTGAGGGTTTATAGTGAATCTACCCACAAAATTCATTATTTTCTACCAAGTCTTTAATATGCAACTAATATGAATGCAAACTAAATGAATATGCCTAAAAACAAATCATGAAAGTATCAACCTCGTCAATATATAATCCTCAGAATATGCAACAATCAAGGCATTCATCTATCTTACATACTAGTCATGCAACTTTTCCACTGCAAGTACGGAGTGCATCGTGTGTGCTCAACATGCTCTCTAATGAAACAAATCAGAGACCAACAAATTTCAACAGAGTTTTAACCATGAGTCGTTTATCAGAATAATGCTTAAACACTCCGTTGCATTAGAGTCAACTACGGCTCAGGGTCACAAGAGAATTTCTATGCCTCTCCTATATATTTCACTTTTTTTTTTCATGCTCGGTCTAAGGTCGGGACGCTTCTCAGGGTAAGTGAGTTACGACCACCATAAGACTTTGCTAGCTCATTTTTTTTTAAGTCGAGTAATTCTCCAGTAACCAAGGGTTATGAAAAGTCACCAAGAAATTTTATTTCTAGTACAATTGCACTTAATACCAGCACAAGTACGTGGATCGTCCTTTTCAAAATTTACCACCCGTTGATCTCAAAGGAGTACTCGATACTTTATTTGCAATATTCTATTTTTTTTTTCAATTTTTTTTAAGAAAGGCATATACATCCTAAAGCTCCCCTAAACTTAAGATTTACATACTCTAAGCTCAAAAGGGAATAGTCAAAATTCTACGCTCGACTCATAGCCAAGACTCAAGAATTAAGTTAGCCTAAGTCTTGTCTCTAAAGCATTTTATAGTGTATTTAAAATTTCCGCACAAACAATTTCTAAGCATGCAAGACATCACATATGATCAAGACTACTAGCCAAGAAATTATGCAAATAAAATCATCACAAGAAACTAATTTGGTATTATTTACTTTCATGAAATATGCAAGCTAAATGAAATAAAAAAAAAACTACTAAAAAAAATGCATACAAAATTAATAACTACATGCTCTAATTTAAATGCAACTAACATGAATTTCCTAATTTAAGACATGGTAATATACAATTTTTTTCTAATTTTTCTAATTTTTTTTTGAATTTTATAATATATAATTTTTTTAAATTTTTTAATCATTGAGAAACCTTACAAAATCTCTCCAGGGTGCATGGTTCAAACCCCCGCTGCCTCATTTCTTTTTGACACAGCAGCTCCTTCTGGGCCAAGTGGATGGGCTGACTACTGGACCAAGACTTTAAGCTAAAAGAGGAATGGGCTGTTAGATAGTGGACTCCAATAAAGTACAATCCTCTGGTGGGCTCTGGTGGGCTGACTTCCTCCAAATGGACTGGAAAAGAGCTGGTGGACCGTAAATAAGCTGGACCAAGACTTAAAAAGAGGCCCGTGAGGTTGGTAAGAGCTTGCTGCATTACAGGCAGGAGTATAGCGTTCAGATAGAAAAAATAAATTCAGCTGCTCCGCAGGAATAAGGCTGATGGGCTTAAGGTCCGGCCCATCTAGAGAGATGAGCGAGCGCATTTGAAGAAATGAGCCAGCGAGCGCACTTGAAGCAGTAGGTGTTGCACGCACAGCAGAAACCACGCACGCCCGTTCAAAATCTACTGCGCAGCAACAAAGCAATTGGCAGAAACTCCCGCACTGCCGGCACTGAATCAAGTTGGCCGTGCCAATACATCTGCTCCCCTCTGCCTTTTTTTTTTCCACAAACAGCTGCATCCAACATAGTAGTTTTTTTTTTTTTTCTCGAATCCATTTCTTCTTAATTTTTACAAATCACTGCGGTGTCTGCAAGCTCAATAGTTTACATTTCCATATCTGAGACACTTCACACAAATTCATCAAGGCATCTTATGGGAGAGAAAAAAATAAAAATAAAAATTTTAAGCTCCTAAAAAAAATACAGAAATATATTATATAAATTAACTAATAAAGACCTTGGGTTGCCTCCCAAGAAGCGCTCTTTTAAAGTCATTAGCTTGACTTCTTACCTCCAATCAAGCTTTCAAGGAGGGGTTATCGAGACAAAATGTCTCAATTTTTCCAACAAATGCACCTTCCACATATAATTTCAAGCGCTGACCATTCACTTTAAACTTGGTCCCGTCTTCCCCCATGATCTCAATAGCACCATGAAATTTAATATCAGTTACAACGAAAGGTCCGGACCATCTAGATTTGAGCTTCCCAGGAAAGAGTCGAAGTCTCGAATTAAATAGTAACACCTTATCACCGACTTGAAAATCTCTTCGCTTGATCAATTTGTCATGCATTTTCTTCGTTCTCTCCTTGTAAAGTCGAGAATTATCATAAGCATCAAAACGAAGCTCATCTAATTCATTCATTTGAAGGAGCCTGGCTTCACCAGCGGCCTGTAAATCCATATTTAGCTCCTTTATCGCCCAAAAAGCACGATGTTCGAGCTCTACTGGCAAATGACATGCCTTGCCATAAATCAATCGATAAGGAGTGGTGCCAATAGGAGTTTTGTAGGCAGTCCGATAAGCCCATAAAGCATCATCCAACTTCAAGGACCAATCCTTTCGAGATTTTGCAACTACTTTTTCCAAGATGCTCTTGATTTGACGATTTGAAACTTCAACTTGGCCACTTGTTTGAGGATGATAAGCTAGGCCAACCTTGTGAGTAACACCATATTTCTTGAGCAAAGTTTCAAATTGTCGGTGGCGAAAATGAGATCCACCATCACTAATTACAGTCCTTGGAACTCCAAAACGTGGGAATATGATCTTTTTGAACAACTTCATAACAACCTTGGAATCATTGGTTGGTGAGGCAATAGCTTCAACCCACTTGGACACATAGTCTACTGCAACTAGGATGTATCTATTTCTGCAAGAAGCTGAGAAAGGTCCCATGAAATCAACACCCCACACATCAAAAATCTCAACCTCTAGAATCCCAGTTTGTGGCATCTCTTGGCGTTTAGAAATATTCCCCGTCCTTTGACAAGCATCACAAGAAAGACAAAAAGCACGGGCATCTTTGAATAGAGAAGGCCAGTAGAAACCAGATTGAAGTACCTTTGCAGCAGTCTTAGAAGGACCATGATGACCTCCACATGGAAGAGAATGACAATGTCGGAGAATGTCGTTTACTTCACCCTCGGGGACACATTTACGAAAGATTCCATCAGCACACTTCCGATACAAGAAAGGGTCATCCCAAAAGTACTGTTTAGCATCATAATAGAACCTCTTTCGTTGTTGATAAGTCAAATCTGGAGGATGGGAGCCACTCACACAAAAATTTGCAAAGTCTGCATACCATGGGGTGTTTGCGGCAACAACAAATAAGTGGTCATCAGGGAAGGAATCGTCAATAGGAATGTCAGGAGCAACATCAGATTTGAACCGCAATCGTGAAAGATGGTCTGCAACCACATTCTCAGCACCCTTCTTATCTATGATTTCCAAGTCAAATTCCTGGAGTAACAGAATCCAACGAATAAGTCTTGGTTTTGCTTCCTTCTTGGCCAATAGATATTTAAGTGCCGAATGATCAGTGTGAACAATGACTTTGGAACCGATGAGATAAGTTCGGAACTTATCAAGAGCATAAACAACAGCTAAGAGTTCCTTCTCAGTAGTAGCATAATTCACCGGAGCTCCATCCAAGGTTTTACTTGCATAATAAATTGCGTGCAAAACCTTATCTCTTCGTTGACCAAGAACAGCTCCAATAGCATAATCACTCGCATCACACATGATCTCAAATGGAAGATTCCAATCTGGAGGTTGTATGATTGGTGCACTTATCAAAGCCTGTTTAATCCTGTAAAAAGACTCCAAACAAGCATCAGTAAACTCAAATGTGGCATCCTTAAGCAACAATTGAGTGAGGGGTTTTGCAATTTTTGAAAAATCTTTAATAAAACGTCGATAAAACCCCGCATGACCTAAGAAACTCCTAACTCCCTTAACATTAACAGGAGGAGGAAGTTTCTCGATCACCTCAATTTTTGCTCTGTCAACTTGGATGCCATGTTCAGAAATAAGATGACCAAGTACCACTCCTTCATTGACCATAAAGTGGCACTTTTCCCAATTTAGAACCAAATTGACCTCTTCACATCTTTTAAGCACTTTTGAAAGATTATGCAAACACACATCAAAATCAGAACCATAAACACTGAAATCATCCATAAATACTTCCATAATAGACTCAATGAAATCAGAAAATATGGATGTCATGCAACGTTGAAAAGTAGCAGGCGCATTGCACAGTCCAAAAGGCACCCTTCGATATGCGAAAGTACCATATGGACATGTGAATGTAGTCTTTTCCTGATCATCAGGGTGTATAGGGATCTGGAAGAACCCTGAATACCCATCTAAATAACAAAAGAACTTATGTTTAGCAAGTCTTTCAAGCATTTGATCAATGAATGGGAGAGAATAATGATCCTTTTTAGTTGCAGTGTTTAACCTACGATAGTCAATACACATTCGCCAGTCTGTGATAACTCTAGTGGGAATCAATTCATTTTTATCATTCTTGATTACAGTGGTCCCTCCTTTTTTAGGAACTACTTGAACCGGGCTCACCCATTTAGAATCAGAAATTGGGTAGATGATGCCCGCATCAAGTAGTTTTATCACCTCCTTTTTAACTACCTCTTGCATGTTAGGGTTCAAGCGACGTTGTCCCTGTATGCAAGGCTTATGATCATCATCAAGATTAATTCTATGCATGCAAAAGTCTGGGCTAATTCCCTTAAGATCATCAATACTATACCCAATAGCTTTCCTATGCATACGCAACACAACAAGAAGCTGAGAAATTTGATTGTCATCAAGTTTGGAACTAACAATCACAGGACAAGACTCATCATCATCAAGAAACACATACTTAAGAGTAGATGGCAAAGGCTTTAACTCTAACTTTTTCACTTGAGTTTTATCATGAGTTTTATCATAAGGAGTGATAGCATTTGTTACCTCACAGTTCCTCAAATTTGCCTTACCATCAAGCTCAAAAATCAGTGAATCAATTTCAGCATGTCCTTCTCCTTCGTAAGCTTCAAGCATAAGGACTGCTTCCAATGGATCATCTAGTAAAACCTGTGGTAGCTCATCTTGGACAATTGCATCAATGACATCTATCCTGTAACAAGTATTCTCAAGCATAGGGGACTTAAGAGCAGATGTTAGTGTAAAAGTACTTTTATTATCCCCTACACACAAAGTTAATGTCCCATTTTTGACATCAATAACAGCACCAGCAGTACAGAGAAATGGTCTACCCAAAATAATGGGAATTTGACTATCCTCTTCCATGTCCAAAACCACAAAGTCTACAGGAATGTAAAATTTTCCAACTCTAACAGGCACATCCTCTAAAATACCCAAAGGATATTTTATAGAACGGTCTGCCATTTGCAATGTCATTTGTGTGCATTTAAGATCTCCCATGTTTAATTGTTGAAAAATAGAGAGAGGCATAACAGAGACGCTAGCGCCTAAGTCACATAAAGCTTTGTCAATAAATAATGCACCCAAGTGACATGGAATTGAAAAACTTCCAGGATCTTTAAGTTTAGGTGGAGACTTATTTTGTAAAACAGCACTACACTCTTCAGTAAAAGCAACTGTCTCCACCTCACCAAAAGATCGTTTCTTTGTAAGAATATCCTTTAGAAACTTTGCGTATGATGGAACTTGAGAAATTAAATCAGTGAAAGGAACTGTTACCTCAAGATTTTTGACAAGTTTCATAAACTTACCAAACTGTTGATCTACCTTTGTCTTGTTCATCCTGCTAGGGAATGGCAGATTAGGCACAAAAGGTGGAGGAGCATTAACGGTCTTCTCGGTATCATCATTCTTGCTTCCTTCAGTTCCACCCTTGTTTGTCAAATCAATAGCTTCATTCACCTTATCACCATTAGAGCTTTCCTTTTCTTTCTCATCAATCACATCATCCACAGGCATTGGAGGACCATCATATGTGAGACCACTCCTCAAAGCAATAGCATTTATATTCTCCTTTGAATGAGTTGGTTGAGATGGTAAAGAACCAGGTTGCCTTGTAGTTGAAGAGCTGGCTAATTGTGCAATCTGAGTCTCCATCATCTTATTGTGAACTTTCATGTCTTTAATTTCTTGCATCAACAACTTTAACATCTCTTGCGTCTGATCAGGTTGTGCAGCTGGGCTAGATGGATGAGCATGTTGTTGAGCAGGTTTCTGAAATCCAGGAGGGTTAATAGGCCCTTGAGAAGGCCTATATTGTTGTTGCTGAGGATGCTGATATTGTTGCTGCTGATTGGGAGGAGGATTTTGACCATTGTTATTCCTGTAGGAGAAATTAGGATGATCTCTCCATCCCGGATTGTAAGTGTTGGAGTATGGATTATATTGCTGCCTCTGCTGAAAAGCATTTGCCTGCTCCATCTGAAAATTCTGTGCATTCTGAACATTGTACAAACAATCATTACCAAGGTGTCCTTGAATACCACATACTTCACAAACCTGATTATTCATAGGAGCCATAGAAGATAGTGCATTAATACTCATAGGTTGAGTATTAGAGGCTTGTGAAGTTTTCAATGAGTGAATCTCTTGTGTCAATGTTGCGAGTTGAGATGATAAAAGAGAATAAGCATCAACTTCAAGTTTACCCCCTTTCTTAGGTGCTCTCGGGTTATTGAAGTGATTTGCAGCTAGATTTGCAAGAAAAGCATAACCATCATCAACTCCTTTGTCTAGAAAAACACCACCTGCAGCATTATCTACCGTGCTCTTCGTCTCGGAGTCAAGACCATAATAGAAGCGCTTGAGAAGAAACCACTTCTCAAGACCATGATGGGGACACGAGCGTTGAATATCTTTGAATCTGTCCCATGCATCCTTAAGAGTTTCATCATATTCTTGTTTGAAAGTGGTCAACTTGTCAACCAAATCATTAGTTTTGTTGGGAGGGAAATACTCAGTGAGAAAGGCTTGAGCAATTGCATCCCACTCGGTCACATTGATATCATTCAACCACTTCTGAGCTTTATCACGAAGAGAAAACCCGAACAACATAACTTTCACTTGATCTGCAGTGACTCCCTGAAACTTGATGGTAGAGCAGAGCTGTTGAAACCTTTGCAAGTGAAGTGTAGGATCTTCAGTTGGAAGACCAGCAAACTGATTCTGTTGGATCATAGTGAGCAACGCTGGTTTGATCTCAAAGTTTGCTGCTTGAATATTTGGCATAGCAATGCCAGTAGGCACACCACTCGGAGAGGGCTGCGAATAATTCTTCAAAGATTTAATAGGAAGATCACCCATTTTAATCTTTGACCCTTGTTTCCCTTTCTTTCGTTGATCAAGATATTGCTGTAGAGTAGTGTCAAAATCAGGATCAGGAGTAGTTGATTCCACGTCTCCTGTAGACCTGGGCATGAACAACTAAACAAGGAAAACAGTGAAAACAGCCTCGATTGGAACTAAAGCTCCAATGAGACAAAGGAAACAATCTAAATAATCAAACTAAAATATATATAAAACTAGCGCCTCCCCGGCAGCGGCGCCAAAAACTTGATGTGTAAATTTATATCTACCGCAAGTGCACGGTGTCTGTTGTAAACAGATACTAGCAAGTACGGGTCGAATCCACAGGGAGACAAGTTTCAAGAATCTTAATCTGACTATTGCAAATTGTTTCACAAGAGAAACGAATATTTAAGATTTTTTTACTAACTAAATAAAGCAATGCAAAGATGATTTAAATCAATTAACTAAAGTCTAGGACAATTCAGGTTCACCATGCTTACACCAAAATAGCTATTCATATAATAATTCAACAAGTCATGTAATTAGAGCAATTGTTAATCTCTCTCAAGCATTAACACTCTCAGGAATCCATTGATGCTCTCGCACTCAATTTCAGTCCCGCTAATCTTATGTGTGCCTCTAGCAAGTACATCTCTCGATCTTGTACTCCTATTTGCATACAATCAATCTATGATATTGGCCAATTACACAGATCAAACATCAAGACATATAGACTAGAATTACACGTTACCCATTCAACCACTAATGAAAATAAAGCATTATAATGGTGCAAACATGGCTCCCCTTCCGTCCTAGAATGAAACTACTCACACATAGTAACAGAAGTAAAAGCAACGAAAATAATGAAGAGAGCCATATAAGACATTAACAAGTAAAACAAGATATGAAAAGGAATACCTCAAACTTATATTAATGGAGAAAACAATGTCTAGAACAAAGTATGGAGATGAAGAAAAACCTAACCCTCTGTAAAAGTAGCGTATGTAAAAAATGTCTATTCTAATGATAATCTTCTCCTCATAAAATCTGATCCTATTTTTATATTAAAAGTCTTTCTAATATTTTAAATTAATATACAAAATAGAACTCTCAAGCAAGGTAGGATTCTTTGTCAAAATTCGTAACTTCCTTTGCTGCTCTGTTTTCGGGCTTTTTCAGTTGGACTTTGCTTACTGAACCACTTCTAAATTAAAGGAAATTCCAAGAGCTTCGCGTGGGCTGTAAGATCGTCCAAATCCGACATCCAGAACTCAAGATATGGCCCAAACAGTGCATAAATCGGGTAGAACCCAATAAATCCGAATTTTAATAGAATTTAGCTCCAAAATAGCTAATTTATCTCCAAATCCTTCTCAACTTAGAATTCTTTATTTCCTACAATAAAACATGAAAATATATTAAATAAAATCCAAATCAGTGCAAAATATAATAAAATATGAGAATAAAATCATATAGAATATATATAAAAATATATTCTATCACTCCATAATTTTAGATCTTGATAAGAAAGTTTTTATATATTTGACCTTTTAAATTTTTGGATATATGAGTCTATCATGCTATAACCCATATGTAAATAAGGAAAAATAGTCGAATTTTATTTTATTTAACTGATTTTGGCCGTTATTATTACAATCCTTTTTTGTATAATATATATTGGTTTCCATATTCAATACATTTAATTTTCAAATCAAGACTTTTGATATTTTTATATATTAATTATTATTTTTGAATATTTTCTGATACATGGATATAGACTGCTATAATTCATAACAAAAAAGGAAACGTAGTCAAACATAATTTGATTTCCACTTTTTTTAGCATTTAATATTACAAAACTTTTTCGTATAATTTGTGCAGTTTTCATATTTACTATATTCAATTTTCAGATGGACTTTTTGTTTTAATTTTTGATTAATGGAGTATTTTTTTTCACTTCACAATTTTAACTCTTGATAAAGAAGTTTCTATATATTAGACTTTTCAATTTTTAAATACAAGAATCTAACCTGCTATAACTTATATGTAAATAAGGAAAAATAGTCAAATTTTATTTGATTTTCAATAATTTTGGCATTTATTATTACAATCCATTTTTGTATAAAATGTGGTGGTTTACATATACACTATATTTAATTTTCAAATCAAAACTTTTTGTTATAAATTCAAATTAATGGAGTCTTTTCTCATTCCATAATTTCAGCTCTTGGTATATAAGGAAGTATTCATACACTCGGTTTTACAAATTTTCGATACATGAATCTGGACTGTAATAGCTTATATGCGAATAGGAAGTCAAACTTCATTTGATTTCCACAGATTTTGACATTTATTACTACAACAATACTTTTTCGTTTAATTTATACAGTTTTCATGTTCATTACATTCAATTTCCAGATCAAGAATTTTTGTTATAATTTCATTATTAATAGAGCATTTTCTTTTCATACCTGTGTGTGTAGCACGGGCCAAAATGCTTAAATAATTTTCATGTGGTAATAAATGAGCATATATTTATTTAAATAAATTAACAATAAAATTTTTTACATGCGGTTTATTATAATTTTTTGTTATTCTATTCAAGATACGAGGTGTTGCCATTAGGCGACAACGAGAAATTTTAATTATATAGTCATTACTATTTCCATGTCTTTTATAAATATTTTTGAAAAAAATTTATTTTTTAATTATTTTAACTATACAATTAATGATTTAATAATAGATCCATAAACTTATAAATTTTTATTCCAAACATAAATTATTATTATTATATTAAAATTTGGTTATATTAATGATACTAATGAAAAATCTGTTCCATTATAAAATCGATACAGAATCTATTCCATTATTGATATTTATGACGTATATATTCTTATTGTCAATTTCTAATATAGACAATAATTGTAGCATATAATTTTGGTAATGTAACTCAATTATGACTACATATGTATTTCTTTTTTCTTTTTAAATCACACATGTATTTCTTTATTGATTATTCCTTCAAGGTTAATTATTTTTTAACATGTTTATCAATTTTTACTAAGGACGGGAGGAAACTCTATCATCAGCATATTCACTTTAATTAATGATACTAATGAAAAATCTATTACGTTGTCTTTCATAACTTATATCTCATACCATACTGTTTGTTAATAAAAAAATGTATAGCTTAACTTGAAAAAAAAACAAAAAAATCCTATCTGTGTACGTAGCACGGGCTAAAATGCTATGAGCATTTTTTTATTTGAATTAAAATTTGATAGATGAGCATCGTTTTATTCAAATAACTTAACAATAAAATTCTTTGCATACAGTTTATTATTATTTTTTGCTATTTTATTTAAGGTATGAGGCATCGCCGCTAGGCGACACCGAGAAACTTTAATTATATAATCATTACTATTTTCATGTTTTTTTTATAAATATTTTAGATAAAAATTACTTAATATTTTTTTATTATTTTAACTATACAAATAATGATTTAATAATATATCCATAAACTTATAGATTTTTATTCCAAACATGAAATACTATTATTATATCAAATATTTGATTATATTAATGATATTAATGAAAAATATATCCCGTTATAAATATTTATCAATTTTTATTAAGGACGGGAGGAAACTCTATCAGCAGCATATTCACCATAATTTTATAATTAAGAAATGGAAGGAAGCTTTATAACTTGCATAACTGGGTTAAGTTTATTGTTATTTATGCTTCAAAATACAAAAATTTATATAGTACACGTCGTTATAATTTCTGTTGTGTGACTTTATTTTTTTCATTCGACATTCGTATATATTACCTTTAACATCTACAGCGTATTGATGGCCAATAACATAACTCGGGTATTTTGACTGTTACCTACGCTGCCTTTCTGAACTTATATCTCATATCATACCGTTTGTCAATAAAAAAATGTATAGTTTAACTACATAAAAAAATCAAAAAATCATACCCGTGTGCATAGCACGGGCCAAAATGCTATGAGCATATTTTTATTGAAATAAAAATTTGATAAAGGAGCATATTTTTATTTAAATAACTTGACAATAAAAATTTTTTACATACGGTGTACTATAATTTTTTGTTATTTTATTTAAGATTCGAGGAGTCGCCGTTAGGCGACGCCGAGAAATTTTAATTATATAGTCGTTATTATTTTGGTGTCTTTTATAAATATTTTAGAAAATAATACCTGATATTTTTGATTATTTAACAATACAGATAATGATTTGATAATAGATCCATAAAGTTATAAATTTTTATTCCAAACATGAAATATTATTATTTTATTAAATATTTGATTATATTAATGATACTAATTAAAAATCTATTCCGTTATAAAATCAATACAGAATCTATTCCATTATAAATATTTATCACGTATATCTTTTTATTATCAATTTTCAATATAAGCAATAATCGTAGCATATAATTGTAGTAATCTAACTGAATGATGACTACATATGTATTTCTTTATTGATGTATTACCTTAAAGTTATTTATTTCTTAACCTATTTATCAATTTTTTTTAAGGAAGAGAGGAAACTCTATCATTTGCATATTCACCTTAATTTTATAATTAAGGTATGGATTGAAGCTTTATGATACGCATAATCAGGTTAAGTTTATAATCATTTATGTTTCTAAACACAAAGATTTATATCGTCCGCGTCATTATAATTTTTGTTGCGTGATTTTATTTTTTTTCAATCGACATTCGTATATATTATGCTTAACATCTACAACGCACTGATCGTCAATAACATAACTCGAGTATTTTGACTCTTACATACGTTGTCTTTCATAACTTATATCTTATATCATACTGTTTATTAATAAAAAATGTATAGTTTAACTAGATTAAAAAACAAAAAATTATATCCGTGTGCGTAGCACGGGCCAAAATGCTACGAGTATATTTTTATTTAAATAAAAATTTCATAAATGAGCAT